>NW_028141166.1:8142052-8496412 GCF_030444845.1 Prenolepis imparis | reverse complement strand
AAGCAGTGGTATCAACGCAGAGTACTTCATTCTTCTGTGAAAGATTTTGACTTTAAAGTTGACTTTAAAAAACGAGATCTGCATTAAAATGAAACAAGAACATATTTATTCAAAGAGAATATTATACAAAAAATGCCATATTCTCTTTGAATAAATATGTTCTCCATTATTTCATTCTTCTGTGAAAGATTTTGACTTTAAAGTTGACTTTAAAGTCAAAATCTTTCACAGAAGAATGAAATAATGGAGAACATATTTATTCAAAGAGAATATGGCATTTTTTGTATAATATTCTCTTTGAATAAATATGTTCTTGTTTCATTTTAATGCAGATCTCGTTTTTTAATTTTAACTTTTAAAGGTTTAACAGTAGATAATGCTATGTCTATATTTAATTTAATTTTATCTATTTGAATGCTTTCATCTACTTCGAATACAAATGTTCTTATCAAAGTTGCTAGGATAACTTTCATTGACATTATTGCATATTGCATACCTGGAAAAGCTTGTTAGTTACTTATATATGCAAATCAATCATATTGGAAAACATGTTTTGTGATTTGTTCATATCTACCTATACAATTTCTGGGTCCCATACTAAACGGCATGTAATACGAATAAGACGTTCCAATGTTTTCTGGAAGAAATCTATCCGGATTAAATATCAACGGATTAGACCAATATTTTTCGTTTCGGTGTAATGTAAATAATTCCATGACAATATTAGCTCCTTTTGGTAAAATAAATTCTCCTAAAATATATATTTTTGTATTTAAATGTTATTATTATTAGAAGCATAAGTATATATATATATATATATATATATATATATATATATATATATATATAGAGAGAGAGAGAGAGAGAGAGAGAGAGAGAAGCATATAATATATATAATATATAATATATAATGAAGGCATAATAAATAGCTTATAAATAAGGCAATAAAAGTCAAAATCTTTCACAGAAGAATGAAATAATGGAGAACAAAAGTTAATCCACTGGACTATTAAGCTTTTGTAAAAGAATGATTTAAATTATAGCTTGAAAATTTTGATAACTATGGTATTTTTATATATCACTTATAAATATATTGTATCAAAGTGCAGAAAGATTATATCGATTATGTATGCTTAAGTATACAAAAATATTAAATTACTGTAATTCACTTATAATTTACTTTAGAAATAAACTTATAATGTAAAAGAAAAAATCAGGTTTACATTCCAATTTAAATTTTCCTCATATACTAAACAATATTAATACATCTATTGCTATATATATATAATTATAATTTTATATATAATTTATAAATATATATTTAAAACAATATAATATATTTATTCATTCTTCTGTGAAAGATTTTGACTTTAAAGTCAAAATCTTTCACAGAAGAATGAAATAATGAAGAACAAAAGTTAATCCACTGGACTATTAAGCTTTTGTAAAAGAATGATTTAAATTATAGCTTGAAAATTTTGATAACTATGGTATTTTTATATATCACTTATAAATATATTGTATCAAAGTGCAGAAAGATTATATCGATTATGTATGCTTAAGTATACAAAAATATTAAATTACTGTAATTCACTTATAATTTACTTTAGAAATAAACTTATAATGTAAAAGAAAAAATCAGGTTTACATTCCAATTTAAATTTTCCTCATATACTAAACAATATTAATACATCTATTGCTATATATATATAATTATAATTTTATATATAATTTATAAATATATATTTAAAACAATATAATATATTTATTCATTCTTCTGTGAAAGATTTTGACTTTAAAGTCAAAATCTTTCACAGAAGAATGAAATAATGGAGAACATATTTATTCAAAGAGAATATGGCATTTTTTGTATAATATTCTCTTTGAATAAATATGTTCTTGTTTCATTTTAATGCAGATCTCGTTTTTTAATTTTAACTTTTAAAGGTTTAACAGTAGATAATGCTATGTCTATATTTAATTTAATTTTATCTATTTGAATGCTTTCATCTACTTCGAATACAAATGTTCTTATCAAAGTTGCTAGGATAACTTTCATTGACATTATTGCATATTGCATACCTGGAAAAGCTTGTTAGTTACTTATATATGCAAATCAATCATATTGGAAAACATGTTTTGTGATTTGTTCATATCTACCTATACAATTTCTGGGTCCCATACTAAACGGCATGTAATACGAATAAGACGTTCCAATGTTTTCTGGAAGAAATCTATCCGGATTAAATATCAACGGATTAGACCAATATTTTTCGTTTCGGTGTAATGTAAATAATTCCATGACAATATTAGCTCCTTTTGGTAAAATAAATTCTCCTAAAATATATATTTTTGTATTTAAATGTTATTATTATTAGAAGCATAAGTATATATATATATATATATATATATATATATATATATAGAGAGAGAGAGAGAGAGAGAGAGAAGCATAT
Source organism: Prenolepis imparis (assembly GCF_030444845.1). Taxonomy (NCBI): domain Eukaryota; kingdom Metazoa; phylum Arthropoda; class Insecta; order Hymenoptera; family Formicidae; genus Prenolepis; species Prenolepis imparis. The sequence goes on along the minus strand of NW_028141166.1, from coordinate 8,493,956 downwards.
AATATATATAATATATAATATATAATGAAGGCATAATAAATAGCTTATAAATAAGGCAATAAAAGTAAGCCAAATCTTATTTATATATTTTAGTTTGCAAGCAAATGTATACAGGGTGTCCGGTAATAGTCGCATCAACCGTCGTGTGCAGATTCCTGGGATCATTTGGAGACGATTTTTCCTCAGCGAAAATGTCGAGGGAGGTCATTATTTTTTGCATGTTTTCAATTTTTGCCATCATGTATCTTTGTAACTAAGCCTTAAATTAAAATTCTATTAAAGTAAACTCTACCTAAAATTAACTGAAGAATGTGAATTTATTATTATTTTATTTCCACAAGGCTTAGTTTGCGAAAAACCCTTTATTTTCAATCACTTATAACTCGAAAATTATTGGTGTCTCGACATTTTTGCTGAGGAAAAATCGTCTCTAAATGATCCCAGGAATCTGCACACGACGGTTGATGCGACTATTACCGGACACCCTGTATATTTGATTTACGAAATTTTTTTGTCAAAACTATCAAATCAAAGTAAAAATGGCAATAAGAGCCAAGAGCAGTAAGTAGAACATATACACTTTATTGCGAATTTAAAATATGACTTATAAATATAAATAGCAGACGCGTTTAGTTTTCTCTTTTGACATCTTCAGCGCAGTATTAACGTATAATTGTATACAGAGATTAAATAAATAAATCCGCAATGCAGTCTAATAAGTAAAAAGAAAGAAACATAATTTATTTAAAATTAAATAAAAAATAATATTTTGTATTTCTTTAAATCTCGCAAATTTGCTTATATTTACAAACAAAATAAATTGCAAAAAATTGAACATAATATGCTTCTTATTATTATGCTATTATATTGCTTCTATAAATTGTATACTTATTAAATATCTTGGTATGCTTATTTTAATTTAAACACAAAAAAATCTTAAATAATAATTTCATATTTGTAATTATAGTTTATAGTTATTATTTAAGATTTATACTATTTGTGTCTAAATTCTATACAACAATACCATGTAATAATTACATATTTTTATTTGTAAAAAAAAAAAAAAAAAAAAAAATATGTAGTTATTATACCTATACTCATACCATACACCATACATACCCATTTTTAAATCCTCTGTTAGTTGTCGCGAAAATATCGAAATAGTAGGAAATATTCTCAAAGTTTCCTTAATAACACAATCTAAGTATTTCATATGTTGTATATTTTTGTATTTTATTGGGGTAGATTGTGGCGTTTTCGTTCCATAAATTTCCAATAATTCTGTATATACTTTTTTCTTAAACAAAATTAATATATAATCAAATTTAAATATATAATACACACACACATCTAAATAATATAATATATATATACATATATATCTATATAATATTTAAAATATAATTTTTTATTATTTATATTTATAAGCTCGTATTAATCTGGTACCGAATTGTTGCTAATGATAGAGTTCAACATAGTTATTTTCGTATGATTTTATTAGAATTTTTATCTTATCTTAAAACATTACACATAAAATTATTATTTAAGTGAATTAAAAAGTTTTTGTATATAAAAAAACGAAAAAGACTTCTCACTTTTTGTCTGTTATAAGTATACTTAATTTAAAAAAGAGAATTATTTATACAAATCCAAGTTACGATTTTGATGTAACAATATAATAATTTTATCAAGATTGTATTAAAAATTATTATTGCATAATTTATATATAACAGTATGTCGATGAATGACTTTGAAATAATAATAATTTAAATATTTGAATAATAAAATATATCGGGAGACAATAGTCCTGATTTCATTGCTTAAACATATTTTTTTTTATTTTCTGTATCATAGAACTATATCAATCTCAACTTCATTTTTTAGTAAATCTAATATATACGTACTTGTATATCTGGGAAATTTGCTAACATGAAGATACAAAAGTTTATCGTAATGGCGGTAGTGTCAGTGCCCTAATAAATAAAAATTTTGTTTACTTCTTAATTTATATACAATTAGATGTAAAAATATTTTACATACCGCTATTAGCATAGTAATTATGTTATCGTGTATCATCTCTTGCGTCAACATGTTTTCATGGGATCCCTTCATTAGAATGTGAAGAAGTGTCTCATCTATATTATTTAAAAAATGTAATTAAAAGATTGTAAACTTTCGTAAATGCATACGTATATGTGCATGTATATGTATGTAAAAGTATATTAATTATTTTCTTAATTTTATAATAAGCATTCTATGTGCTACCTTGAAATTTAAATTATAAGTAAAACTAGAGAAAAGAAAAATAATAAAAATAAAATAAAATAAAAAAATAAAATAATAAAATAAAAATATAACACTTTAACAATAAGAACAGAATTAATTTCTAATAATCATTTAACGACTAAAACGAAGCCCACTTTAATAATATTTTATCTAAAGCTATGAAAAAATCTATTTTGTTGTTTATGCAACATTATAAAATATAGAGATCAAAACACAAATAAAACAAACTTACGTCTTGTTTTATTTTTGGTATTCAATTCACTTAATGCATGTGTCTGTTGTTGTATTATCTGCATAATAATAAATTGTGTAATAAGTAAAGTACAAGTTAAAATATAGAAAAATATTCACACTATTTTACCTTATCTATGAAAGAATGTAAGAAGTTTATGCTCTTTCGTTGTTCTCGTCCCGTAGCAGTGAGATTAAATATAAAATTAGGATATAAGAATACATTTCGTCCTCTTAATCTTACAGTTTTTCTGAAACTGAAACATCTTTCTGTTAAAATAATATTCTATAAGAGATAAAAGTATATTTAACTAATCGTGATTATTAAGTAGTTCTATATGAATAAAACTAAGAAAAAAGTATTATTCTTTTAGTTATATATTTACAAATCCATTTATAATAAAATTTTGATTTGAAATATAATTGTTATATTTATCAAAATTCTCTTAAAAAAACGATTTCTCAAGAAAATTTAAAAATTATTTTCATGTAGACTTAATCTTGCGATTTGTAAAAAATTAAAATTAAAACTTAATTTACCTTATCATTGCTTCGTAATATTGATCGATTTCATTTGATAAGAATTCCATTTTTATGTCCGTCATTGTGCCTTTAATAATGTCATATAAAAAATGAATTTATAATATTAGAGATATTACCTATATAGTAACTGATTAATTATTTGAGTAATAGGTATATTATACATTCATTAAATAAGAGTAACATGTAATCTAAACATAGAAAATAAAAATTTCGATATCAAATATTTAAATAAATTACGAAATAATTTTTGTGCAAGATTATATTGAGATTTTATTACTTTTATAGTTTGTTTTATTACGCGAAATTAATTTAGTATATTATATTATATTTTGCGTATTGCCATGTTCCAGAAAATAAAAATATATAAAACTTTAAAAATATACCAACATTTTTATATTATTATAAGTTTGATTGCGAGCTTATAATTACAATTAATGCTAACAAAATGAATCTGATATTCTGCTCTATTGTTAAATTATTATACACATTATTTGATACTCTCTGAAATTTTCTCTTTAAGTTGATAGCATTAAATATTATTAAATTTATACATATTATAATTCTCTTACAAAATTTTTTATCTTTTTTTAAATTTTAAAAATGTTTACGATAACGAATATATGTAAATACTTTACAAATAAAATTATTTGACCTCACCTAACGCAATATTAAGGGCACACTTTGATACATATTCAAGAAAGATAATTTCATTCCCGGTTAGTGCAACATTTTCTAATTCTTTCGTTAATATTAAAGATTGTTCGACAAATATATCAAAACTTCTTCGTAATGTGTTTGTATTAAAGCTCGGCGCTATCATTTTTCGATTTTTAGTCCATATAGATGCTGAAATAAATATTATAAGAAGATATTAAAGAAAAAATATGTATGACACACACATATATAAATTTTAATAAAAAGCTTGAAATTTTTAATACTACTGTAAGTATAAATACTCAAAGTATAAATAAAAATATTATACAATTATAGAACATGCAAATTAATTACTTGCAAATAAAGGGGGAAAATATTCCTTTTCGATTTTGATAAGCTTTAGATGTATTGTAGTCTAGTCAAAATAAGACACATATTTTTTTATACGTACCCATTTTATCATTAAAAAGGTGGAATGCCTTAGATTCTTTGTTTAAAATATAAAAAGACTTGCTAAGAATAGTTTATGTTTGACTGCATCTGATCTTGCGTCAATCAAAGTAGTGCACATGATAATAATGTTTTTTTACATCATTAGCAAAGAGAAAATTATACATAAAAAAGATAAATTAATATAAGAGAGAAACGAGCAAAATGCGGTTATAAAAAATATATAAATTAATACCAAAATAATGATTATATCTATTCTCTTAATTTTTTTACTTACATTTAAAATAATTATAATAAAATACACATAGTAAATAATTATAATAAAATATACATAGTTTTTACGCGGTATAAAGAATGACAATTTACACGGTGTCTTCATATTGTTGAAAAATATGCGATATATTTGTGTAAGAAATTAATATAACTTTGTTACAAGTATTTTTCAAGTTTCTCATGAAAAATAGCACATCATTGTTTTATTCAATAATTTATGATAATTTAATAAAAAATATACTCTTAAATGTTTAAAGAAACATAAATATATAAAAGTATAAACAATAATAATACTAACAATTAATAATAAATTTTAGAAAATAAAAAAATACATGCACAAATATATATATCTTATTTGCACTAAACCGTAATTACTGACAGAACGAAATTATCTATTAAACATTAATTTCGATTTACAATAATGAATTCTTTTATAATAATGTGTAATGTGTTTGCACGGCACGTGGGGCGACGGAATGCGTGGAAAGGGGGCAATTATAAATAAAATTATGCTATTGCGTCAAGGTCTTATCGATTTTGCAGTTGCATAAGTACATCTTTATTCATTACATACTAAGAACTTGAAAACTTGAAAAATACTTTATTCATTACATTGTATGTATTAACTTTGCACTTTAGACATTGCGTCAACTTTTTATGCATAAAAATAAATTTTTTTATATGTGTAAATTGTTTATTGCCACGCATTTAGTATAATATAAATATGGAGCATTTCATATTAATTCTTTGACGCAATATCCAAAGTGCAAAGTTAATACATACAATGTAATGAATATACAAATGTACTAACTGCAAAATCTATAAGACATTACCGCAATAGCATAATTTTATTTATAATTGCCCTCTTTCCACGCACTCCGTCGCTCCCCCGTGTCGTGCAAACGTAACAGTTAAGTGAGCCACTTTTATTGCAAAAAAACTTTTTTTATTTTTAACAGCTAAATTTTATCCGTTTTATTCTTTTAATGCAAAATGATAAAAAAAATGTTTCTTATTTTAATCTAGATTATAACATAGCCAAAGCTCAACAAAATCGGAGAAGGATACTTCTCTTCCTTGTCAGTAAAAATGGATTATATAATATTAGTCTTTTATATAAATTAAATTAAATTAGGTATTAAAGAATAATTAAGTTTTATTCTTCTAAAAATATCTTACCAGGAGCTGTGACTAATCCTTTGCCAAATAATGGTTCAAAAAGTTCATATGATGTACCTTTATCTAAGCAATGGCTGTTTTGTAAAATTGTCTACAACATTATATACAAATTTTTTTAATATTTCCAATGTAAATCTCTGCTTCCGTCATTTAGACATTTAACATATATTTCAGAAAATTACTTTAATTAAATCAATTATCAGTATAGTCGTTATAAAGATATATAAGAAATTAATATTTTTATATAATATTTTATATAAATACTTATTTTATATAAAAATATAGATAGTTGTTCATCTATAATAAAATATAAAGCCCTGTTTCCTTACCTTTATTTGATCTGGTTTATTTATTCCAATGTATAACTTGTTACCCATCCAAAATTGTAATGGGGATGAGTATTCTTCTGCCAACTTCATTAAAGTATCCAATATTTCTAAAAAATGTTCTTTTACTTATTATTTTATATTAACTATCTAGATTTTATCTTGAATATAAGAATAATGAATGCATAGAGGATAAACATTTGTATTCTTAAACACTGAATTTCTAAAATTATATCGTTAATTTTTTTTATTATTTTCTGTAAATTAAGTATATTAATATTTTTTGTTATTACCGTCGGGACCTCGCTGGAGAAGACAATAGGCAGTCCCAATAAATGGCAATGTTTTCGGACCAGGCAGGATCTTTCTTATTTTATTAAAGGATTGTTGACGATAATTCAAAACGTAATAATATATAAGAACACATATTATACTAATTAATACAATAATTACAATCATTGTATTGAGCAATATATAGCAATAACAGTGAAATTATAATTTAATTTGACACATTTGATTTTACATTTACTATCGTACTGCGAATGCTAGTTACCATCAGGTATTTTTATTATATCATCCCCACCCATATAATCATAGATTAAAGACATTTGCATAATGTTAGGCCTTAGGCGATAGCGATAGGAATAACATCTACTCTCTGTTTCTATTGATAAATATTTTTTGTTCCACCACAAAAAATAAAAACAGAAAATAGATGTTATTCTATCGCTATTTCTATCGCTCTCGCTTAGCATTGCGCAAAGAGCTTTATATAATATAGACTGAGCGCTCTTATGGATGAACTGATGATAGAACCAAAAGACAGAGATAATCAGTCCGATATGCTTTTTCTCTCGCTAATATTTTTTCTCTCGCTATTGAAATTATTCAAGATATAAAAAAATGTATGATATTATATAAAAGTTTTTTCATCGTTAAATTATTCACTTCAATCACGCTAATAAAATTCTAGAAATATAGAAATTCTGAAAAATAAGCTTTTTTTTAGAAATTATGTAAATATACTAGGTAAATGTTATTTATGCCTTTATTATGCCCCACACCCCACACAAATAATAAGAATTTAAATACTGCTTATGTAAACGTGAGCGTGTCCTTTAAACTAAAAAACAATAATTAATTATTCTTGATTCTTGATGAAATGACAAGTTTAATATAGGAGATTTCAAAGTTCTAACAATAAGTGAAAAAAAGTTAAAATTAAATTTTAATCAGAAATAATTAGTAATTTCGTGAGGATACAGAAAATGATTTTAATATTATTATGAAAATCTACACTTTCTTATTCCTTTTAATTCTTTTATTTTTGCTAGCTATATTGCTTTTATTTTTATTAAAAAAGAATTTAAATGGAATTTTATTATTGCTTATAAAAAATATTTTCTTTATTTTCTGTATCATAGAACTATGTTATTTTCAACTTCGTTTTTTCAAGAAGCGAATAATTTTTTTCTGAATGAATTTAATAATGTGCATATTTATATAAATTTGCTCTTTAGGCGAAATCAACTTTATCGATATATCGAATGATTTCAGCACTGAGATGCCCGTGAGATGGCGAGACGTGAGCTATGTCGTGCGCCTACGCGCATCTGGAAAATGGCGATCTGTTGCGATAGCTCTAACAATAAGCTCTAAAGTACTTCCTCGCTCACGATAGTCGACCGGTAGTAGCAGTATTTCGGAGACAGTACAAATGCGTGAGATTCGTCGGCGATTCGAATGTACGAACGGAGAGCATCGCAGTCGGATGTAAAGTGCGACAACGATTGGACAACGACCGATCATCGATTTTCGTCTCACGAACACCTACAAGATCAGGTTAGTCGCAACGATCGTCAATATTTATCACGCGGGGATTGAAAATACAGTCTTTTTCGGCCAGTTCGATTCACGATGCTGTGTGTGTGTAAAAGTCTCGGGTAGAATCTAATCTCGTAACAATTGTGTTTTTTTTTATCACTGATATACGTAGATATCATTTTCGCGTGACATTGACATTGAAATCTGAGCCGGAAAATTCTCTCAGTTTAAAATCCCCGCACTCGTCAGATATCCATCTATATTGGAGTATCGGGATATTTTATTTGTCGAATTTATTTTAACATTGCGCGCGATTGTTATTGCTTGCGCGATGTTTACTTTGAGATTGTGTAATAAAATTTCTCTAATGCATTTTATATTCTGTAACTATAACATGATAAAATACATTTAAAAATAGCTCATTTTTGCAACTTATATTAGAAATTTTTCAAAATTGTGATGTCATGGAATATATTAAGGGTTGGAATTGTATTTAGCATAAAAATAATTACGGGAAATGATTATTTCCTTTCTTGTGTCCTTTTTTAACAGTATAATATGCAGTTGTCTATTAATTTTATTGAAATCAGATATTAAATGAATATTAATTAATGGCTGTGTGCCTTTCTGAGAGAAGCCTGATGTATTTTCCCTATATATTTTCATTGAATAAGTTACGATTTAATTAAGCTCCAATTTCATTCAAATTAATAATGTGTTTACTCGTATATCATATATCAAGAGACTCGCTCTCCTCGTGAAAATAGCTTATTGGAAAAGGCGTAACAGCATCAAAATAGATATATTAGCATAAATAGCAATTCCTGAAATTTTATCTGTAATGCGATTACCAGAAGCAAAAGTCAGTTCTGCACTGCAGGATGACGTACAAAACATTGAAATTTCGAGGCAATAATAAGACTCTCATCACAAACGCAGAAGCGGGAATACGAAATTATATACGAGAGCGCTTCTACAATTCGCGACGTAGCAGGGTAAATTCTTATCGCCCTTATCGTTTACTTGGCAAATGCACGATACAATATGAATGCAATTCAGTGAACGAAAAAACTTAATAAAATGTCGTGAATGAAATGCCGCGATGAATTCGTCGAAAGAGCGAAAGATGCGAAAAAAACCGGGTCAAGCAGAATTTAATCGGCACGTATTTTCTGGAATGAATAAAAAAAATCTTTAATATATGCGAAATCTTGTTGTCCACGAATAATATGAATGTTTTAATGCATTGACACATTGCGCTATATCTGCAGCGCGATAAATTAGATCTACGAAGAAAGATGCGCGGACCAATTTCGCCTTAATCAAAACGCAGCTGAGAATCGTCCGATTAATTGCTTGTATTATACCGATTCCGTGTCACGGATAATGTAATCAGTAACGACGAGACTGTATTTAAACAGATCGTAATAAATTCTTGTTTACAATTAGCGAAAATGGAAGCGCATCTCTAATTACAGAGTTATTATTGAACAGATTGAATATTCGCGGATCTCTTTTGCAAATTAAGTCTATACGTTGTGCCAGAATATTTCGAAGCTAATAAAGCAGAACTTCTTGAAAACTTGAACTTAGATTTCCGAATCGTCACAAAGAAACAAAGGTATATAATGCGAGGAAAATTGACAGACGGATCTTATTCGTTGAATGATAACCATGGGAATACGAACCTTTAAGAGGTTGGATTAGTTGGATTGGAATACGAAATCTAATTTTCAGCATATTTTAAGCTCATATTACTTTGATGGAAACTTTAGTATAGTTTGATTAATATCCAATTATCGAGAGAATATTATTGAAGATTAATCATTTTTTTTTAATTTATCTTATTTTTCCGGCTATTTTGAGAATATTTAACGCGTCGAAAATTTAATAAAAATTACACACGCAAGAAATGAAAAGCTGTATTTAAATATATATATATTTAATAAGGACAAATTGAATTTACAGTCATCAACGAATTTATATCTTAAGACGCTTTTCGCGAACGCAAATGCTCTTTAATATTGAAGCACAAGGCAAATGCGATTCGTTAAAAAAGTTGCAGGTAACGCATCCATTTGCCGCAGTATATATTTTTACATCTCTGTTTCTTTCCTATATGGAAAAAAACTATTGTGATTAATCATACATCGCGAATCGTCTTATCATTACGTTCGTTTTCAATAAATAGGTCATTGAAATTCAGTTGGCATACTTCGATCAACGCTTGTCGTTCGTTATCAATGCTTGAATAATGTTCGTATTCCCATGGTTATTATTCAACGAATAAGATCCATCTGTCAATTTTCCTCACAGTGCATACCTTTGTTTCTTTGTGATGATTCGGAAATCCAAATTCAAGTTCTCAAGAAGTTCTGCTTTATTAGCTTCGAAATATTCTACACACCGTATAGGTATATATCTTTCTAAAAATAATGGAATCGCACAATTTCCTCTTCGTGAAAAAGTCTCGGAAAAACAAGGAATGTATCTTTCCATTTGTAGTACGATTATATATATAATAAATGAAAGAACTAGTGAACGCGATGAAAAATATCGATTTATCGAAGTAGAGATAAAGAAAAGTCGGTGTGTCAGTCGTTTCGTTGAAGTGCTCATCGACCGGAAACTATGACCGGATATACGTAACTACGTGAGTTAAATACAGAATCCGCCCGTTTTTCAGTGGACTAAAACAAACAGAACGTTGTTAAGCTTTCGGTCGATACTTAAAACGGGGAAACAAACGGAAACTTAAATATCACTGTTAAAATCGAACGAATTTAATTTGTCGTAAATCAATTTTCTCGCGATAAAAGTTAAATATTTTCTCAATATATTTGATCTGCTATTTATTAAGATCTGCTAAGCACAAAAAGTAATTGAAGTGACTAGACACAAGATGTGAGATTGCAATTATTTTATTTTACAAATACGCGCACATAATGGAATTTTTTTCGAAAAAAATTTTTAATTTCTTTTAACGTTTTCTCTTTTAATACGATTTTTCATCGCAAAACTGAGAAAAAATTTGGAAATCTCGCGCATCACTCTTTTTCCGGATCAGAGCTAGCGTATCTTTTAATGTCTCGTGAAACTTTTGATCTGCATTAAAAATAGATCATGTATATTCTAGCGTAATCTATTGAACGAATGAGGGGAACTTTATATAAGAATCGAGATTTTGGCGCAGGTTTAATCACGAAAGTCAGGCATATATCGCAGAAACGAATGCAAAGCGATAATGCTGCAAATGAATGCTTGTACTGTAATCTTCTTCGTTCTTGTGATAAATATATTCGCGTGAATAAAAAGTGATATATGTATATAGACAGCAGTCATGAAAGAAAGGCAGAACTTTAAATTCTGGCGGCGTTCTTTGCGTCACGTTGCAAAATGGTTATGCAACTATATCGTTCTTCCTTCACGATAAATGAAATAAACCCGGTTATATATTTATGCGTTCTCTTAAAAAGCAAAAACTTTGCGCGTCGAAAAATTATTTTAATTTCTCTTTCTTTTTTTTTCTCTTTCGTGGAAACAGTTTTCTTTTCCCTTTATATAACTTAGCAGGCGTTAGCAGACTTAGCAGGATAATCTCGCGTTTAAACTCTCGGGACTCGAGAATTAAAAATTTCGCGTTTCTCGCTTCTGAGAATCTTTATCCCCTTGAACTCTTTCCGCTCGTAAAGATCTCTTGCGATTCGAGTCCCGGACTAGTCCTTCGATCAGAACCATTCTTCTTTCTCGCTGCTCGTAAAAACCAGTTTGCTCCGGATCCGGTCGGGGTGAATATCGTTGAATAGAATAATCATAGTATTCTACGTCCGTTCTCTAAGATGAGCAAACAGCCGACGTTCTAATCGAGCGACAAATCAACCCCGTTTGAAACGTTTGATCGTCATAAATTCCACGGTATAAACCTATTTGTATCCAATGAAATATTCGTCGCAGCGGACGAGAATAATTTTGGCTCGTTGAAAAAAATATTTTCACCGAACGGAATAGCGTACACGCTCTAAAATCGTGCCGCGAAATAATAAATCCATGTCAGCCGAGATTGTTTTTCGAAATTCGATGAAAGTCGAAAAATATACTTAGAAATCTTTCGTAGCGATTCTCCATCGATTTTAATTCCGTCAATAACGGCGTGTTCAAATGTCGTTAGGCACATTATGAGAGAATTTTCTCTTAGAATTTACCCTGAAAATCATGGTAATCGTGGGACAATAAGTATGGAAAGAATTTTATGAGAATTTCTCTGATTAATATTTTTATCACAATAAAAATAATAATATCTATCACAATAAAATATAAAATGTGTTTGATTAATTTTACTATGCAGTTTAGTAAAATTAATCAAACATATTTTATATTTTATTGCAAAATAGATATTATTATTTTTATTGTAATAAATATCAATCAGAGAAATTCTCATAAAATTCTTTTCACACCATATTGTCCCACGATTACCATGATTTTCAGGGTAAATTCTAAAGAGAAAATTCTCTCTGCTCACATCGCGGATGTAGATGAAGAGTATGTGATGCGCTGACCGATTGTTGTAAATCCATCGCACAGTTGCGGCTGTATATTGCAACGATCGGAATCACAACAGTTTTCACATCCGTTTGTATCCCTTTCTCTTCCTCCTCTCTTTTCCCTTCTCTCTATCACGCGTCCCTTCGCGCCAATGAAATTCCTCGGAACGAGCTTCTTGTTTCTATTTCCAGTCCCGGTGCCTTTCCTCGTGCAATCTTCCCTGTGTCTCTTCGCTCTCTCCTCTGTTCTCTCTACCGCGCCACTTCCGTCGCCGGGGCGTATCTTCCACTCTCCGATTTCTCTCTCGTCGAGTTCTCGAGTCCGTTCGCGAGAAAACTCGGACGATATTCGCTCTCGGGAACCTCAAACCGCCGTTTCGTCCGGCATTCGGTTGGAAATTGCGCAAAACTTGGTCCGAATGTTTCTCAAGGATTATCTCGTCTCTGCAACGTCTCGCAGGATTTCTGTCGGTGTTACGAGAACGAAAATATTTCCCTTTTCAATTTTATATCGTCATATATTTCAGAATAAATGTTTTAGTCTCAAAACATTTTTATCCCTCAGAAAAATATTTTAAAAATTTATAATTTTTTTTTCAACATAATATTTATGTTATTTGAATATGAGAGACGTATTGAAAAGTCTAAATTTTGGTGGACTATTTTTTATATTGGCATAAATTAGTCTTCCGCGTCATTTATTCGCCGATAAAACTATCTTACACGTTTCCTGCAGCTAGTATACGAGCTCCAACCGGAATGTTATTGCAGGACCTGAATGCAAGCTCCGGACCGAATTCCAAACATAATGTAGCGGCCAGTCGTCTCCCTAGGGGCATCTGTTCGCATTACACGCGAGTTGAGCGTAAACGTACGCGAATATTATACGGAGTATAATTAGTGTACATGCGTCCCTAATTTTAATGGGCAGAAAATTCCTTACCGCGTGGAAGATAAAAGATTTTTTAAATCGAAATTACATTTTCTGTGTTCGTTTCAATTTAAAAACTCTAATATCGTGAGACCTATATTACTTTTGAGTACATTTGTGGGTTAGTACAAATTTTATACATGACAGCATCGAAATATTCTAATAATTTATAATATAACGGGGGGAGAGGGATAATATTGATAGATCTTGAAGCAGAATTCATCTTGCGTTTGTGCTTAATTCCTCATTTCATTGGGCATCGGGTGATAGGTGAACCGATAAAAGGTGCATATTTATCGTCATGATTTCCCCATCACGGGTGGCCCAGCCCGTCCAACATCGAGTATTTTTTTTCTTCCGATAGAATCGGTAATCTTTCTGTAAAAAAGCAATGCGTCAATGCCATAGCGAGACATCTGGCAGGGTCATAAAGATTCTCAGCAAGTTCACCAGTGCACGGGTAAGCAAGAGTAAGACAGAGAGAGATAGAAAAAAAGAGTAGGTGCCGATGGTATATAAAGTGAAAATGAGAAGAGCGGTAGCAAAATAAATATAAAAAGAAAACGGAAAGGAATGGAGCAAAGAGAGACAGAGGGGGGAGGGAGAGAGTGAAAGAAAGAAAAGAAAAGACTTGCAGACGCGGATAAGAAGGATGTGAGGTAGTACTTAACCGCGGCAAAATGAGTCCCTCGAGTTGAACCAATTCTCATCTGGTGACGTCACTGTTCTAGTGAACTCGGAATTGACTAAAGAACAAGACAATATTTGTTGCATACAATTGCAATTGATATGATTCGTAACGAGCTATCCATATCCATTAAAATCTTTTGTTTGAGTTGACATAAGTTAAAATAGGTCTATTTAAGCTTAAAAATTGACTAAGAAAAATAATTGACTAAGAAAAATCTTGTGTCTGTAAATCATTACTTTGATCGTACCACAGAAAAGATCTTATACTGGGACGCGCGCGTTTGCCTGCAGAATAAAATCGTGGTACTTAATCATTCCGCCGGGTAGCAAAAATGTACATTTACTACTCGAGCAAAGAAAGCGAGTAAAGAAAGAAGCGACACAAGAAAGAAAAGGGAGACTATCTCTTTGTGTTCGCTACAGTATAAAAAAGAATATATATATATATACATATATATAGTGTCTTTTAAAGCAAAATTTTCTTAGTATTTTTCTAGCAAAGTTTCTTTGTATACTAAATGAACTTATCTAGTCGCATAAATTTAATTGCATATATAAATACTGCATATAATAATTTTTGTTTTATACCGAGTGTATATACATATATATAATATTTTTATCTTAACTTGCAAAGAACTCATTCTCGATAATTTCTATATGAGCTGCTCCTTATCATTTAATTTTTGCGAAGTTAAATGTAAGCGTCCACTAAAAATGTCTGTGACTAGAAATAATACAATACGTTTTTCACCATATGTTTCACAATCAGTATAACGAAGAACGAGTTTTTATAATTACGAGTTTATGAATCTTAGCATTCTATTTTTAATAAACTAAATTTTCAGTAGAGTATAATATTTTATTTGTGGTTGTCTGTAGTATGTATAATTATTTTGTTCGTAGTCAAAGTCCATAAGAAATATAACATTTTGTAAAAATAACTGTTACGTGATTTTAAAAAATTCACTGATATCTCGATCAGAATTGTTTGTGATTGTTTATAATAATTTTCCTTTTTTGTAATGAAATTAAAAGTTATAATATATTTGCAATTGATGAAAAACGCAACCATGTCAAAATATTTCAAATTATTTGCACCATATTTTTCAGAATTGTTTGTAATTGTTTGTAGCATTTGGACATCAGTGCTTATAAAAATTGATATTTGCCTTGTTACTGTTGCTTGGATTTGTTCTGAAATAACGAATCGAAAATTATTTTTTATGTATTTTTTATTTTAATTCTAAAAAAACAAAACGCAAGTAAATTTGAAATATTAAAATTGGATTAATAATATTTGAAATATTAAAGTTGAATCAATAATACTATAAATTTGAACGATTCACAACTGCACAAACGAAAGGAAAATTATTACAAACAATTATAAACGATTCTGAATCAAGATATATCAGCAATTTTTTATTATTTATTTTATGTTTTATTATTGTATATCAGCGATTATCTTAAAATCAGATAATTTATTTATTTTTTAAATGCTGTATAAAATTTTAATATTATTAAAAATGTTTAAGTTATTTTTTTAAATGCTGTATTTTTTATTCGATTACGAATGAAATTATTGTTACTACAAGTAATTATAAACGAAATATTGTCTATATTGAAAACTTAGTTTATTAAAAAAATGCTAAAGTCATAGATACAAATTTCAGGTTTTAAATTACTAGAACAACACAAGCGCGCTGTACGCGTTATTCGATCGTACATTCTTCGATTTTATGTTAAAAAAGAATGTTTTAATAATATGTTATAATACTTTAAACACGATTAATATTTTTGACAGTTATCAGCTGATTTCTGTCAAAAAATATTAATCGAGAATAAGGTATTATAACATTATTTACAACATATTACTATTTTAATTTTTTAACATATTATTTTAAAATTTAATTTTTTACCATATATTATTATTTTAAAAAATAATTAGCAAATTAACGCTTTAATCAGCTGATTTCTGTCAAAAAATATTAATAAAGAAAATTGAAAAATTTGCTAATTAAATATTCTAGCTTACATATTTATATTTATATTGTGTATGTTATAATGTAAAATAATAAGATTATTCTAATATATGTATGTATTTTATTTGTTACAGGTAGCATTGCTATACAGTGCGATTCACGCGTTCATTGTGTCGGGAGTGCCGTGTAAAGTGTCGCGCGTCGGGAGTGCCGTGTAAAGTTTCGGACAATCGTAATTATTCGTGTTTTCGCGAGTGTCGTGAGTGCTACGAAGGACCAAGAGAGGAGGAGGAGGCCCGGAGAGGCATCGGGCAGCAGCGGGACAACTGTGAGGTATGCAAAATAAAAACATTTTTTTTAAACTGCATTTTTTAAAAACTGTTTATGAGATACTCGACACACACATATGTATATACATAATTTGAATATTTTGTTTTCAGATCAATGTGTGCTGTACTACAACTCACAATCAGCTATTGCACGTATCGGTGAGTGAAAAATTGTTTATTTTATAACATTTCTAGCGGTAATGGGAATATATATAATATGTTGAAAATATTAAAATATTAATATATTTTAAATATGTTATAATATCTTCGCGATTAATATTTTTTGGCAAAAATCAACTAATAATTGTCAAAAATATTAATCGAATTTAAAATGTATTATAACATCCCTTTCTAAAAAAGCATGTTAAGTCGATTCTCAAGTATTGTTGCATCTTTTTCGCGATACTGATTGACTGTTTCGATTCGCATTGTGCATTATATTCGTAGCATCGAGAGGCTGTCATCGCGAGGGTTAGTAGTTTAACAATTTGTTCAAAATAAAATAAAATAAAATAATATGTTTTAAATAATATGTTATATATAATATTTTAAACTTGATTAATATTTTTGATAGTTATCAGCTGATTTCTGTCAAAAAATATTAATCGCAGATAAGGTATATTATAACGTATTATTTACAACAAATTACTATTTTAATATTTTGAACATATTATTATTTTAAAATTTAATTAGCAAATTAACGCTTTAATCAGCTGATTTCTGTCAAAAAATATTAATAAAGCGTTAATTTGCTAATTAAATTTTAAAATAATAATATGTTAGAAATATTAAAATAGTAATATGTTGTAAATAATATGTTATAATGCCTTATCTGCGATTAATATTTTTTGACAGAAATCAGCTGATAACTGTCAAAAATATTAATCGAGTTTAAAGTATTATAACATTATTTAAAACATATTATTATTTTATTTAATTTTATTTTGAACAAACTGTCAAACTGCTAATCCTCGCGATGACACACAGCTCTCGATACTATTATATAATATAACGCACAACGCAAATCGAGACAGTCAATCAGCATCGCAGAAAAGAGGCAACGATACTTGCGAGAATCGACTTAACATGCCTTTTTTAGAGAGAGAAGATTACGTACGAAATGTATAAGCATAACGCACAATTAAAGAAGGAATTTTTGTTGAGTTTTAATTACATCTTGTACGCCCTACATTCTACCAAAATAATTATTTACTTTAATAATGTGTGCAAAATTTTGTATTTGTAATATTTTTAAAAATAAATTAAGCATATAATATGGGCATGCAATAATAATATGGAACATTATTCGATAAATGGCATATGGATATATCTTTATGAATTAAATTTATAAATTTTATCCGCGTATTAGCTCATTCTTCTTCTTCACAATAATGATTTTGTTAGAACGCACGATAAACGCGGACCTTCATAATCATAAGGACGGTATTGCATAAACGGCGCACAAAGCGGTCTAAATGAATACGCCGGGCTGCAAAGGGAAACGCGGCGGATGTGACGATCCTTAGTATTCAACTTGCGACCGACGCAAACGTTTAAGAATCTCGTGATGCAGAAGGGAGGAGAGAGAAAGAGACGCGAAACAACCGACGTAACTTTTCGCGAGACGCAAATCGGCGAGACGTTGTTACGTTGTCGGACGAGGCAAGCAAGCAGGGTAAAGTCGGGCATATACTCTCTGATGGCGACCCAATTTCGCTTCCCGTATCATCTTAAGATTTCGACTCTGTCGTCTCGCGTCGGTGAAACGACATAATTACGCGAGATACATTTACAGAGATATATTTACATTATAACGAACGAATTTTCTGCATTAGCATTTGCAAAAATTATACATCCGGATCGTATACATAGTTATGGACTAATAATCAGTTATAGCTCGGAGAATAACCGGACTTGCAGACCCATATTGATAAAATTGATCATTGATATTAAATCACTATTAAATAGCCAATTTAATATGAAAATTTATTTGTCGATTATATAATCTGAATATAATAATCTCTTGAATTCGCAAATTTTGCGGCTTTTTTCGATCTTTGTGTAGAGTTATAGATGAAATTAAAACTCGTGTTTATGAGTCACCGCAGATTCCTTTCGACATAGTGTGCGTGTAACATGTCATAATACGTAGCGCTTATGCACTAATTATATTTAACATTTTGCGCCTTAAGTGAGTTAACACGATGCAGTGGGCTGAATTCTAAGGCGTCTGTCACTCTTATCGTCGCTAATGACGTAATTGTAAGCGAATTGCGACCGCATTAGACACTAAGCGTATTTTCTTTGGCGCTGATGTCATTTGCGGATCTGCAATTCGTGAAAGCTATCTCTCCTTATATGGTATGCTTAAAACTGTGACTCTTTGTTGTCTAAAAAAAATCTACACCTCATCATTATCAGTACAATCGAGGCATTTAACGTTTTAAATTAAATGGTTATATCAAATAATAAAATTTGCTATAAAATTTAAAATTTTAAAGCCATGAAAGAAGGATGCTGCGAAAATTTACGACAGAATAATATATAATAATTGCTCACGTCACAAGAATTATACGAAAAGTGAGTCCTGCTTGTCTGAATACAGTTTGAAGAATAGATTGTCGACCTTTCTCTTCGCGCTAGTATATTCATATACATCTTGAAAGTACTTCCACGAAGCAGTTACCAGGTTTTTCTAGCTACCATTGTAAATGGTCAAGGCGCGTACTTTTATCTTCCTGAACCTACCTTATATAGCGCAGCAGCAATGGAATTTTCTCCCATAGTCGCACAAGTGTCTTAATACGATAATTATTAAAGTATCGAGTCTTTTAACGGTCAATAAGTGTTCGACGAATGACGTGAATGTGCCAATTAAATTACAGACGGTGTCGGACGCGTATCTTTATTTCTCGTAGATGATGAGACGATCTACGCATTCAGTAACAAAACTCAAGCGAATAAAATATCTAAACATTGTATGTAATTAAAAGTGTTTAATTTCGCATCACTTTTTCATGGCTTTAATTTAGAATTTTATAGCGGATTTATTATTCGGTATAACAGGCTTTAATTTAATTTTTAATTAGAATTTGAAGGAAGTTGTGTGAGATTGAAATTTATGGCTCACAAAACCGTACTTATTCATCGTAATATTAAATTTTTAACGAGGACTTTGCGAAGAGAAAACTTGTCGAAATCCGCGACGGTATTCACGCCGTGTCAGAACCGAATCCTCTTTCCCCTCCGGAGATAGAGAGACCGAGTATATTTGCGGAAATCTCGCGAGTTGATGCTCATTCAGTTTTCGCGAGCACAGGTGTCTTACGAAAATACGAACCGCACATAACTCTCATACACACACGTCCCGGCGAAATACGTTACGAGCGTTATATCACGATTCCTCCATACCCTCGTGGAGTAGACGTCAGACGGCGCGGAGAAAAATGTTAAACACGGCCACGTCCGATACGAGATACGAGGGGGATGAAGGAGGACGGGTCGAAAACTGCACGTGTCTGGATTTCCGATTTTTCATCGTTTCATCGGGGATCACCGATGCGTTCTGACGGCGTTCATCCGCCGCGAATAATGCACCAGACGCTTTTCCCCGTGTTTCAGGGCCTCTCATCCTCGCGTGCTTTCGACGATGCATTTCGGCGCTCTTTTTTTCTTTTTTTTTTTTTTCCATTTACCCGCGCACGCGACGCGCGACAACGAGGTGGTATCGATAGGTTTCGACAGCAGCCAGAAACTATTTCGAACGTATGCGTACAATATATTCCGCCGAACTAGTTCGCGGTAGAGGTTTATCCAGACGTAAGATTTCGCGAGATTCTCAACTTAGCTTTTCCCGGGAAGCTTCCGCCGCGTTTGCGCGACAGGTTCGAATACGTTCCCTGTAAACGTCTACCCACACGATATTCAGCGATGCTCAACCCGCGATTCTACGGTCTTACACGGTCGACGCCGTATAGAAATAAAACTATTCGCGGTCCAGACACTCGGAATGTCGGCTCCGAAGGTGTTTTGCATAATATCCCAGCGCTTGCAGAGGTGCTCATATTACTTTACCGTACCGAAATAGCGTAATTTTCGAGATATCGTTACGTAATAGATTGCGTGCGAAGGCAAATGTTGCAACAGGTATTCGTTGTCCGTTACATCTTTCTTCTCGCAAAGAGGGCTATAAAATTTTTTCGAGACGTCATTCTTTTATTTTATATGCTATTTATGCGAGGAAATCGCCCACGTGTCAACAAAGGTCTCTGTATCTTTAGAATAAAACGAGAAAGAGAAAAAGAGACAAAGGGTGTGGCTGATTATTTAACGCGAGCTATCTAAATTTTAAATCTGTGAAGCGAATATGTCCTATTGCTCAAGTAAAGATCGCAATTTTCACAACGTTCTATCTTATTTTCCTCTCGGATTCTAAGGCGCAGGTGAAGTCATCATGTAAGCGTCCAACAACCGCGAAAGATATAATTTTCTCAGTCTGTTTTGCATGTCCCGTATTTCTGAAATTGACGCGACTATGACAACCGTTTTACTTTACAAGGACAGGCTCGTCGTGCACAGAAAGAAGTCACATAACTTATATGCACATTGGTTGTATATAATGTGCACTGATTCGCGTTACACACATAACGCAAGAGACGACGTCTCTTCTTCCATCGCGTTACGCTTCAAAAATTTACACGATCATCAGAGTCGCGATACATCGGATCCATTTATAAGTATATCGCATAGCGGAGAGAGAGCTCGCGTCTCGTTATCGAAAAGTCCCTCGCCTCTATTATCGCACACGTGCCACAGAATGGCACTTGTAGCTCGAACGCGATTTCGATGTCGATATCGTCGAGAATCCCGTCACTTCTCGAGTGTCAATTTGGTGCTTTCTTGCGGTACCGAAATAAACTGCAAATAATGCTCGTGACAGAATCGTTTGAACGATGTCGTATTCGCTATCAATGATTCTCAGCGTGTGAGAATCTCGTGTCAGCGTCTTATCCTGGATATAGATAGATTTTCGCTCGTGCAAATTAATCTGTCAATTTTATCCGAATTCAATTTCTCTTCTTATAATATCGAAATTCGTATTAGCGATGTTCTCATTCGCGAATGGTATTTTTGAACCGAGATCGGCGTTTCTTTAAACTCCGCGAACTATCTCGCGTAATTTCCTGAATATTCAAACGAGGCGCGATATCAAAACGCTTCGTGCTTGCGGTTTCGTGAACTTACCTCGACGTATAATTTCGCCTGTACGCCACTGTCTGCTTAGTCGGGACAAATAGGTATGCAGTTATTCTGAGACTGCCGGGGTGAATGCCCACGAATGTTCACGTGGCCGCGTTGCAGCCTCTCCCTGTGTTCGCGAAAGCTCCAGTCAAATCACCGGACAGCTCCTAGAACGCGTACCGGAGCACCTTAATAATGCGTCGATTATTTTGGTGCGTGTGTACCCTATGACAGACCCGATTCTCCATTGGATCTTTCAAGAGATCAAGCAGTATTTCGTTATAGCCGTTTGAATACGGAACAACAGCGATACAATTGAAATTACATGAATTTCTAATACTTGAATTAAGTTGCTTAATATGATGATTTAATGACGTAATACAATTAAAGATGTATAAGGTTTCACTGACATAGTAAGGCGATAGGCGTAATGTAGGGTAGCTCAAGTTAGTCGGAGCTTCGAGCTACGTCAAGATGAAATTAATGTTATTTATAACCATCGTACAAGTTTAATCTCGCGCATTAGCTTGACGTTTATCCGTGTTTCTCGTTAACCCCCCCCCCCCCCCCCCCCGGTACGGGCTAACTGTAATGAGCTTAGAGTAACGCGAAGTGAACTTATAATGAAACGTCACGTGCATGCTCACCTGGAGCAAATGAGATAAACGATAGATACCGCTAATTACGTGCTGCCGCGCTTTCAGTTTTCAAACTTGTTACGCGAATATTCCCTTTTCTTCGCAAAATTCTGTGCGCGAATGTATGAGATTTATTATATGCGCACATTTTGCGATTTATGCGAATCTCACAGGACGATATAATTTATGAAAGGCAGGAGATTACATTGAAATTTTTTAAGTAGAATCTATTTAGAGTTAGCCGGAAAAAAATTAGATACTGTTATTATTCGTTTAACATTCCGCGAACTCAATTGACGCTGTGCATTATCACAATTGAATCATTTTATTGATTTTATATCTGCGATGTTAGAGGAGAGAATATCAGACCTTACAATCTCACTGCGAATCAATTTATGTTGGTTCACAGCATTTAAACATTTAAAAATAGGAGATGAATCAATATTACGTAATGGTTGCATGATTAAGCCAGAGGAAATCAGTGGAGTGGGAAAGTAAACAATAGTCGATTTAATATAATCATTTGTCCACTGTTCCGCAAATAGAATGTCGTTATCTCGCGGCTGGGGCCGAAATTTTTGCAATTTAATTCAATTTATGCGCGAAGCGTCGATCTAGCGCGCGCTTCGCGATATTTTCTTAGCGTAAACGTACGGGTAAAATCAATAAAGATTGCTGGAACATCCTGACGGCGGGAAAATGTTTGCAGATTTATTCCCACTGTCTCAAATTCGAAATGTTTTTAATGACAGATCGGGGGAGTTGATTCATCGAGAGCACTTGGTATATCATAGTATTGTTGAATATTCACGTGGCTTAAATAAACAATAATCACATTTTCTTTACGTTTGTAAACGATAATTATTTTTCGCGTTAACGATTATAATTTTTTAAGTAAATAGTTTAGGAAAATTATAAATTGAATTTATAATAATTTACTTATGAGAATTATACATATAATGTGTGCATATTTATTTTCTTATCATACTACTATTATATTATCAGAATTACTACTTATTTGTTATTACTGTACAATTATTTCTTGTTATTATTATTATTGCAGCGATAAAATGAATTGCATTTCATGTTTTTCGTATTCGGAGAAAACCGTATCGCAAGAATATTATCACGTGTTATTCACAGAGATTGCACGTATAACCATTAGCGATAAGGACGCAGCAATCTTATCAACAACCGTTTTACGATCGTTAGGGGATGATTAGAATTGAGAAAATATTTACGTGCATCGCCGAATATCGCCACACTTTCCTCTTTTTTTTTCGCCTCTCCGAGTCTGTCGGTTTCGCGAGAGAGCAACGCGAAGTCTGTAGACTATTTTTAGTGGTTTCGCCTCTCGCGTAGCAACGCGGCGCAAGCAGGGTCAATTCCGCTGTAGTCAGGTCAGGAAAGCTGCAGGCACTTACGTTGTTTCCAAACCGCCCAAAAGGCGTAGTTTTTTCTCTTTCGAATCGCTGCCGGTGGTCGTGCTTTTGCAGCAACTTTCGCATTCGCCAGAATCCGGAAACGTTCCACTCGCTCCTTCCTCTCTGCCCATAATTTTACCTCCGCAAAGAAACTTTAGAGACTAATCTTTAAGTGTTTGCACAGCGCGGAAATTGATTTTTATTGAGAAGCACAATAATTCTGTCGTCCTAGATATTTGACTTTGAATTTATATTTGATCTTTATTGAGATATTTGTTAATATATACATTATTATATTTATGTTATTTTTATGATTCGTGTACAATGTTTGAATGTTTTCGAATTTTTAAAAATATAACAAAAACTTTGAATTTAAATTTTTCTCCTTTATTTTTAACATTAATTTTCTTATTTTATTTTAAAGAATTTTAATGGGTTTAATTTATATAGAAATTGAGCTTTTACTTTGTACCTCAAATAGGTAGTAAACAATTTCTCAGAAGTTAAAGGAATAACTTTCGAAAACTATAGGTTTAAAAAGGGTGGTCTGACTGGATAAAATAAATGTGACATAGACATTGAAAATTAGGGGGAAAAAACTCGCGGGTTTTGCATATCATTTCGAGTCCCATCGACAATCAATTACGAAAATATATGAGCTCGATGTACGATGTAAATAGGACACGAAGTTCTCATTGGTGAAAATGATCTCGACGGTATAAAGGAGCACAATGCGCGTTTCTCTCGGAGAAACTACTACATGCACGTCGTCTCGATTCCGGAATTTCGTATCGCGCAAACGTCTGTCTATATATACGCGATTGTCCCTTTCGGCGGTGTAAATGCCTTAAATCAAAATGGAAAGCGTGACCCAATTGATTCTAGCCCCGTAACTTATATAGGCATCATACCATTGGCGTCACGACGGAGATACGCATCGGGATGCAAATACGGGGATATCAAATATTTGTCGTTGCTGTAGTTGGGCGCAGGTGTTATCTTACTTGGCAGCACCGGGAACGATTTTCAGATTCTGCCTGCGGGGAACCAAAGATTTATGCCACGATTCGTATGACGGACGAATAAGTGTGCGGTAAATATCAGTAGTAACATGAATCTCCTTGATTAATTCGTGTATTCTAAATTTTTATCAAATCGAGAGGAGAGATATATATGACAGATATTATTATTCGCACATGTATTTTGTACAGAACTTACATAAATTTAGGACGCGCTTTTCGTCTTCGTAAAAAGGTAAAGAGTTTATTCTCATTTGTATAACGATTTGTCGTACGGTCATTGGAAAATAATACATGGACAGAGGTGAGGCATCGATATTTAAGGTTCCTGCAGAGCCAAGACCGGATGCGCCGACATGCGCAATTGATTTCGTAAACGCACGTGAAAATATGAGAACTCCGTGACTCACGCCAGTGCTGAGTTCTTCTACACACCCGAGTCGAAATTTGGTTTCTATCTTTAATCTCAATTTTCTCATGTTTGTGGATTCCGGAGGATTTCGATAAATTCAATCTATACGGAGGTGCTATTCAATAGCTCCCGAAATATGTTAATAAAATAAACTACACTGACCTTGAATTTTATTCACCATATTCAAAATAATTCAACTAAAAGCGTATATTATATCGATTTCAACGCTTCTACCATGATTTAAATGATGTAAATGATTTAAATTAAATGCGCCCTGAAAATTCTTTTTTGTCAAAATATTCCTCATCACTCTTCATCGACTGTTTATCTTGATTTCACGATAATGAATATTTATTTAATTTATTTTATTAACATATTTCGAAAACTTTTGGAGGGTAGCACTTTGTATATTATATAGAAATTGAGCTGTCCATTTTATACTTTGTATAAGCAATAAAAATAAATAGTACAGTATATAGTTTTCTATTTAAAGATTTAAAGAGGATTTTGCAACAAAACTACAGATTCATAAGCTTCAAAAGAGAGTGCTCTGACTGCTTAAAGCTTAAAGTATCAAAGTAGATGTTAGATTGAAAATTGAGATAGAAAGTGGGAGAAAAATTTCGACTTGGGCGTGCACGAACCTCATTTCTGACAGGACGTAGAGCAAAAAGGATTTCTAGGACGAGAGGAATTTCGCTGCTCCGTAAGACTGCTGAATCGCGAGCTCAAAAGGAATCTCCCTGCACTTTAAAGCTTCCACTAGGAAATTTTCGTGCAAGGAACGTGATTCCTCCGAAGAGAAATCGAGTAGCCGGTCGCAAAAATCGACCGGAAGGGGGATGAGCGGGACGCGAGACTGGAATTACGACAGACCGGAATTAGTATAAGGAAACAATCGGCATAGAAATTGGTAGTTGTCGCGAGAGAGAGAGAGAAAGAGAGAGATGGCGACGAAAGTGAGTTAACATGCAAATTGCGGCGAGAATGCGGTTAGTTTGACAGTTCTTGAAGTTACATCGCACGTGCGAATACAGTATCACAAAGAAATCGCAATGTACGTGCGAGCTCGCGTATTTCCTGTAAATTCGATAGATTTAAGATAATTCGCGAAACGAGGCATAAAAATCGGAAACACAAATGACATCGCATTATCGATTTTACTATTTTAATCCCGGCTTTTTTTTCCTGTTTTTTTTTTATTTTTGTCTCTCTTACGTGTTTATTTACAGCAGCATCATCGAGAATGGACAGATTGACGAAATCGAGCGATTCGTCGACTGGAATAGCGCTGATGGATGCACATCACATTAACATAACGTCAAATATTCTTGCATTTGAATGTCCATAACAATCCGATTCTGCGATAGTCAATATATATATTGGTCCATTTAAGACTCGTATAAGAGTATTTAATATACATACATATATGTGCATTCACAGCTTAACAAAAACTGCGCGATGAGTAATTAAGCGCGCCGAACGAGACGTTGAACCCGATCCGATCGCAGAGATTGCCTTTTGCGATTAAGCAAAAGTGGGTTAATACTTCGCGTCGAGATCCGTGTGCATCCATAATGACGTTGACATCCTGAGTGCCGCTTCCTCCCTCGTTCCCTCTGCCATTACGCGAGAACAATAGCGTGTATATACATTGTTCCTTAACGCCGTTTTATGTTCCTTTTTTCCGGATGCTCCGGTTGGCGCCGAGTAATCGAGAACTATAGGTGCAGCCTCTCTTATAATTGCACGCGCATACGGGGAATCATGAGGCGCGCCTTTTTCGGCCTAATGATCGTAATTAATAAACGAATCGTACTAGTTAATTAGCTAACTATAATTCACGGTACGGTTCGCAAGCATAATAATAATGGAACGCGTGCTTCTCTTTTTTGGATTAAACTATATAGAAAAAGAGCGCGCCGTGTATGTTTTTCTAAGTAACTTTGTTTTGGCAAATGAGGGGGAGATCGGAAGCAGGAAGGGAGGAAAACTCTTGTTACGCCCCGTATACGGCGCGCCTTTTCCGTCCTGCGGAAAAGTGCTCGATGCGTGCGCGAGTAAGCACGTCCGCCGCTTTTCTCCGGTGGAAATGTTCCGCGACGCGAACAACTCGGTCAAGGAACATTCATCGCGCGAGGAACTTCGCTCATAACGATGCATACATCTATTTGAATGTATAACGACCTGGTGCAAAACGGCGTTTTCACGTTATCACGTTTCTTATTCTCCCTCCCTCCTCGCGCTCTCTACCCCTTTCTGACTCTTTCCTCCCCCCGTTAACTTTGTGCTATTTTCCATTTTTACATCTCCGCGTTCGTAATTTATAGTTTTCGCCATTTTTACCACCGACTAACAATGGTCCAACAGTGCCTTCATTTTAATGCGAGGCGAGGGTCGTAAAATATTATACAGAAACGTAACCAGAGGGAAATAAGGCTGATTTACGTTATTCTTTAATATATCAGGCCGCGCGTGTAAAATCTCGAAAAATAGGATATTTCTGCTATTTTAAGGTCCGCACGAGAACGAAGTTTGGCCGTGTTTCCGTGCGAAACCGCGAATAAAAATTCTCTCGCAGCAATGGACGCTATATGCGTACTGATAATAGCGATGCACGGTGTAAATCGCATCCAGCAATTAAGGTTTACACACTAAACGCGACATTAAACCGACATTAGCGATGATGGTAATTTTGATGAAATTTCCGCCCAAATTCTCATCGTCGAGCGCATAATTGATGCAAATTTTTATTGTTGTTACATCATCGTTTTATTTCTCTTCGAATCGCGTGCTTTTTCTTTCTGCTCTTGTAGCTAACAAAATCGTTTGCAAAACTTTTATTGATATTTTATTTTACGCAGAATATTAAACTATATATACATATAAGTATTTTAAAGTATAGAGATTATAATTATTTATTAGATGATTAATCACGGAGGCTCACGGAGCCTCATTCTTATTTTATTTATGGGTGTGTGAAGTTGGCACCCCTATATATGTTATGCAATCATAGTTCTGTTAAGAGTTCTGAATTATTTAGAACCATAGGAAGAGTTCTTGATAATATTTAGAAATAGTTCCGGTCATTACGATAACGAAAATCAGTTTCAAAAAATAGGGGTGCCAACTTCGCATTTTTTTACACATCGAGTTCCAATAGTTTTGAGGAGAGTTTTAAGGTTCTTTTAAATAGGTAGTTATATATTAGTTCCTGATTATTTTTTGAAAGAGTTCTGCAATTTTTAGATAAAAAAACGTACCTTTTTTAGATATTTTAGAAATATCTTCGATGATATTGAAAGTTTGTTTTTTTATATTTAAAAAATTGCAAAACTCTTTCAAAAAATAATCAGAAACTATGTAACTATTAAACAATTTAAATTTACTCACCTCACGGTTGCTCCTTTGTTGCCCCGGGCCTCCTTCTCGTAGAAGTTTCGAAACACTTGCACTCGCGTTATTTTTTTTCGTTCGCGACGCGCGGCGACGCCCGGGTTTTAGCTATCACAATCTTCGACGCGTTTCGGTAAAACGCGAAACTCGCGAGAGCTTATTCGCGCGCGAATAAAACCGAAGCTCCATTTTCGCGTCGTTCCTGATTATTTTTTGAAAGAATTTTGCAATTTTTATAGAGATAAAAAAACATATACTTTCAATATCGAAGATATTTTAGAAATATCGTGATAATTAGAAAGTTGTTGGGTTATAGGTTTTGAGTATCAAAAGCTTGTCAATTTTATTAACATATAGTACAAAAATTATATAAAACTATTTGGAATTAAATTTTATGCATCATCGTTTTTATAGTCTTTTTTTAAAATGTAAAATTTAAGTATCAAATTGTATTCAATTTATATAATTTTTGTTACTATATGCTAATAAAAAAAATGACTGTATATTTTTATATTTAAACTATTCAATTTGATTTTTTCAATTCTATTATTTGTTTTCAAATAACAGCCGCATAATGGGTGGAATAGAAAAATGTTGAAACTATTTGATTAAGCTAAATTTTATGTACACAAACGCAAGAAGATAAATGTAATAACAGTATACAGTAATAATTTTAATAACATAAAAAGAGTTCAATATTAGAAATTAGAATTAATAACATTCCGTTTTTTTGGCAGAGTGCTTTTCGTTAATAAAAAATTTTTGCTGGAAATGACGAAACGTCAACTAATGAACTTCGTCGATGTTCATTCCATGTTTCTTACATCACACGAATAAGATAGCCGCGCCGATCGTCGGGAGTAACTTTGATGAGGGGAACAGTGGGGTTTTATGGGTGCCCCAGATGAGAAGAGTCGAGTGTCAGTCAGGCGGTCAACAAACCCGTCTCCTTATGAAGTGTCGTAGTATCGCGTGCCTTCGTCCATTAACCCGGTTAATCGCACGCTCGTTAATTCCTATTTCGCGCGGCACTTCTGATCCGTTCTTAACTCGCTCGCGTTTGCCTCCCTCTCTCCTCTCTCCTCTTTCCTCGCAGCATTAATCGTTTTGAAGTTTGGATGCGAGACGATATAATATGTGAGACTTATTCGCGCAAAACGATATCGCCGCTTAGATAGAGCTTTTGCGGAAATTATATTAATCCGATTGGCGATCAAAATAATCTGATATTAAACCGCGGCATACATGATGCGTGTTCGTATTATTTTATCTGACACGTGCTACGCGAAATGAGATTTTTATAGCGACGATTGTCAGAGGCAATTACTGCGTTAAATTGAATATTCTTGCCGTTGGGGACGTAAGTGTGTCAAGGTATAAGTCAGAAATATTTCTGCGATATACATAGTATCACGAAGATATAATATTTGAACGTGCATCTAAATCGTTATATGTGAATTTAGTCCGCGTCAATATGACGAAATGCTCTCGTTTACTTTGACGGTGATTCGCGTATAAATTTTATGTCTTAAGAGATTGATATAATATTCTATTAAAACTTTAAAAGAGAGTTCTCGTGTTTGGATACTCAATAATGACGGCATAGTTATCCCCCCAAAATCAATTTCAACCAAAGAACTTTGACGGAACTTTATCGATAGGAAGACACACACAAGCGTTAATACGCTATCGATTTTAGCCTTCAGTTTTATTCGGTTTGTGTACATATCCCGGACAACGTGTCGGATAGAATTTAAACGCAATTAAATCGTTTTTTGCGGCTAGAGACGTGTTCTCGCTTCCTCTCGACCAGGCGCATTCTCTCGAACCATATTCCGGTATAAATAACTCACCGAGAGCCGTGTAAGAGAGAGCCGGGGCAGAGCTCGAAACCTCATCATCGGGGCTGGTGAACACGAACACATTCGCGTTCATCAACATTCGCCGCGGGTGTACGTGAGTCGACTTACACGTACTTTACTTTTACTGGCCCCGGGCCAGGGGATCATCCGAATCTCGCGCGTTCGCCTATGCGTGCTATACTCGACGAGGATTCGACCCAGTGTTTGATTTCCGAATTTCGGACAGCGATAGGGATGTTTAGGGATCCTTCAAGGGATTTCGTTAATACGACTTGGATGTGAGAGACGCGTGAAAATAAATAAACTCGCTGTAATCTGAAACAAGTGTACCGGAAACATAAATTTCCTAGTATGTAAAAAAAAATAATCTTTGAAATCTTCTTTGTTCAATTTATGAAAACGTATTATTCTTAAATAAAATTTATGTATATTCGCGGGGAAAGATTCAGTTGTTTTTTTTTTTGTTAATGTTGAAGATTTTGTTTCTTGAGAGGTATTGAGGGATCAGACTGCTACCAATTTTCCTTTCGTGCCGACATCAAGGCAGCGTTATAAGAATTTACATATGCTAAACTACACGCACACAATGCGCTAGATACGTTAGATAAAAGAGCAAAGGCATGCAATAGTAAACGAGGGTCAAGGACCACGGTAAAGGTACATTTTGCAACGCTTTATCCCGCTCCGATATTTGATTAAAATTCATCGACATGTTTGATGATTTTGGCAAACGATTTTCTATTCTTCGCGCGCCTTCGTCCTTCGCAGAGAGCAAAGCACCTTTCTCCTCCTCCAGTCTCTCTCTCATCCGGAGAACGAAGCACTCAAACGTAGACGAGTGCTCTTTCTCCCGTAACAGACAACGCGTAACGAGACGGGTCTTGTTATATTACGTTTCCTTTTCTACCTAGTGTTAGTCGGTTTCCCTTTGCTGATGATCGGCGACTTACTCTTCCCCACCTATATCCGGTGCATTGAAATTACCGCGGCACTCCACGGGGATTTAAAGACATACTATTGAAAAGAATTATTACCGAGAACAGTTCTTATGCTGTTATTATTATGTCAGTTGGAAGGGCTTTATTATTGCAGGAGAGTTTCACGATAGTGAATTAGAGCACGATATATAGAATTAAGCGGAAAATACAAAGCTATTTTTATTATATTTTATACGTTATTTTATTTATTATTTTATGATAATATAATGTTGTGATAAAATATTGTCGTTATGATAACGATAAAATGTTTTTCATTCCGAGCATTCAAAAGTGATGTCCAAATTACTTATCGAACGAATGTCCACTTTCCATTAGCATTCTCATCTTGTCCATCGCATCCTCCTTAATTTTCTCCTCGTTTACGTTCGGGTTTCCCTCCTCAACGACGTTTCCTCTGTATGAACGAGAACGAAATGTCGTTTACTGTGGGCGGAATTCGATCAAGGATTGGATCAGGAAATTGAACAGCGAATCTCCCGTGTGCTAACGAAACAGATGACTCGACACGTATTATAGATATCGATAATAAGCGATCATATATGTCATTCGACAATAACAATAAAATAATAATCGGCATTTTATTTTTTATATTATGTTATTTTATTCAGAGTTATTTTTAGATATTACTGTGCATTCAAATATCGAATAGATTTATTTAGATATTATCGTGCGGTATGTAAAGATTGCGATTCTCATTTAGACGAATCGTTAACGCGAGTAGAAGAGCGCGTCGCGAATTTTCGCGTCAACATGGCGCATTCGTTACGATTTAACGAGCACATGCGAGGAATACATGACGATACATGCGTCTGAATCCACAGCGTTCGCACTCGGCTTCGTTATCCGCTGCCGGGGATGTTTGCATACATGTCTGAATATTGACACACGCGACCTGGCGCGATCGCGCGCGATTGCGATCCGCGGAACGAATTCCTGCGCGAAATCCCTCGTATCCACCGACATGTCCTAACGCAATCAATAATTAAATCGTTAACGCCTTTCACTCATCGCTAGTCACGCGTCGAATATATATGCGCGTTCGGGAATCTCGGCTGAAAACTCTGCAAATATATTCGCATTATCGCAAGATTCTTCTCTCGAGAATCGGATCACGAGAATGCGAAAATGCTTCGAAATTTCATATCGGGCGGATAAGTGAAATGAATGGAGAAATTCCTTGCATGCTCGACATCTCGATACTCGTTTTTACATGCGCACGCGTATACATATTAATACATATATATATGCATCGGATTTTAACGGGCAGGCAGAAAAGCGGGACAGGATCGAGAGAGGACTGAAAAATCGAGCGAACCGTATTCGGCGATTTGATCGAAATCCCGTTTTTCCTCTTGGATTTTTTAAAATACGTTCTCCATTCCACGCGAGGGAACTCGAGCGGCGAACAGAATGCGAAACATATGCAAAAAGTCCGTTTAACGGCTAATGTAATGCTTCCCATAGACCATGTATGATCGCTTACAATGCCGAGTGCATCCCCATTACATCAAGCATATACATATATGCAGGGATGTTCGTAACCGCAAGTAATTTTCACGGACGGCGGAGCGCGATTATCCTAATACGTAAGGGGATACCGCTGGAAGCGCGTGTTGTATAGCCAATGAGCGCTTATGGTTATACGGCACGGTTAAAAAAAAATCCGACATTCACATTTCGCTTCATTCGAGTAGATATCATAGCAGAAAATGCAATTGCGGTTGTAACGGGAATACAAATTCTTTAGTTTCTTTCTCTCTCTCTCTCTCTCAGCTTGAATACATTAGTTTACTTCTCCGCGTTTCATTCAATCTTTCGAGAAATCCTTCCATTCAAGTTATCGACCTTGCCTCACCAGATATACCCCTGTACGTGTGCGCGGCACACATCGCTTCTAATATGCGTTACGCACGAATGCTACCGTTCAAATAAGAGCAATACGTCGCCCGAAGGCTAATAGGAGCATATTTAGCGAAGGACGGATGAAAGCCGGGTGGATTCCATGTAATTACGAGGTCAGACCTGTCAAGGTTGAGGATCGTTGCGGGTTTGAATCATCTATGAAGATGAAAGGAGATTGGCTGTGTGGCAAGTCAAAGCATCCCCCGTGGGGCGTCTCTCGTTCCGCTCGTTCCTTTCGATTAGCTGTAACTTTGACTCTCCTTTTCAGTGTTATAATATATTTTGTCTTAAAGAAAGTGAATGTGCGAAAGAAATCATTATGCTATTCATCTTTATATTTCTTTTTCGCCACGCGCTGAATTAACATAATCTAAATTTGTTTTTCATTTTCTTTCTCATATATTTAGCATTTAACTAATACATATTGATTGATGTCTTTTGCTAGGTAAACTCTTTCCGAATCTTAACTATAAGTCAATTTTTTTGACAACTGTAATCGTTTATAACTTTTGATAAAATTACAATTTCTTGAAATTGAGCGATCGTAGTTTATTTATTTTTAAATAGATTTAAATAATGATAACATTTGGACCAATAAAGTAAAAAGAAGAAAAATACATCAAAAAATAAAGGTCAAAAAACAGGAGAGTTTATTCTTATACATTCAAAATCTGTTTTTAAGTATTTAAACATATTCAAGAATTATTTTATATAGTTCAAAATTATCGATTTTTCAAATGAAATAAAATTTTAATATTTTAGTCATTTCCAAAAATATACTCGCCTCTTTAATTTAATTGATTCCAAAGAAATAACGATATATTATTCTCAAGAAAAGGAATCGATCGCACGCTGCATTTGTTCTTGCTTCTCTATAATGTCTATATCAATTGAAAAATGTAGAACTTTTTTTATTAAAACTATATGATGTTATAAGTTTGATATTCGACGGAATATTTGGGCGAGATGTATTCTTCTCTCGCGTTTCTCTCGAATTTCTATTCTCGCCAGCTTCCGCGGCGGAATCAATATTCCTACGGAAAATGCACCGCTGTGAGAAATATCGAGTGAGCAAAATCGAGCGTAAGATTGCACGCGTGACTTTACGAGCCACTTTATTAAGGATATATCATCCTTCGTGGAGAAAATCGATAAAAGGTCGGAGTTAACGGCCTCGATGGTGCGCTGTACGATCGACCACGATCGACGTTTAATCTGCCAATAATGAAGTTACTCGGTAAAGTGAGTGGTATATGCGATATAAATAATTAACGGGGGATGATTAGATGACGGGGATGGCTAATGTCTATTAAATAAAACGACGACGATCTCTCTCTTCGTCTCAGTTAAGGTAGACAGGTGTATATATTATATATACTTCCGGCAATTCTCCCTCAAATCGAAAAATCTCTTTTACTTATATTTCGATCTCAATTTCCAATCTAACATTTATTTCGATACTCTAAGTTTAAGCAGATTTTTTTAAAACAATTTTTAATCTATAGGCGAAAGCTCTTCTTTTAAATCTCTAAGTGAGAAACTATTCATTTGATGCTTACTTGAGGTACAAAGTAGGAGTTCAATTTCTATATAAATTAAGTCTGTCGCACAAAAAAAATATTAGTTATACCATAGCCAAATTTTAGGTACTGCTATATTATATCTGAAATTTAATTACCGTGTCGAAATTTAGCTCTATGTGGTAACTAATATTTTTAGCTATAATTTAACGGAGAATTCTCCGTTAAACTGTAGCTTAAGAATATTTGCTGAAATTTAGCTATGGTATCTGATATTTCTTTCCGTGCGAAATTCTCTAGGATAAACGTAAGGAAAATTGGGTTGAAAGTATAGAAGTCGAAACGATTTCGACTCGAATAGAAAACTAAGAGGAAACGAAGGGGATCATGTCTATTGTCCTAGAGTGCGAAGTCATCGGTGTTCACAGCACGCGGATGGACTTTATACGTTCGCTTTTCGCGAACATCGCATTAAGCGTCGCGAAAAACTTATCTCGGAACTTATCGAGGAAGTTGCGAGAGAAGCCGAGGAGCGACGTTTTTCCACCGCATAAAACCGCGAAACTTCAGCCCTTTTATTCGCGGGCTTTACCGCGAATACAAATGCATTGTATGTGTGTTATGCCGACTATATTTATTATACGACTCTTTGTACAAAAGCGGCACGTGGCTAAATATTTTATCGCTCAATGCGAAATATTTTCATCGTGTAAAGTGCGTTAAACTAATCGCTTATCGAGAAACTCGTTTGCATCATTCACTCTCGCGAAATGTCAAGTCGAGGGGAGATGAAAATTTATATATACATATGTATATTTGAAACGTGCATCTGCGCATCGCGGTGCATTACGAAAATATCGTAAAAGATGTGATCGAGAGATCAATGTCGAGAAGTGATTTAAGTCGCGCGAACGATTGATTTTACAAACGACTGGTAGGCTGCAATTTTTTTGCTAAAATTCTAACAGATTGCACATTTATTTTACGTCCCGTGGAAATTTATAATGTGACAAATTTCGGTCGCGTTATTATCGCGTTTTCAAAATAATGCCCACGCATTTATCTCTTGCGGCGGATGCATATCGGAAAATATAAAACGCGGAAGCTCGTGTTAATTTAACGTTAATGTCGTTTCCCGTTCGTTTCATCGATGCATTTTCGCTCGCTGCATCCTCGCTGAAACGGCGAATGTGCATTTTATTGACGAAGAATCACAGGGGGGAAATTTATAGTAATAATTTCGACGCGAAAGCCCTGTTGAACTCTGCGGACAATGAACGCGGATGAGACGGAGGGCGGGATTGAAGATCTTATTAGAAAAGTTCATAAACCGATTAAGAGCTCTTTAAAGTTCATTCCGAAAGCGGCATTCAACAGAAATGTTAAATTTGGCGGCATCAAGTTTATATAAGGGGGCGTGTGGAATTTACGGAAGACGAAGGCGAAGTAACGCGCGCGGAAGAGAGGATGAGAAATGTTTCCTCCGTGAGAAATGTATCTTCTTGGGATTTATATGAAATCCAGATTCACGATACGTTTATACATTTAAGATCGCGATGTAACTTTAATCTCTCTTCTCCTCTCTCTCTCTCGCTCTCTCTCTCTCTCTCTCTCCTCCTCGCGTCGCGTTTTTCCCGGGCAAAGTTTTTCGCGTGAACGCCACGTCGCGTTCATCCCCGAGAGAGGTGCGACATTTATTTTGTCGACGCAGAAATAAAAACGTCGCTCTCGTCAAGAACTGGACGTTCCTGGCGGATGTTATCCGCTTACGACGATAGATACATTATCGCGTTAATTGAAAAGCTGCCATGCGTCTCTGATAAAATTGCGCGAAATACTCATCGCGTCAAAAAAGGGGGTCGAATCTCTCCCTCCTTTCGATCATCGCTGGCTTTTTAGCGACGTTACTTTGCGTAATTAATTTTGTTCGATGTTCGAAAAAACTGCGTTTAATTCCAGGAATACGTTTCGCGGAGGCAGAGAATCTCGAGAATCGAATTTTTTCTCTTATTTTCGATCTCAATTTTTAATCTAACATCCACTTTAATCAGATCTTTTTTGAAACTATTTAATTTATAGTTTAGCCACGATAATTCTTTTTTTTTTTTAAATCACCGAGTGTGGGAAAACTATTCGTTTATCGATTTGAGATACAAAGTAGAAGTTCAATTCCTATATAAATTAATAACTATTGAAATCCTCTGTACAAAATCTATAAAGAGAATAAGCGAGAATATCGAAGCTAAAAATAGGAAGAAAATTTCGAGGATCTCCGTGATATATCACGCGGCATCACGTTTCTATTTATAAACGGAGCATCGGGTCCGCGTGAAAATTTATACTTATCGATGATTTGTCGGTTCGCGCTGTGGCGAAATGTTTGGAAAAAAAAAAAAAACAATAATAATTTATCCGCGCGACATGCGTTCCCGCAAAATTCCACCGATCCCGGTATACCGCGATGACAGTGGTTGTTGCACTCGTGGCCGACAATAAATAGCACCGCGCTCGCGACAGAACGCCGGAGAGATGTTATTAACGACAATCGATCTAATATTAATCTCGCCCACGTTCCCGGCGCGGTTCAGGAGGAGAGGGAAAGCGCGGAGGAGAGCACCACGTCTGGTCGTGCGACCTCACCGAGGACAGTGCACCGACCGCGTGCCGATTGGCCCATTACCGTCGGCGCCAACGGAAAGGATCGTCCGTGTTGTCAGTCGAAATGCACATACACATACATACAAACATATACACGCACGCACGGTCAATGTAGAATTTTCTCCTCTGCCCCCTCGATCGAGATAGAGTACAGGGAGGGGCGGACTGAATTGTGAACGAGAGAGAAAGGGAGAAACATACTCTCATCGATAGCGAGAGAAAAGCGGTGAGAAAGAGATGGATGACAGGGGAGAAGGAGAGAGCGTTCGAACGGAAAAGGATGCAATGCACCGGCATTGGCGGCGAATCAAGTGGGAGAGAACCTGCGGTTCATAGTACATTGAAAAGGGACGACTAGATCGAAAGGGAGAGAAGCCTACGACGGTATCGGTGAAGATAGAGCTACGCCCGAAGAGAAAGAGAGAGAGAGAGAGATAGATCGATGGATCAGCGACAGCTGAGATCGAGTTAGTGCGAGAGAGAGAGAGAGAAAAAGTGCTGGCTTTAAAGCGCGATTGCAACTGGTATGTAAGAGAGAGAGAGAGAACGCGTCGCTGCGCAGCGTAACAACGAACCGAAGCGAGACAGCGCATGTAGAGTGGGGGTAATGTAAGGGTGCGGGGGGGGGGGGGGAGAGCAGCGGACAGGAAAGCCGCCGGGCGCCATACTGCCGTCGTCCGTTCCGTACAGTACGCGCCCAGCGGCTCCATCGCGGTGTCGCCGTCGCCGGTGTCGTCGTGTGATCGTCCGATCGTCTCGTCGTCGCGTCGGCAGTGTGCGCGTATTGTGTATACACACCCATACATATATATATTTTTTTCTACGTGTCGTGCGCCGACGCGTCGTGTCGTAACGCGTACCGGAGCGTCGCCGTTTCGCCCGGCATTTTTTCCTCGTCGTCGCCTCTCGTCGTCGCCGCGTTTCCGCGAAGGAAACGCGAGAATCGGAGTGTGGAAGTCGCAAGCATTTTCTCTCCTCTTGGACGACCGAGAGAGAAGACTCGTTGCTGCCGTCGTCGACCCGTTGTTCTTCTCCCCTCCCCCGTTCCCCGGTCGCGAGAAACACCTGTGAAATACACTGATACGAGGTGAGTGCGATATATAGACATATGTACACCTGATGGATGAGTGATGTACGCCGGCTTTTGAGCGCGCAGCGGAGAGGAGAGAGAGAGAGAGAGAGAGATCGAACGACGGAATACCGCGTTTAGGTTAGGTGGACTCCGGCCGTGGCTCGGATTGCGAGCCAGATTCCGTAGACGAGGCAGCGCGTTTTCGTTGTCACATCGTGTTGCGTCGCTCTTACTTTCGTTTCCGCCGACGCGCTTCGAATGGGAGGATAGAACCCCGATGGGACCGAACTTGTTTCCGTCGAAAGACAAAGAAAAATCCCGACATTCCTTAGCGGTTTCCAAGAGAAGTCTCAGTTAGAAGAGAAAGATAGTAAACTTCCTTATTTTAGAGAAATAATAAGCCAAGATGTTTCAATGTTGTTATCAATTTTATACGTGTCAAAAATTTTACACCTAGATTTATCGGAGGATAATTTTGACAGATATCTAATTTCTATCGAATTCTATTTTTATTTTTTGACAAACAGTCTCTAATTACGTCCTCTAATCGCTTCGATAACTCTGATTAATTAACTAATTATCCGTCCCTGAATTTATCTGTCTCTTTCGAAATTATACGAACGTAATTATAACAAAGGAAAGCGTATTATTTATTCCGAAAACAAATAGAGGGAAACGAAATAATGGTAGACGGAAATGTAATCGTAGACACTGCTTTTGACGGCGGGGAACGCTTTTGGGGTGCAGATGTTCGCCGCGTTTCGCAAAGGCTAATTCTGTCGACGGTGAATCTCGCGCGATCGAACGCGTGGGGGATTTCGCGGAACGGAGGGAAGGAAGAAAGTGAGAGCTAGGACGACGAGGGGAAGGAGAGAGGAAGCGAGTCGGAGAGTTTTTAGGTCGTTCAGGGCGAATCTCGGGCGTTAAGAGAAGTAAGAGGAATTCTGATATAATGCGGAGCAGAGAAACCAGGGAGAGAAACTTCTTACCGCACCGCGAGCTTGTCGCCACGGTTGCTGAAAGTTTATGCATAAGTTTAACCTTTTGCGACTTTTTTCTTCCGACAAAATTAAAAGCGCGAGAGAGAAGGAAAAGCCGCTGCAGTCAACGCTCTTTTAACGAGCTTCTTCTTGACCGAATTAATTCTCTCACGTTCCTTCGGCTGATTTAATCCCGAATCTATACTGATGCTAATATCGCTCGATATAAATTTCAAAGGAAATGGCATAGAGTTACGAGTGGCGCGATTTTTATTTTTATATGCACGATAAGTATGGAAATGAGAAAAATTTCCAACGACAACCACTAGTTTCAGTAAACTGCACATTTTTATTAATAACTGTGTTTAATTATTGACATCTTTTCGTATATTTCCATTGCAAAAATGCAAAAATATACATACGTAGCTTTCACAGTTTTACGAGATATTATAAGTCGAAATGTCAAGATGAATTATACACTGACTGAAAGAATTTTCTCTTAGAATTTACCCCGAAAATCATGGTAATCGTGGGACAATATGGTATGGAAAAAATTTTATGAGAATTTCTCTGATTAATATTTATCACAAAATAAGAATAAAAATAATATCTATTTTTAATTAATTTTTAATTAATTTTTCTAAACTGCATAGTAAAATTAATCAAACATTTTTTATATTTTATTGTAATAGATATTATTTTTATTGTAATAAATATTAATCAGAGAAATTCTCATAAAATTCTTTCCATACCATATTGTCACACGATTACCATGATTTTTAGGGTAAATTTTAAGAGAAAATTCTGTGTACTATTTATATTGCAAACTTTCAAATTTTTGTAATGAAGCCTGACATTGACGTTTTATCAAAAAAGGAAAAAATGTTGGAATTTTTACCTTCTTTTACATTTAGAAGTTATAAAAATAAGCGTATAAAGATGCCGGTGTGACCGTTCATCGGAATGTCATCTTTTTGTTTGATGGTGTACCATTTTGCGTTTATGTCTCATCGATGATGCATAACTGTAGACGGTTCCCAGCATCGCCAGGACAGGCGAGACACACGAGTCGGTCGCTCGTTTTACATTACGATCATTTCCCGCCCGCGGCATAAATTTCGAGTTCTGAACTGCATTATGCATGCCCCGCGCGATGCACGAAATATTACCATAAGTGCGCGTTGCCGCAGCCCCGCGTTTTCGTACAAAGACGAATCGCTTTTCCGCGTCAGACGCGTCGGCTGGAGAACGCATAAATTTTTTATCGCGATCGGAAATTGTGTCGCGCGACCGCGTGTCTTGATTCGCCCTGGAATTCATAAACTAAACCGAGTTACCGCGTAAAGAAACATCTCCTCGCGAGACATTTCCCTGGATGTTTGAAAATTTAAACATGATCCGCGACACTTTACTACCTCGCTCTCGTCGAAAAAAGATTTTTACCGCACGTATGAGCATCTGCTTAGAGCTGCTTTTTCCCGTACCTTTTCAGGAAAAAAAAAATTTCGCAAGGCGAAAAATGTGACAAAAGGAGACAATGGACGCTGAACCTATCTGGGTCCAGTGACGCGCTTCTTTTATCCTCGTTTCTCGGCTAGTGAAATCGAACTCTTTGTCCGGTCGAAGAAAGAAGTTCGTCGAGATCTCTCGGTTCGCCAGCTGTCAAACTCTACTCTCGCGTTCTCCAATAGCGCGATGTGACATAGAGTCGACGCATTTCCGCGGCAGACCCATTATTCTCCCATTTTCCCGACGATGAGAGACGATATATCGTTCGGATCGAAAAATCCGCGGACATTTCTGTCGATCAAAACTTCGGAAAATTGCGAACGCCAATCGAAATTCTGCCGCTGACGTAAACCGCTTGCGCGAGGGCGTTTAGAAAAAAAATGGCAAAAATTATTACGTAATACGCTCAAAGATAGACTATAATTGGTGTAGAATTTCCTAGTCGACTCTTTATGATCCGACACAATCGCGTAACTTGATCGAGCTCAAGCTCGAGCCCGCATGAGACGTCCACATCGTCGATATGTAGCCTCTTCTTCACTGACAAAAATCGACCCATCGGTCGATTCATTCTAATATCCGAGCCCTGATATTCTCTTATCCTCCTACGCTTCATTCACGATAGACGTGATCCTTAATCACTCTTTTTGTTCACTTGAATTCCGCGATAAAATAAGCGCCTAAGTGCGTCTATTGTTTCGAACATATTTTTTTCTTTTTTTTCCTATATTAAGCTACAAGCACTCTGACTTATGAACTTCGAGATTATCTCGCCGGGATCTCTTCGAGATATAGCGTTGTCCGCCGCAACGGCGAGGGAATCTTGTTAAGAGATCGTTAGATATTTGCTCGAGAAAAATATTCTCGAGTACTCAGAGGGAAATTCAGCTACTCGACGAATTACGGATTAATCGGTATGTTTCCGCGCCCTCTCGCTTTTTCTTTCTTTTTTTTTCTTTTTCTTGCTTGCCTCGTTAATTTCGATTTAGTCGAGATGATTTTTCGCCTTCCACGGAAACACCCTCCGGGTAATATTCTTATCTCTCGCGCAATTAACATTAATGAAAAGCCATCGACATGCAGCCAGCTCTCTCACGCTCGTTCATTAAGACTCATTAAAGGCATTACTGGCCTCACTCGATCCACCACGGGCTACATGGCGCGGATCGACTTCTCTTCGCACATGCTCCTTCGCTCTGGTGCCATAATATATCATGTCAGATTGGAGATTCGATCCATACGAACTTCTCTAATCATTCTTGCGGTTAACACATGTCCCTAGTGACATGTTGTAAGACATAGAGGTTCAATACGGTTGAATAGGATTTACGATCATTATTCTTATTTCCATTTTTACTGAAAAAATATAAATCGTTACGAAAATTTATCTCATAGTTATTAATTTAATTATATATATAATGAATTTAATACACATATATGTATAATAATTTATATTTAATACATATTTATTATAATATATTTAATTATATATATAATATTATGTATAATATACATATATAGTACACAGAGAGAATTTTCTTTTAGACTTCACCCCGAAAATCATGGTAATCGTGGGATAATATGATATGGAAGGAATTTTATGAGAATTTCTTTGATTACACATTATTCATCACAATAAAAATAATAATATATCTATCACAATAAAATATAAAATATGTTTGATTAATTTTACTAAACTACATGGTAAAATTAATCAAACATGTTTTATATTTTAGTGTGTAGATATTATTATTTTTATTGTTCCACGATTACCATGATTTTCAGGGTAAATTCTATAAGAGAAAATTCTCTCCGTGTATTTTTCTTAATACATAAAAATTAAAGGAATGTATGTGCAAATTATTTAAAAATATATTAATGAGATTTGTTAATATCGCTGCGCGCATAAAAAACATTTCGATTACAGCGGCACTAGTTGTGATGCATTTTGTGCAATGTATATACGTTACGAAATTGCGCGAACGAAGTAACTTTTTAAAAGCGGTCGTTTAATTTTCCGCGAGAAATTATGTCCCTGTGCTCCGAAAATTTTCGTTGCGCCATATTCTTTCTATAGCCTGCAGCAACTTTCGACCAGCACGGCAGACTAATGGCATTTCGGCGGCATTTACCGCCAACGGTGGCCTCTTGATAATACGGCCGCCCTCACGTTTTACGAAACGACTCGCCCATGGAAATTTATCGCGTTCTTCAAGATACCGAGTGATATCGAGAGAGACTTTCTCGAGCTATATATATACTATCGTATCGCGCAGTGATTGATGTATTGTTTCAGCCAGAAGTATCCGCATAGCAGTCTTTCGTGATATTTTTATCGAGACATTTCAGCGCGTGAATTTTCACTCGGCGAAAATATTCACGCACCTCTCATCTCCTCTCTCTTATCTAGTAATCAAAATTATTGTTGTATTAATAAAGCGCGAATCTGCACAGGCAAATATATATTTTTCTCCGCACGTACGATGATTATCGGCAAATATCCTTCCGGTTCTCGTGGAACGAATCTCCGCAAATATTTTTCTCCACGTCGCGATAAAATAACGCGCGTTCCATATTACTTTTCTCTTTCTCTGTATTTTTTTCTCTTTCCACTATTCGGGAAAGCTTCGCGATCATCATAAAGAGGGTAAAAGAGCGAGGGGAAAAAGGGACATATTTTTTCGCACGGTGCCCGCATCCTGGACACGATTAATTAAGCCAGCTGGCGGTCGAGCGTGTCCCATTTACGAACTTAAATGGAAAATAGAACGGATACGCGCTGTCGGGCGCGACAACTT
Organism: Prenolepis imparis; assembly: GCF_030444845.1. NCBI lineage: Eukaryota > Metazoa > Arthropoda > Insecta > Hymenoptera > Formicidae > Prenolepis > Prenolepis imparis. The sequence continues at coordinate 8,450,291 of NW_028141166.1, read as the reverse complement.
GACGGTAAAAGGGATTTTCGACAAATAGAAGCTGCATGGAGCGGATGCACGCGTCCGCGCGCGCGAGCGAAAGTCATCGGAAATTAAAGGCCCCGAAACTCAATCGCTGCGTCCCAGCATCACAATAAGTTTCACGATGGTGTAAAATCGATCCTTGCCAGCGGAATGTTAAAAACACGTATAAGGCAGGTATCCAATACGTCTCCATATATATTCCGAGATCATTTCCTTGGGGATCGTCAAACTTTAGCCAGCGATTCTCTTCTTCTTGTTCTCCTCTCTTTCTCCGAAAAGTATTGATTTTCGTTTTTGCTTGTGCGAGGTGCAGCCGTGAATATTGATTAATGAATACTCTTCCAGATGAGGTATTAGTAATAAATATAATGTGCACGCTCTTTATATACATATACGTATAATCCATTTATCATATAAATAACATATTAAATTACGTATAATAATATGCAGATTAATTAATTTATTTATTTATTTAAATGTATATTATTGTTTACTTACTGTATGTTTGTATTATTATATACGTGTGCAAATAATGTAACTTGAACGAATTGCGCGTTAATTATTGCTTTATTAAAGTACTACTTTAAAATTCCAATTATTTTGCGCTGTGACTTGTCGAACGTGTGAACCATTGTATTCGTTTCTTGGTAAAGCTATAGGATTCCGTCGTTTATGCTTTAAATTTGCCCGATCCGCTTGGTGGACTCCTGATGCTCACTTGTATACTTGAGGAGCAAACGATTCCCGTGGTCTCATTACGATAACGTATACTTATCGCGTTGAGGAACATACACAAGGGAGATACAAAATACGATGGGTTTACGCGATATTACGTGAGATAAAGATTGAAATGGTCGCCCGAAGGTATATTAAAGCTGGCAAAATTAACTCGAGAAATAAGTTTTGCGATATCTTTAGATACGTGCGGAATAAAGTAGAGTTTATGAAAAGAAATAATTGAGCGAACAATTACGAAATACAGAGGAACACGGTAATTTGCAGCATTGTTTTGTGTCATCTCGTGTCCAGTATCTAAAGATCGACAAGGGGTTCGAGGGAAGTCGCGTCCACTCGTCCCTCGTTTCGACTTCCGCTCGCACAAAGGCAACCTTGTTTTTCTTCACGATGCGTCCGAAAGAGGATGCCATGCATCTCCCACTCGCGTTAAACGAAGGCCATTTTTCGTTCTTCTCCCGAGTAGTCCCGCCAAACTAGATTGCGGATTTCTTTACGGATGTATTTTCCTCGTTGACAGTCGGTGTCGAGAGACGACGTTTCGTTAAAATGCCAAGAGTTGACAACGGATAACATTTCACTCTGAAAGCCGCGCGAGCTCCGGATGCTTTGTAAATTAAAATCGGAAAAGTCTGCCTCATATATTTTATATATATACATATATATATATATATACACATCGTATAACAAAGTTTTTCAAATAAGGTCGCAGCAGACGACAGCTTGTTATCGAACGTGATAGCTGAGAAGTATATAACAAGGACGAGTATTACGATGATTTAATGAGTGAGATAGCTATCCCATTTATTCGTATTATACATATACATATATTTACTATTTACTTTATAAATAACTTATAAATTATATATATTGAAAAATAAAACAATATTTCGATGTATATTTATGCCGAATAATATTATAAATATGCATAGCAGTAAAAAAAAGAACAGATATATCTTACGGTTAAATATTATAGACGTCTTGTTATTTTATTTTATTTTTTTTTAATTATTTGAAAATCCGTCACGTCTCGAACGTAGTCCCTTCTCGTATTTTACGTCACCTCCCTCTAAATCACGAATGAGTAGCGTAACGCGATTGCACGTGCCGCATGCACTTTTCGGGAAGGGCAAAGATGCGTCTGTAAAGAGCGCGATCGGATTTCGAAGGATAAAATTCTTTAGCGGAATTGTTCTCTCTCTCTCGATCCATCGAATCACTGGGATTATTAGGACGAGTCTTCGTTGGAACTTGTCTCCGACAAACCGGGAGAGAAGGCTCGAGGAGCTCGAGGAATTTCAATGAGCCACCGATCCCGTGGATCGATCCTCCCCTTCGTTTCAAATTAACATGACACTCGTCAAGTGGAGAGGTAATTTCCGCTTTTGTCTGAATCTTTAATCCCGACGCTTCAACAAGTCCGCGCGATTAATATATATAATTCGCGCTATTAATTCGTCACGAATAATCACTGAAAAAGTGAAAAATCAAATGGACGGAGCACGTATGGCGGATATCAGAGTCAATTATCGCGCTGCGCTTAAAAATCCATTTTTCTTGCTCCGCAAAAGCGAGTGCCGCGGTGCGGCAATAATTCTCGCGCGAAGATCGATAAATATATATCTCACGACCTCGGTCGTAAATCTTTTCGCAAAGAAAATATTGGCATTGCTCGTTAAAACCTACTCTAATCGGTCCGCGATCCTAGCGCGCGATGTGTACGGTTAATTGATTTCTATAATTAGGTATGCGTGTAGATTAGTGTAAGAGATTTCTTATCGCGCTCGCGCAATCTCGACGCGTTTGTACGAAAGATAACAAAAAAATTAATTCGTTTGTCAATGTTAGTAATTGCTGAATTTGTGTCGCGTGTCTCGTTTTATTTGCCAATATTCTCGGGGAAAGGATATGATAACGTTTTATTATATTAATTAATTTACGTATGAAACATTGAAAATTGATTGTTAAAAAGAAATTTTCAAAACGCGATTGACAATCGACAATCATTTTATGATCCGTTTTCTGGAAAATAGTTTTGATAAAGCTATATATGAAAAAAGCGAACGTAGTATCGATTCGCGTTAAAATTAAAAGAAAAATGTAATATCGTGCGCACCGAAAGCAATGAATGGACTTTTGCAGTTCGCGAAGTTATGAATGAACTTAGAAACTGAATGCGTGCGAACACGTGTGTAAAGCGGCAATTTTATAACATATATACATGCACATATATGCGGTAAACGTGACTCTATTAATGTAATTCTAACTCATACCGATAGATTAACAAAGACCGTTCCGTTTAAATATACTAGTGACATATTTACGCGAATTTAAACACCAACGAAATCTTATCGCATGGGAGATAATAGAATATAAACGCGTAAAGAAAAATAAACTTACGGACAAATAACTCACTCGTATTTTAAATGATCTATGTGTCTAGTGTTACATATGAAAAACGCAAAAAAAAAATGGAAAAGAAAAACGAAAAATTTGAACAGCATTTTCCATCTGTGTTTCGAAATGAGAAATCATTTCGGAGGGTTTATATGGTTGTAGATAAATTTTTTAAAATTTCGGGAAAAAATGTAGATCCGACCTTTATAATAATACTTGCATCAATATTTGCATTTCTCGTCCCGACGAGACGTGGGTGAAAGTGGTGGGTATCGACATTTTGACGAAGCCGGCCCACACGTTAATGAAGAAATTCCTGAGGTGCTGTCGCTCAATCTCTCTGACAGTAACTGACAATGCGGCTGATATACATTCCGCTTGGCGATGAAAGTGGAAATTGCCTTCTCTCTATCGTCATTTCCGAAGAAGTTATTTCGCCGCGTGTAGGTTGGCTCTGGCACACACTACGAAAGGCGAAAGGTAAATACGTTTTACCTTTCGACAATATCGAGAGAGCATTATTGCGTTGGAATCGAAAGCTCGCCGGTATTAATTTTATTTTACGTTACATCATTTTATTCGATGGGCATCAATAACTGTCTCAATAACGCGTGTATCGAATTTTTTCCTCTCTCCCTCTCTCCTCCTACGTCTGTTCTCTGTGCAAACATTCTCCGGCAACGTTTTGCGTCGATATTTCACCTACACGCGTGCACAATCACAAAGAAAATAGCTAATAGGATGTGTATTCGCGTATTGTACCTATCGGGCCGAAATTTTTCCGCCGCTTTTCACGTCGATTGCGTATCCAAGCGGTAAAATGCCACGGGAAACAAAAAGGTGGTTCCACATTTCCGAGTCGATCGATGGGGTTTTATGCGCCGAAAAATACGGGAAGGGTCGGCTTGATCGGTAGATTTGTTAGTGCGTAAACTTGCTTCTCTCTTTCTCTCTCTTGGTTCACCGTTGATGATTAAATATCGTCAGTTAAAACAATTCTCACAGCCTGATGCCCCCCGTGCATTTATTGGATTTCTCTGACGTTATACGCTTCTCGATTTACATCGTGTTTAATCGGTTGCTGATTCGTAATTTTAATCGAATATACTGATGCGTAAGTCGCGCATGAAATCTGTCGAAAAAATATTCCATGAGATTCTCTGCAGAATTATATTTGCACCTATGTAAGATCGAAGAAATGAGTGTAATATGTAATAGATTTTTTTTAATATAAAATCGTTGGATGTTTGTTTGAAAATTGGATTGTTTTCTCCGAGAACGCGTCGTCGGGAATATGAATTATTTTTAGTATGTTATGCCAGAGTTCGGATAAATAAGTAACTGCAGGTCGATTTTTTCAAGTGCACGCTAGGGCAATGGCTTCTGTAACGTGATTCCTACATGGTATAATCTATAGCTCGCGACCGTCATCACGCTTCTCAATTTCACATTGGAAAAGGCAATAGAGAGAGAAAGAAACGAGTTAGCTTGCCCAAGAAATATAGCCTCCGTGAAATGTTTTTTTGTTTCTTTTTTTCCCGTGTTTCTCCACCACCTTTCTCATCATTGGAGTTTATAAATTTCGCGTCCCTTCTCTCTCTACAAGTGACACCCTTGCTTCCGCAAAGTGTGTTGGACGTTAACAAAATAATCTTATCCATTTACTATGTGAGCAGAATATATCTACTTTCTCGAAAGTAGGATAGTAGTCTAGAAAGAAATAAATTTTGCCGAGGTATCCGGAGAGTTGCATACATATATTTCGAATAGAAGTAGACTCGACAATATCGAGAGCTTCGCCTTTTCTATAATTCAACGTACAATGATACGCTGCTCAACGGAGGGACGCTGCACACATCTCTCGTAATAATGATACTGTACGATCGGTGTCCGTGGCTCTTGTGAAAATTTCACCGGTTTTCTTCCTCTCCCTCTTTCCCTCCTTCCCCCTCGTACGACCACATCAAATATGGTATTGTTCCTGAAACACGTACGACGGTCGTCCTACTTTTGCATCTCCCCGTTCTCATCTCGCGCACGTGCGTTCTTATCTCTCTCTCTTTCTCTTGGTGCATTCTCTCAGTGCATCATTTACACTGCTTGGTTTTGTAGATTTTAAGTGTACATGTATGTGTGCGCAGGTATTTACAGACGCACCTGCGTCTCGGTTTTAACGAGCACACGTATAAATGACTTTATTACGAGTTTAAATGACACGGGGGATTTACTGCCGGGGGATTTACTATACCATGGCGAGTTTTACGCCCGAAATTTATACCGCTGTTGCCTCGATGATGGGCGATGACGCCATCATCGATAATGTCGTCACACGCACTTTTGCCGCGATATATGCGCGAAACGGGGTCGCGAGCAACGTTTGGCGAACGATCAGCGACAGGCGTCAATTTTCAGCGCGACTTGACGACGACGAAGTGCCGCGATGGCTTTTAACAGCAGCACGATATCCGCCGCGCTGCAGCGGATTTATTTTCGGGGGGTTGATGCAAACCGGCTGCGCCTCTCCTCGCGTCACTCTTCTTCTTCGGTTAAACCGCAGCGGGACAGGCGGTTGCATACATGAGGTCATCGTCTATAACGATAAAAACAACCGTCGCTATGTATACACGCGCGCTTAAGATGGAAGGTAAAGCAGACGAGGGAGAGGACGAGCGGAAAGGAGAATGAGTCACGAGAGTCACGATGGTTTATGCCACGGACGTATCGCGCCCAAGACATTTTTCCGTAGGCGATCGTGAGGGAAATTATCAAAACGCTTTCGCCACGCGATCACCGGAAGATGAGTCAAATAATTGAAGAAGATAAATTAACTTGAGATAGAGATTAACCTTTCTGTCAAAAACGGGTACCTGAGTATCCAAAGTAATTAAAAATGTATCGCAACTTCTTTCCGTCTAAAAAAAAAAAAAAAATACAAAGGGCCTTTTGTACTCGGAAATCTTCTAAAAAATAACGAAATAATATTCAATGCCCGCAGGTGTTACAAAAAAATTGTCACGGTCAAATGTAAAAGAAATTAAATTAAATTAAAATAAAAATGAAAAAAAAAAAAAAAAAAAGTTGGTACCCGGATATCCATATTGATGGAAAAATTATGCATTGACAGAAGGGTTAATTTTGTAAATTATTAGGATTTCTAATCTCTCTCCGGATTAAAAGGAGTTAACGCGGAGGTGACAGTTTTACCCGACGATGTTATTACGCATGCGAGAATTAGCGAGTTTACGACTCGCTAATGCAACGCGCGACACGTGTGGACCGTGTAACTGCATCTTAGATGGGACAGTGTTAATAACGGTGATTATAAAGAAAAATTCAGAAAGTGGGCGAGAAAGGAAGGCAAGAGCCGAAACGCGTTTCTGGTTTATTGCATTATCGGCGTTGTCGTTTCGGTGGCACGAGACGTGGCTGGCTCTATTAATAGGTGGACGTACGGTCGATTACTCTTGATTAAGCCTATTGCCAGACCAACGGCATTAAACGATAACGCATTCCGACGTGAATTGTGCACGCGTGTTCATTGCATTTGCAAATATAATTGGCGCTTGTATGCCGCGCGCGCGTTTACGCTTTCTCGTCCTTTTCTCTTTTTTGAGTAAATATTAGATTTGTAATTATAGTCTGTTGAGCATTTTTATAAATATTTATGTATATAAAAATATATATTTATAAAACTGCTCAACAGATTATAATTACATATCTAAAATATTTACTCAAAAAGAGAGGAAAAGAAAACGTATAGGTATATTGTAGTTTTTTTAAAGGATATTATATATATTAGATAATTCTAAAATTCTTTAAAAATTTTGTGAATAGAGATGAGAATATTGATAAGATGCGTTGTCGGTATCTTTGACATCGGCCCGCGGCAAATACAATAATAAAATAAATTGATCCTGAAGAATCACGCACGGTGCATCTTTCGATCAAATAAAAAACTACACCAAGTCCCTGCGTAATCGTTAGAGGAGTCTCCGTGTGGAAGACGTGGAAAAAGAAAAATCACTGACAAATCCATAAAGGATTGACAAATGAAAAGGGACATCGGACACTCTACTAGTCCCGGATAATCCTCGGAGACGGGCACGTATGTTGAGGAAACGCCCAGTCTTTTTAAATGGGTCTTATATCCCACGCAGACCTCTCCACATAACACATACACAGCACACACACATCAAATAAACACACAGATAAATAATATATCGAGAATATGTTCAATATCATGGATAGCTGGATTAATGGAATTTTTTTTTAGAGTTTATTTATACTTAATCCGCGTCACAGTATCGTCAACGTTAATGTTTATCATCATTATCAATCGGAATTCTTAGAAACTTGTAGGAAATCTCGTCGCGTGGGAGCGCAGTCGTTTTTACTGCAAAAGTGCGCGAACGCGATCGAGCGGTCTGCTTTTTTCTTCTTCTTCCCTTCCTGATGCATATACATAAGATCTGAGTCGAGCTGTTTGTGAAAGCAGCGCATTAGCACGTAACACATGTCGGGTCCGTCCCTCCGTCAGGTTTTTTGTCGGCGACCTGCATTAAGAAGCCGCCCGCTGCCTCCGAGGAAATGGAGTTTGTATCTCGCGAGACTACAGAGAAGAGTCGGCCGATCATGCTCGGGACCGAGATTCCGAGAAGAAACAGTGCGGCCGTTTGTCCGGCGCGGAGTGCCGGCCGCGATCGAACGGTAATTATGGCCCGCAGTAATTACGTTAATTGTACGACGCGCACCGGGCTCTCGAGTCGGAAGGAGGAGAATCCGAAGCGGGTTTTACGTGTATGCATGGTGTCGGCGCATATTCACGGGATTTTAAGGCTCGCGGACGCAAATGAGGGACGATAATGACGATGACGGGGAGGACGACGCGATGATGACGATAATGGCGGGAGCGTAATTCGGGGACGAATTAATAGCACGAGGGTAGGAATTCTAATTCTCGTCGGATGCTAATTTTCGCCGACGTTCACATCGTTGATAATTAATCGCGACGCGACGCGATGATGATGCTGTATATTATAGAGAACCGAGAGTGCGTTTATTCCGCGATAAACGCCTGCGTTGGACGTGTGTTTATATTTTATTATCGAGACTTTCCTCGAAAAACGAAAACTATCCAGACCGCAGGAGCGAATGTCCCGTTGTGCAACATGCTGAATATATAATGTAACTTAATAACGACGCGGTAAATAAATCGCGCCACGCAGCAGAACGGCGCCGGTTCGGGTCGACGAGCGGGAATTCAATGGCGACATTAATTTTGTTTCGCGGCATCAATGCGGGCAGGGAAACTCTCTTTTCAATGGAGCTTTTGAATTTTTCAAGCAGCACTTTTTTTCATACGCATCGATTGTATACGCAGCACGTATACATTTTCACGGTCTTTGATAACGATTTAATCAGTTTTGTATACACGGCGCTCGTTCGCTCGTTTGTAGCGGATATTAATCATAATTAAATATAAATGATGTCATAGATTGTTAAAATAGAATCCATTTTATCGAAACTGCTTTTACGGCTTATCAACGCTCTCAATCTTCATCGTCCCGCGATAATGATCATATAATTTTTTCAAATTATTTGATATTCCGTGATAATTATTGCGCGCTACTTTGCGGGTTTATCACGGTTGATATTAACACAACCCGAAATATATTTTCGAGGTCAAACTTTTTTTATCGTGCGAGAAATTCCAGAACTGGAGAGAAAGAAATAGCGAGTATAAAAAAGTCTAATAAAAGTCTAAAACAATCAAGTGTGACGCGAGGACGAAGAAAGCGCGAATATGGCTAATGAATGTGGCTCCAAGGGTTCCCGAAGGTACTGAAATGAAGGAATAAACCGGTAAACAAGCGATTGTGCGATGATCAAACGTCGTTTTTCCCCATAAACATAACTCGAGCCGGTAAATGACGTAAAACACGAAGCGCGTAAAAGAATGATGGCCGCGGGACTCGTATACAATGCTCCCATTCACCAAGTTTACGTCCTTGCTGTTATCACACAATACAGCCCAACAACTTTCACGACCTGTTAATCGGAGGTTAAAATCTCGAAGGTTCTCGCAACGATAGCGTCGGTTAAACGCGAGAGTAATTAGCGTAAAAAAAAAGAATTAAGATAATTTATCAGAAATTTTTTTACTCCAATGTTGTACTCGAATGTTTTTAATATTTAGGAAAGATTTTCACAGATTCGAGTGTGTCTTTCGAAGAGGATCTCGCGACGATCGCGCTTGTTCACGATGAGTCAGCGTGAAAGTCATCTCGAAAGTGTAATTAACTTTGACAAAAATTAAATAAATGCATGCACGACACGCACATACTGTGCAATAAGAGCGTCGTATAAAAAAAAGCCGTGCATTACGTAATACAATAAAAACTCACGCGCACGCGTGAGGGAGGATTGAGCTATTAAATGAAACGTGTATTAATCTTTGCGGGTTAATTACGATTTACACGGGTGTCCGCTGCGCGGGCTATCCGTTTCGAGCATCGTGTTCGAGCTATCGCGTTCTTCAATCTACACGAGTCGTACAAAAGCTCGACCGGAGCAAATATTTCTCCTGTGCGCCTCCTCTCTCGACACGGTCAGAAATAAAGCTGTGACACATTTACCGCTCGTGCGCGGCCGGCAGGAAATTTGTCCGGGCAATTTTTTTTTTTTTTTAGGGTCTCTGCAACGAGCACACGTGGCCAAATTGTGTTTCCGCAATAATAGCGACCGGGGTTGATGTACATTTATCCAGCGATATGTCCCTTTGTCGATTCGCTCTTTGGGCTCTTTCGACCTTCCGTTTTTTAGTCGCGTGAAGCAGATACGACCAAGATCTGATGCTTCGAGCGGAATCGTATCTCGAGGAGCAGGTAGAGAAATGGTCCTTTCTCTTCTTTTTTTTTTTTGCATTATATATATAGCTTCGATAAAACGCGACAGTATATCTGTCAAAAAACTCCACTGCGACTTTTATCGGCCGTAACGCGAGATATTCGAACGACATGCACCGAAACACCTCGAGACTTCGCCGGTTAACGTCTGATTTACTTCGTTCCGTGTTAACGCGAAGCTATCGTGATGTTTCATGTATGTATATGCACTGCCGCAGATGAGGCTGATGATCTGTCTGGCGCTTTATCGTCGAAGTTTACAACTTGCGAATTTGATGGAACGCGGTATGATATTTTATCGAGCGATGTTATATGGCTCGATTCGCGAAATTATAAATAAAAGTGTTAAATTTTTGCGAAATATATCAGATTTTAGATTAGACATGTCAAAGTCAGAAATGTGTCATAGGCGAATAATTTATTTTTATATCGAGATTTTTTTTATTCTGATTTGCACGATCATGTTTTGCTCGCTCAGCGATTATCGATAATTCGCAAGATTGCATTTGCATAGATTGACAGCTGTTTTAGCATTTAAAAAAATTTTTGTTTATGATGCACGAAACACGTCGCGTTTATTAAATAAATATTTAGAGATATTTTCGAAAACATTCTACATATTTTCCGACATTTGCAAACGTTCTTTTAATTTCTGCAAAGAACTTTATGTCTCAGGAATTAAAAATTGTCTCCAAAAAAGGAAACAAAAAATTCTTCCACGTTTATTGCATTCGTTTCTCTCCTTTTTAAGATTGTTTTGCTCACGTAATGTTTATCGCTTTTCCTCTCCCCCTCTCTTTCTCTTCTCACAGAGTTCCCGGAGGCTTCGATTCGCGCGAATATATGTAAATGCAGTCTGTCAATATATCCGAGTTCGCGAGCGACCTGTTGGGAAGATATAAAAGAGCCAGCCAACCCTCTCTCTGACGTCTTTCGACTTATACATTGACGTTTACATAGCGACAGACGGTGAATATGACACTGCCATGAGATATTCATCGACGCCGCAGATCGATTTTCATTTCGTCCAGCATCCAGAAAGTATATTTTCGCCCTACATATTGGAAACCGGTCCAATATCTCTGAAAGAGTTCGTCCTCCTCTCGAGTCGCCGGCGACTCGAGTACCGTCACTCGAGAACAATTTTTACGCAGGATGGATCTTCGCCGTCCTCGTCGTTACGACGCTTTTAAGACACAAGGAAACGTTTGTTCGAGAAATCTGTGCTTCATATATTATCTTTATTTATCGCGTCCGTCATTTGCCGGGGAATTCGAAGAGAGATAGATAGATACAGAGAGAGATTCGAAGGAAGGGTACCGTCTTCGTCTGTAAATATTTTATTGCTCCCCGTGTAACGCGTTTCAACATCGTTTGCTCGCTCTTCAGACACAGCAGTAATCTGATCTGATGCTTGCCGTAACTGCACAGAATAACGAACGTAATGTATTCTCGTTTCGCGTATAACAGACTTTATCGGGGCATAAAGCTAAAGAAGAAGGGCATACAACGCGGTACGTTATTAATTTATCATTATGCCGTACGGGAGACGGGACACGGAATACCGAATTTAGGCAAAAGCGAGCGCGAAATATATCCGCGCGCGCAGAGGTTGCGTCCGATATGAACGTCGCGTTTCGCTATTACGCGAGAACACGCGATCGCTTTATTAACGGGATTTAATCACCGAGCTGAGGAAACTTTAGACTGGCACGCCTAAATAATCTTACGGATTATCGCGGGATATCTGTCAAGATATCTGACAAAACTTACGATATCCCTTTCTTGTACCTTCCCTGGATCGATATTATCGTTGGTAATTCTGAAATTTCGTTCTGAAATAACATTTAATAATATTTAATAACATTTCTAATTACGTTTTATATAATATTTTAATTAACTCGATAATATCGATTATAATATACTTTGTAATTCTATAATTTATTGAGGTTGCATTTCTCTCGCTTACTCATGAGTTTTAAAATAAAATAAAAATGAATTATACGGTGTTCAATAAAAAATAAATTTTTTTGAACACAAGAGAGAAAAGATAATAATTTCATGCAATTTTTTGACGTTGAATACAATTCTGAAATTATTCGGAAATTATTTTACAATTTTGAAAAATTTGCAAAAAAAAGCTATTTTAAATATAATGTACTTTATCATGTTATAAACTACAATGTGTGACGTGTTGGAAAAGTTTTTTGTTGTAATCAAAGTTACGTTAAGACTTTCAACCCTCAAAAGAAATGTAAAGCCGAAATTAGCGTTAAAAAAACTACAGGAAATAATTATTCTCTTGTGCGTGGTTTCTTTTCCATTGATGTTACACGTAAAGTTAGTTACTGAATTTCTGCTTTGAACATTCAGCATAATTAGGAGGATTTTTTAAAACTGTTCTCTAATAAATTAACTGTTATCTTTCAGCGATGGATACCGGTGTATATACCTGGTTGTATCTTGCATTAAGCGAGTCGAGAGTATGGTTTTGTTTTATCCCGCGGGACAGAGAGTTCATTCCTATGTTTACGAAACAGGTTAAGCACGGTTGAGCTTTATTAAATTCATCTATGATTTAATTCTATCCGTTGATCCCGACGGAGAAGTATATGCATTTAATGATTTTTTAGCGGTTCAAAGTGTGCGCGCCAAGCCCGAAGTAAATTAATCCGACCTCAAACATATATTTTGTTGCATTCGCGCAATTAAATGCAACATTTATTCTCCCTATTCGCTCCGATAGTTTAACGATGTAATTTTTACTTTACGAAACTCCGGGTCTCGACCCGAAAAATCCACATTAATCCCTCGTGACCCAAATGACGAAAAGATCGTCGTTCGACCGAAAGAACTTCCTCTTATTTCAGCAGGAGGTCAACGATTTTTCCATCATTGCCTCGTTTTTCTAAAAGGAAAAAAAAAAACGCCAAGTCGCCAACTTTTACCGAAGGCTCTTGTCTCTCTCACGCGGAATATTCTGTTTAGCTTAAGTTTCCACATTCCCACGAGACTTCAATCTCCTTTCCTCCTCCTTCTTCTTGATCCTGAGGACGGCATTGCTATGGCGAGACTCTGCAATATTATTCAAATATACGTTTTGTTGAAATAACTCGCGATTTTTAACAACGCCTTTTGGCTCGCGGAATTATACGCGTCCGATTTTATTATTTGCATATTTAATTTACCGCGTAAATACGTCTGCGCTCTCTATGTCGCTCGTAATAATTGCGACACGCGGCATAATTAAGATGCATTCTCGTCTCGTGTGTATAAATTATGCGCGGAGAGCGAGTATCGAATAGCTTCTCATTCGCCGCAAGAATGTCGCGATATAGAAGCCCCGACGCGCTACGCACGCGAATATTTGTCGCTTGAGCTTACGAGTATTCATGCTGAATTAGCGAAAGCGGAAACACGTGCATACTAAATTGCCGGTTTCCAGACATCACGCTGCATAAATGACTTGCGAATAAACGAGAGAAAATGCAATGAAGAAAATTTTAAAGTCGTATATATATTTGTCTATTTAATAAATAATAAAGTACACAGCTCGTGAAATATATTATATCCACTCGACGTTCTCTGCAATATTTTGTTGCTGGAAGGTTTCGTCGACGTTGAAACAGATGCTGGTTTCAACATCGAGCATTCAAGAAAGAGGGAGATGCCTTTGCCCCTATTTCTGAAACTACCGCAGCAGCATCTGGAGGAATAAAGACTGTGTAAACGTTGCTTCTGTGTACACGAGGCACGAAAAGCGGTTATCACGACGACACTCGGGTCTCCGGAAACTCGTTAGAGACGATGACTCTCCTTCTCAAAGACGTGATCATTTTGCGGCAAAAATTTCTATAGAAAAATACACAGACGCCTCCTTCTGATATTAATATATTTATCGACTACTACCGATCCATTTGTAGACGCGAATCGTGCATCAGGTTGCACGACAAAGTGGTGCTGATGAGACTAATAATGACGTGACATCTATAATTAGAGCGTTGATCGATGCGCATAATAGTATTTGTCGTCCGTAAGACGGACATATCCACATCATTTCCACTAATAGAGCATCTCTTATAGCGTGTATTGTTATGGAATCACTCATTCTTGGAAGATCAAAGTTATTTTTCTCCTCGAGAGTAGTTACGTCAGATTTTCTTTTGTCCCAAAATTCCTTTCGTTACGATTCACGTCTGCTCCTCCCGCAGGTACGGAAAAATCTGATGCGAGAAAGGAGATTTTCGATGGCGCCGCGATGTCGCTTTTAAATTTAGATCGCGAGGGAACGGATGATACACCGATACGAGACGACGTCTTTTAAAAATTTCAATCTCGATGCACAGGCGCCTCTCTGACGTCATGGTTTAAAGTTTAAACTTTCAGAAATAACATCTATCAGCATAAAGTCAACTGATGAGGGAGGGATTCTGCGCGCTGGTAATCTTTCACGCGAGAAATAATGAGTATTAACCGTTAAAATAATATTATTTGAGAATTTACGTATTTTCCTCCCTCTGGTATTTCCTATCGATCTCGATTCGCGCGGTTTTAATCGCTTCTCATTCACGCGAACGGAATTCACATTGCATTTCTGGCGTCGTCGGCGATGCTGGCACAGCATCGATTAATCCCGCGTTTAAGGTCACTGACTCGAAAGATTATTGCTAATAAGCTGCTTTCTCGAGAAAAGAAAGAAATAAAACACCCGCGTCTAACGTTGCCAATGAACTTAAAGAGTAGCTATTTCAATACAACGCCTCGTTCTTTCTTTCGATAGGAAATATCACGACGGAAATCTATATAAAACGCGTAGGCCGATGATTCACCGTAATTGAACCGTAATTGACGGACAAAATCGAACCGGACAGGCGCATTATTAAGTCGTTGCTCGACGAGGCAAAATGCCGAATAACATTGCTCGCTCCCTTCTTCTCGAATTATGCACGAGCTATCGATCTTTTTCGTTCCTCGTGCACTTCCGTTTGAACGCCTTGACATCACAGCCAGTCGACGTTCCCTGTATTCTATGTCTCGACGACAACACGCTGCACCTGCAGCGATGCATTTGCGCTCTATATGCATATTATGCAGCATGGTTCGAGACAAGGTCTCGAACGTGCTCGATGCGACGTGATAATTAACGCGAACGGAGGAGCGCGATTAAACAGAGATCGACGAAGGACACGCGTAATCGAATGTCAGAGTATGCAAAAAATCTATGTGTCAAACGATGAACTGTGTTTGCAATATTCCCGTGTTAAAATTACTCGTATTTTTTTATTTATATTTCTGCAACGTGAACTTCTTCGCAAAGTGTGTGCGATGATTACACACTAGATGCATATAATTATCTTGTATTCCGATAATTTTCACCCGAATAAATCCAGAGTCTCTGGAATTCTAGCAGCGATACTAGAGAAAGAAAATTATACGTTGCGTGTGTTTGCGCTGGACAATCAAAGAAT
Source organism: Prenolepis imparis (assembly GCF_030444845.1). Classification (NCBI taxonomy): domain Eukaryota; kingdom Metazoa; phylum Arthropoda; class Insecta; order Hymenoptera; family Formicidae; genus Prenolepis; species Prenolepis imparis. The sequence goes on along the minus strand of NW_028141166.1, from coordinate 8,434,771 downwards.
TCCGCTTCCCTCGACAATCGAACAATTGACATCGCGATATCCGATCGTTGAGCTTTGATAAATACTATCGCGACTATGCTATCGTATCGTATTAAGGTCGCTAGCGGGAATTTGCAATGCGAAGAGGGTGGATGCACGCGAGGGCGATCATTTTGCACTCTCGTTGCAATCCAATTGTGGATAAACACGCTCCTGAGTTCCGTGTTTATTTGCGTGGATTCTAAAAAGAATCGTTTGTCATTGGATGCGCTCTTCCTCATCCTACAACTGTCATCCTTTTAAAAATCATAGTGCGTCGTATGACGTATGATTCTCGGTATTCATAGCTGATGCCTTTAGGCTGACTCGTTAAATAAATGATAAATTTAGACGCGAAAGAGAGCGCGTTACAGTTTAATGTTCTATACTTCTTTACTTCGTAACAAACTTTGATGAAATTTATTATAAAATCATGACAACTATCTTTACTCAACCAACACTATCAGTTTTGTGTTACTTTTATGGTAACTGTCGAATCAATTTAGTATGCAAACTTGGCATACTCTACTTTTATTATTAAATGAAGCTTTTAATATAGAAAACGAATATTTCAATTGTAGGGATAATAATTTAGTTTACAATCGAAATTGTAAAAAAATTACATTTTGAAAAGATGACTCATCCGATTTTAAGATAAAATCACTGATATATCTTGATTTATAAGAATTATTTGTAGTTGGTTATAATAATTTTTCTTTTGTTATTATACCGTTTAAAACTTATCTGATTTTGATAATATATTTATTTTGATAAGCAAAAAATTGTGTATTTTTTTAAATTTAATTCTAAATAATATGACACAAGCAGATTATAATATCTTTAAAATTGAAAAAATTGCATTCGATATACTACCAAACGATTTAATTACAAACAAAAAAAATTACAGATAATTAAATGATTCTGAAATCATAGTGCAAACAAATTTGAGATATCTTTGAAATTACTATTCTTCTTTCTATCAATTGTAAATTTATTGTAACTTTAAAATGATTTGATTGCAAAACGAAAGAAAATACATTAAAAGCATCTATTAGAAACGATTCTTAAATCGAGATGTATTAATAATTTTTTTTTTAACTCGGATCAGTTATTATATTTTTTCAAAATGTATTTTTTTATGATTTCGACTACGAACTAATCTTTTTTTAATTACCACAGACAACTAAAAGTGACTACGAAGTGAAATACATTTTTTATATTGAAAACTGGGTTTTATTAAAAGTAGGGTGCCAAGTTTACATACGTCGGATCGCGATGTAGCGAATAACGAGCGATATAATGTGAGCTCATTGCTATATCTTGCTCCGTGTGGACGCATGTAAATGCGGGTATATAAACTCAATTGTCTACACCCACCGGATAGCCTTCGCGGTCCGTTGACCGTCTTCGTAGTCGTCGCTCAGAGATGGATCTATAGCATATCGTGTCGCCCTCGTTTTCATCAGCGCGTTTAATCCGTGACCCAAACTCTCATACGAAATGTGACCGCACTCGGATCGAGCGTAACCGCGCATTCTTGGTCCTTGAAATCGGTTCGTCTTTATATATATCCATATACCTTTGGAGATAAGAAATAATACGTCTCTATATCAAACTTTTATTTCAATCATCCGAGACTATCGATAACTAAAAATACAACGTAATTCGATTGATTCCTACGACCTCGGAGACGTAGTTGTTCGCTGATTCAACGCGAACTTTCGTTATCGCGACGATCCAATTCTCGCCGATCGGAACATTTAAAAGTCGGATAAAATACCGCGCGATTAAACACAGGCACGGACGATGAGTGTGTCCTCGTTTCGATTAATTCGCTCGATTTGCTCCGCGACTCGATGACGCTATCGAAATAAAGAATCGCAGAGTAGGGCCGCGAAATTATTCGAGTGTATCTAAAACGCGTTTTGCAACAGATGTTATCTGCCAAAATAAAACGAGCTTCGATCGAAATAACACGATCGTTTCGAGCATTCGAGGGAGGATGTAACGGCGTTTTCGATAAAACTGACTCCCCCCATGATTTTGTTATTCGCGAGAGAGAATCCAACGGCGGCTTAAACCAACTGTCAACTCCTCATTGGCCGATCGCGCCAATTAATGAAACGGTGCTCGACGAAACGAGCAATAAAGGGAAATAAAAGTGCAATGGAGGCGTTTATTGGCTATCATTGGATACTATTGGATGCGTCTGTGCTCCCCCGGTTACGAAAATGTTCCATTAGTCTCTTGGGCTGAACAAACCTAAACAGACAGCGGGAACATCGAGCGATCGGCCTGTGCAATTATCATCCGTCTGGTTCAATGATCGATGCGATACGCCATTCGATTGCTCTGCATTTGACTGTATTTTATTTCGTCTATCGTTTAGATATCGTCTGTTTTTTGGACAGGGAATATGTCATGTTTTCTCTCACGAGAGATGATTAGTTAATCGTAGAGTTATATCACAGAGCATAACATTATGCGATCGTTTTATTGAAGAATTGAAAATAATTAAAAATATAAGGTCTTTTTAATGTATATTTTTCTGCTATAAAAGATCAATAAAGAATCGAGAGCTTAATACATCTTTTCTTAATAGCACGTTCCCATTTCAGCGTTCTTAATTAATTATGCGCAATAATTATTACGATAACGATACGGTTCGATAGTTATCTCAACGATCAATGAACGGGATGTTATACAATCTGTTGCAGGCGTAACAGCATGGTATGATATCAGCGACTGACGATTTCCCGGAAACATGAAGAAGCATCCTTACATCCTTGCGTGCGTCCTGCTCCTGTTGCCTCTGGCGTTGGGTTTCGGCCTGGAGGATGACCTGGTCTTCGAGGAGGTCGGAGGCGAGGACAATGACAATGACAGCTCGCCTGTCGGACCAGCTCTGATAAATCATCATGCGACTCGCGGTCGATCTGATCGTTACGAGCACAGATCGTCGTCCAGGGATAGCAGGACTCAGCCCTCTCGGGTCGAAAGAGCATGGGGCGTGTCAGATTCCGTCGTCCCAGTTGGCCATGTTTTCAGGATGAAAATACCGCGGCAGGCTTTTTCGGGAGATGTGGATTTTTACGAGGTAGGTCGGCGACGTGAATGGCAATTTATTTCTTCGGGTCCGTTCTTGAAACGTAACCGGAAAACTATCTGTGACCAGTGGTCTTATATTATAGAGAAGTTTTTTCCTCGCGATGAGAAAAAAAAGGGCAGGTAGCCGAAGAAGATTGTCGCATTGAAATTTTAATAAGTGTGCGCAGATTTATTCAAAATAAAAAAGCATCGCATTTAAAGTTTCATATATATAAGATATGCGCTGTTTTACTTAGATTATTGAATTAAATGTAATTAATAATTATATGAGATTACACTATATTTTGTAGAAGATCTCTTTATCATAATAAAAAATAAAAAATCTGAAGTATTCGTATCTATTACGCGAAATAAAAGTCGCGTAGATAATTGAATTTAGATGGCTCTTCTTTCGTATTTATCGAACTTCGTCAAGTATGCCGTCAAGTGCAATGAGATGCCTGCTGAGTGCTATTGATTCACTTATCCTCACACACATTTGTCATGTTCTTCCCTCCCTGAGTTCGGCCTGAGACGCGGCGTCTTCCGTTGAATCCATATTTGCGATTCAATTTGCTCCCTCCGCCACCGGAAATCCTTCTTAGGTTGAATGGCCCTAGTCTTCCCTCTGTCCTCGGAAATTATTCTAGCCCTCATTCCGTCGTGCAAAAAATAAACCGAGCCAAGCATTTCTCGCACATTCAATACGATACAACGATAAATAATTATCTCTTCACGAGGAATAGTAATAGCAAAAATTATGTTTAATATACATGTTAAATATATATTAAAAATATGTCATAGGTTCGCAGAACCAGCGATCGCGATCGTTTTCCGAAATGGATGCATTGGGACGAGGCGGCCTCCACTCTTCTGGGTGTGCCGTTGAAAGAAGACACGGGCAATTATCACCTGACCGTCACGGCTTTCGGTAAGCATGGTGACACCGCCAAGGATCAGTTCATCGTGCAGGTTATACCCGAGAAACTGGAGGAGCTCAAGCATAAGGACGGCAGGGTGAGTGAAAACGTTAACTCGGTAACGAGAACGCGAGCGAATGCCATGAGAGAATCGTTAACTGAGGAAACGTTTCGCTGGCATCGTTTCAAGTTTCTTATCCAAGTCGAACAACAGGTCTCCGCTACATGCCTGCTATTTTCGCTAATGAATAATATAGCTCAAAGATGAAAACGTACATAAGAGGAATCGACTTTGGTGAATATAATTATACGTTTTAAATTATTAACGAGAGATTTCCATTTTCCATTTTGTTTGTAACATCGATGAAATAAAATAACGCTAAAAAATTGTTAAAAATTCAATCTGTATGGGGGAAAAAAAAATAGGAAAACGCTGTGTTCTCTAGCTTATAATTTAATCTCGCTCAATAAAATCCGCGTTTGATGAATTTACAGCGGAATTTAGAGCAGTTTCTGTATCGCGATATAAATCTGTCGAAACTGCCCTCGCATCGTCACGTTGCGTTTAAATGCAAAGAAATTACTCTCGCGGACATTAACTGATTGACGTCAATTGATATTACCGCGTGCGTAAAGCATCATGTACGACAGTACAATTGTATACATCGCCGCCGTATATATTTCGGTCGGCGATCTCGATCTTTGAAACTTTGCGTGCTGGTAGGCGTAGCGAACAACAGCGACTGATGGAAGCGGAACGATTCTATAATTACAGACACATTGCGACGACGGAGAGGAGCAGACGGTTCTCACAATTTTGCTGGATGCTGTAATAGAGAAATTGTCACCTATCACCAGGACGAACGCCATCGAAAATCTCGCGGGATTTCTAGGAATGCACACGGTATTGATTTATGTTGTTTGAAATTAATTGACTCACTTTTGCATTTTATTTTTAGAAAAATAATACAATGTATTTTCGAGAATTAAAATAAATATTATAGTTCTTCTTATATTCATATGTTTGTAGTAGAGTTTATTTGATTCACTTTGTTGAATTTCTCTTTTCTATCTTTCGTATTATACTTTACTGTACAGTTTACTTATCTTTATGTTCTGTAGAGCGCATTCTCGATGCATTCTCAAAGCATGAAGGCACCGATGGATTTCATTTTTATGAAACCCTCCAGCATTCTGGGTTCCTCCAGTATTCTGTCCGGACCTGGAAATGTTAAAGTTAGCAGACATAAAAAGAATCATTTGACTACTATCCAGTGGCAGGTGAGATTCGACATACTTAATCAATCTTGTTTAGTGATTACTCGTTTTTTTTTATATCAAATATATAACCGCACCGACATATTATTTATTATCAGTCGATGTTTACGGTGTCTCATTGATAAAGTAACTTACGTGAAACAAATTTGTCGAGCAACAGGATATATTTGTGCACATAGGTCGGCTGCAGCGGCCAGCTGTGGAAGCATCAAGTACGATTGATAAGACAACTGCGGGAGCAAGCGATGGACGGCACTCTAGCGGAAGTTCTGCAGTTACCCGTGATATCTTGGCGCGTGAGAACGGACTCGAGCCCTTCCTTGAGGAACAGGCGAGAAGCTGGCTCCGGCGACTACGGCGACGGTTACGATGACAATTATGACGATAATTACGAGGACAATGAGGACGATTACGACGGTGAAGAGGACGATAACGAGGACTCTCGAGTACCGCCTACTTACATGCCGGATATGAAAATCCCGGAGCATCCGCACAGACACCATCACGGCGAGGAGACGATCGATTGGAAGGTGAGTTGTTGCCGCGATCGTCGCGAGTAGTGCAGGGATAGTCGCAGAATTGCAAGTATCTCTCATCCATATGTCATTCCTTGCAGAGCGAGGACGTCGACGAAGAAGAGATAATACCGAGAATGAGGCAAAGTGAGCTGGAAAACAAAACTATCACGTCTACGGTAAGTATTCTCTGAAATTATACACGATTGCGTGATTCTTCCTCGTCGATGATTATATTTGGAATACAATTTACAATTTCAATACGGTTTTTATTAAAATTCCTATTTCTGTCCGCCTTTTTTCGCCATGCCATATCGCTTACGGGGGATTCATTGCGCTTGAAAAGATTAGAATAGTTATTGGGTATTTTAATGCTGGCCTATTTCTCGTCTCTCGCAAACTGTATACTCGTCCGTTTAAATCTACGTTTTAAAGTGCACTGTACAGATTGTGTCGCGAAAATCTCCGCAAAACAGAAGCCTGATACTTTGTTCTTTACTTGTACATCTTCTTCGTTCCTTCGTAACTAACCATTCGTTTTTTCGTGCCATACATCGCATCTACTAACGATTTCGCAGACAACAACCACCACTGAACTTACTACATCATCACCATCAACAACTACTTCCACCACTACCACGACGACAAGTACAACCACCACCCAAGTCGCGCCAACGATCGTACCTACTACTGCTAGTAGCACCACAACGACTACAACATCAGCCGATATAACAACAACAGCTAGCATCTCCACCGCTGTAGATCCATCGATAGAATCTCCGAGATTGGAAACCACAAACGAAGAATCGTCGACGGAAATGAAGCATGTGGAACCTGTTGAACCTGTTACCATTTTACCGACCATTCCTTCGGACATCACCACGACTCCTCTTCCTACAACCACTCCCCTGTCTCTTAGCACAACGGCCACCCAGACTAGCGTGCCCGACAGAGTCGAGACGGAGATCGTCATCGGTATCAATAACGTTACGACGGAAGAGGTAATGCTTACGTGCTTTAGCGCTTTTCTCATTTGTATTATAGTTCCATGCCGCTCTATACACACACAGACTTCTTCGTACGCATATCGTGCCGATTTGTCAAACTGTCGCTTCGCCGAGATAAATTGTTATCCTCTGATAAGAACGTCATCCGTTATTAACGATGCACTTAATAACGGTTTAAACTTCCATCGTAATTATGCAAATTTCTCTATCGCATAGAACTATTACTCCACTCTTCCCAATTGCAGCGAGCGTTCTGCATTTTGATGTACGATCTTTTCTCGCCTAGCCGGAACAAACTACGACTTCGATGAAAGAACCATCAACCACTTTGGTACCAACACCGATGGTAATCACTGACGTTAACATTACCACTCCTTCGTCTGTAGTTGTAACGAATATTAGCACTACTATTACTACCACTACCACGCCTGTGAGCATAATCAATGCCACAACTACAACTACTGACGCGATATCGTCGACATCGGAGCTTCGAACGACGTTGAGCACGATACCGTCTAGTACCAGCACGACTACCACCACGACTACCACTACTACCGCGGCTCCTACTACTACTACTACCACGACGACAGCTCGGACTACTACGGAAAGTATCGAGTACGGCCCAGTCAACTTCCCACCGAGACGCGACAGGAGATTAAAGAAGATACCGGTAACCGCCGGCAAACCGTTGAGCTACGTTATACCGGCCAACACCTTCACCGATCTCGAAGATGGCGACACGAGGAAACTGAAATTGAGTCTGTATTGGCATAGTGCACCGCTCAAAACGACCCATTGGCTTCAGTTCAATCATCATTTGCAGGAAATTTATGGCCTGTAAGCTGGCGCTGTACTATCTATGTTTATTCTCGAATGGAATAGAGAGATAGATTTTTTATTGAATTCTTTTTAAACAGGCCTCTCGAGAAAGATATATCTACCTGGAATTACGAATTAATTGCCACGGACAGCGAAGGCGCCAATGTTTCCGATAGTCTCGACATTCATGTGCAGCAACATAAATTGAGTCGTAGCGTCAATCATGAATTCACAATTTACTTGAGGATCGATAAACGAAATGAATTCCCGACAGACGTTGACTGGGAACGCAAAGTACGTATTTTTTATTCTTTCTCTCTTTTTCATTACTTAGTCATTTTCTTTTAATTATAGGTAATCCGCAGCTTGGCTTTAGTTTACGGAGATAACAGCGTCCAGCACATTACAGTTCGTTCCATTGAAATCAATACATCCGATCGTGAACAAGTTATTTTTACATGGACTAACGATAATGTTCCAAGAAGCGATGACTGTCCAAGAGAACATATAAATAGATTATGGCGCGTAAGTAATTATATCGTCTCTATCTTATGCAAAAAATTTTATGTTTTCAAACAAACTTGTACAAATTTTAAAAACGATGTACGTGTGTCACCAGGTGCTCGTTGACACTAACGGAGATCCATCGTCTGCTCTAAGAAGAGTTCTCGCTCCAGAAATTACAGTTAAACGTGTCGTGTTCCAAGGTATTGGGCAATGCGAGGATATGAATCGTCCCGACGAATCAAAAATCTCTACCGAAGAGCCGAAAACTAATTTCCCCCCTGTACCGAGGAATCAAGTCGACCATGTTAATGCGACAGTTGGGCAGTTGCTTGTATTTAAAGTGCCAGAAGTACGCATTTTATTAACTCTTATCACTTTTATCAATATGTAAATAATATATTTAATATTTAATATTATATTTATATATTTAATATATTTAATAATATAATCTAATAATATAATTTAATAATATATTTAACTATTATTTAATAATATATTTAATTATTTTTTTATATATTTTTGCAGGATACTTTCTTCGATGCTGAAGATGGATCGTCGCGAAACATGAAGATGTCACTTTTGACCATCGATCGAACGCCTATTCCGTCTCACGAGTGGCTGCAGTTCGATAGTAAGAATCAAGAATTTTACGGCGTTCCAATGCGCACCGATATCGGCCGCAAAGAATATCAGTTGGTTGTCACTGATAAAAACGGTAGGTTTTATCACAATTTTATTCTCTAAAATAAAAAATATATTTGTCTATATTATATTCATATATATATATATATATATATATATATACATCCCCCCCCTCCTCCCAGGATCTGCCAGTGTCTATATTGAATAATACTAAATAATTAAAAATTGTTATTGCAGGTGCGAGCAGCACAGATGGACTGGTCGTTGTCGTTCATACGGCGACACCTATGTCGCACACGGTGGAATTCTCGATGACGCTGGATATTCCTTACGATTCCTTCGCGCATTCCGCGCTTCAAAAGCGTAACTTCATCGAGAAACTGCGAGAGCTCTACGGGGACAAGGACACGAGTGCTATCTCGCTGCACAGCATCTCGAATGGCAGCACCGTAATCACGTGGCATAACAGAACTCTGCCTACATCGTATTGCGCTCACGAGGAGGTCAACAGGCTACGATCCGTGCTCGTGAAGAGCGACAACGATCGACGTTCCGTGACGGACGAGGTGTTGGACGTGATGGGCTTGAATTTCCCCGTAAAACAGATCACGGTGATCCCGATGGGGATCTGTCTTGGTGAATTGACGGGCGTACATTCGCCAGATAGCCATGCACCACCGGTGGACGATTCCACGTCGGTCGGCGCGTTCCACGACGATTACCTCCTCACTTTTGTCCTGCCGGCGATTATTATCGCCATTATGCTCATCCTAGCGGGAATCATTGCGTGCGTTTTACACAGACGAAGACGCAGCGGAAAGATGAGCGTCAGCGAACAAGACGACGAGCGGCAGAGTTTTCGCAGCAAGGGAATTCCCGTGATTTTCCAGGACGAACTGGAGGAAAAGCCGGATCCTGGTAATAATTATTTATTAGTATCATTATTAAAAATATATTGACGATATATTATATATATATTTATTTATTATATTTGTATATTTCAGGTAATAAATCGCCTGTCATCTTGAAAGAGGAAAAGCCACCTCTTCCACCACCGGAGTATCAGAAAGCTGAGGACGGGGCCGACGTACCGATGCTGCCGAAGGAGAACTCCGAGGAACCTTATCAACCGCCGCCGCCGTTTGCCACGAATCGCGACACCAATCGGCAAAATCGTCCTAAGCCTACTCCGACGTACAGAAAACCGCCCCCTTACGTGCCTCCCTAACAAAATACGGTACACTCACCTACGCGTAAATATATGTTAGCAATGCTCGGAGACTCACCGATACACAAGCAAAACCAAATCAATTATAAAAAGCAATCTCGAATTGGCGACGATGACAATGACGATCGTGGGATATTAAATGTGTATAGCGACGTTTGAAAGAAAGCCCTTCCATTCATCCGGTACGACAATATACTGCTTAGCGAGACGTGAATGAAGAGAAGACACTTCCAAGAATTTTCTCCGAGAACCTACATGCATTTTTACTTATTTTATATATATATATATATATATATATATATGTACTACATACACACACAACGGCACGTCTTATTGTCAATCGATAATGCGTTCGAAAAAGACTTTGAGTCGATATTTAATCGACATTTCTCTCTTTCTCTTTCTCTCTTTCTCTCTCTCTCTTTCTCTCTCTCAATTGTCTATATTATCACGCGAAAGAAGAAAAAAGATTTTCTAGGAAGTATGGGAATACAAATCACGTGTTGCCTTTCGTAAAGAATTCAATTGTAGGGAAGGATCCACTGCTCCGAACTCGATACGCGAATTTAGTTTAGAGGTCGTTGTAGAATCGAGACAACGGTAGAGTAAACGTACTTTATTCGACTTTGTAGTATTCGAGACAGCAACGATACTCGTAAATATTTCAATAATCAGTGCCATTTATTAAGCAATAAGGGTATCCGACTGAATAACAGCACATATAATTACGGTTCGACGGATTTATTGCAATTAATGTTTTACACAGAGTCTCTAGGTATCAAGAAATGGGCGGATTTAACGAAATACATTATATTACGCACCTACAACGTATGACACTGCCAGAACGACAAATGCACGATACATCGCCAAGCGAACCGGTTTTTCATGATATATATTATATAATAGTTTATTCTAATTTTTTAATCTTATTTTCAAACGTTTAGATTTTTAGATTAATTTGTGGCGAGGTAAACGAAACGAAATAAAATATCGTAAACTGGTTCACTTGGCGATCGCCTTTTACTTAAGGATAAAATATATTGGAGAGAATTGAAATGTTTTTGAGACATAAATTTAAAGGAATGACTATGATATACATGCAATATGCCATTGCAAAATGACAGCAAATGCTTCCATGGGCACAGTAGGCCATGCAAATAACTTATCTAAGATAAGAAAAAAAACTGATTATAATAATATATACAAATATAAATATATATATAAATACGTATACATATATATATATATTATATCTATATTTGTGCCGTTCGATAGAAACATGAGAGTCTGCGGTTATTTGAAGAGCGCAATTTAAATACTGCCAGACCAATCAAGTTATTTGCATTTATTTCTCGCTGTGGGAGGAAGAGATCCATTTCTGTTTGTTTCACGCACAATTTAACGCGCTTTAAAAACTTTTATGATTTAAGAGTATAACCGCAACATATACAATATACATATATATTTTTATTATTTTTCTCGAACCTGTTCACAAACACGTACGAGTTAACATCGAAGGATGATTAACTCAGAAACGAAAACACTGACGCGCACGTATATAAAAAGATGAGACTATTTAATTTAGACTTTACATAGTTACCAAGCCAAAAAATAATTAATATTTAAAAAGAGAGGGGAATATATAAAGTAAAAATAAGGACGCGTATTTGTAACTGCGAAAAGAGAGCGTGGCTCGCACTCTTTAGGGCGCATTTTTTTATAATGGTTTTTGTAATTTTTTAATCGCTGCGCAACTAGACATACACAATCCATCCGCAGTATCATCATCGTTTGTATGTCCGGTGCGACGAAAGAGTGCGGGGTATCGTATGAGTACGTATGTAGCCGTTTCTTCAATACCTCGATAGTTTCCTGATATTTTTGAAAGGAAATACGAGAAACGCAAAAAAAAAACACAAATTTCGTATTGCGTTCCGAATTTGGAAGCTCCATTTATCGACACGAATAATAAATGGATCGACGAATTTTCGGACGCATCTATTTACTAGTATGAATGCTGACAATTAATACGTATGTAAGATGCTAAAAGAATGTTTCGTATACAAAGGCTACGTAAAAATTACGATATAATATATTAACTATTAATTCATGTCTTTATAACGTAGAAGATTTAAGTAGGTATACTACTGAATACAAGGAAAACTCGTGAGAAAGAAATCGCGACTCACAGATTTCTTTTTTCTTTCTTTCGCGAGCAAACATATTGTATATTTCAAAACTTTACAGTCAAATTTCTCTATCTTTACGACGAGGCGCGAGGCTTGTATAGTTAAATATTAATTGAATGATTCAGCTACTTCACATGCTCGCGAAAGATAGAATCGGTGAGTTGTTCGTCATAAACTAGTGAATCCTTTTCATCGTTCGCGCATCTTGTTTATCGCAGAATCGTTTAGAAAGAGAAAGGAGATTGCGATTGTCGCCCGTACGTGATTGCTCTTTATGACGTTTTATATCGAATTGATACACATATATATAAGTATGTTTTCTTATTATTTTTTACAAGTACGAATATATAAATATCTTGTATGTTAAATTCTTTATTTTAAGACTCGAATGTAACAATTTATGTTATCGTAAGGTGGGATTATTCTATAATTGTGATATTTCTTTGTGTGCGATTTTCGTTGAAAGAATAAATATAAATCTATATTGTATGGATATAAAATTCCAGCAGATAATTGTCTATTATCAAGTTTTACGGAATAAAAATTTTATTATCGACGCACTGGACCTTTATTTATTATTTCAAGCGAAATCGCATTACAGAGTAATAATGTAGTGACTAATGAAATAACGCGCTACTTACGTAGTATATAATACTTGAGAATTAGTGTGAATCGACAGATTCGATAATCACATTGTACACGCCAGAAACGCGATACATCATAAACGGTCAGGAAGAAATTTATATTTCGTTTGTGATCTGCGGTAAACAAGCATAACTCATATCATGCTTCTAATCATATCATTGCTCTACGCGTATCCCTTAAGCGCTACAATTGTGTTACTTGTGAAAATGATGATAATGTATAATAAGCATGTACGATATTTATACGATAAAAGGAACAAAACTTGAAAAGGGATGCTAGGTAAAAAAAAATTGAATTTCTCAAAGAGAGCATATTTGCTAGCGGCGACTTTTCTGGCCTGTGTGTGAAAATGGTTCGAAAGTATTTTATAATTGTGTAAAAAAAAAGAGAGGGCCGACAATTTGTGAAGCTAATGTGACCATGACTTTTGTATATGGCCGCTTTCTGAGAAATCGGGCTAACGGCAAAGACGAAGTAAAAGTTCCATTAGAGAAAGATAGGGACGAGGGGAAGAAAAGGAGAGAGCTATCTCGCATCGCCCATACGAATACGTGTTATATACATAGCTATATATATATATATATATAAATACACCTAAAAGTAAGAGCATATTGACTGGGATTTTCAGATTATTTTTATTCGCTATAAGAGCTTCGATATACCAAGTGAAACGTTTTTGCGTTGATGTATTCGCGAAACGCGGATGGAGCGGCTTTCGTACTTGCTTCTCCGCTGAATAACGAAAAGCCATCGACACGTATCTCTTAAGTTTGCGCTAAGTAAAACATATCTCGAAGGAGAGAGAAAAAAAAGAGGAGAGAAAGGAACTCGCGAAAAAAAGAGGAACTGCATTGATTGCCTCGAAAATGAAACGCGCGAGCGATTACTTTGAGATCATGTAACGGTATCGCTCTCGTGGGTAATCAATGGAAAAACAATATATCGAATTAATAATAATATACATATATCTCTCTCTCTCTCTTTCTCTGAGAGACAAGTACTACATACTAAACACGTGTAAAGTTAAGAGTTAATAAAACCATTTTAGGATACGACGCGTCTCTACATCTCTAATTAGCTCACTCTCCAAGAAATATTGATGTCGTCATCCCCAGAGATCCAACAATTACAGGCTTGCATGTCATTCACATCGAACGTTTAAACAATCAGTAATCACGCGATGAAGATTAATTTCATTGGATCACGTGTTTAACGACAAGGTTCGACTTTGAACAGTAATGTTTCATCAAATTTTCCTAATTTTCTTTATACACAATTTTTAACAATTTATTATCATATATTTAATATTGATTATGTAATATATATATTTTATATCTGTAGAGACATTTATATTTAGCGTTATTTGAATGATTTCTTTTTATAGTTTTTTTTTTTTTTTTTGTGTGAAAATGTAATTGGTTAAAAGGAATCTATGCGTATAAGTGATCTATTATCTTACAGATTAGATTTCCAAAATTGCGTGATGTAACTGAATCCTTCTATGATTATATAAGATTTTCAAGAATGCGATACATAACGATTTTCTATTCATGCCATGCTGAGTATTTTGAGTTTACATTTAAAATAGTTTTCGTTGCATACTTACATCATGCTGAAGAATACACATTTCTCATTGCTTTAAACAAGATTATATGCAATGAAAGAGAACAGAAATGGAGTTAAAATGATTTCAACGATAAGTAACAATGCCGTAAGAAAGTCGATATTATTTATTGTTTAATAAGGATAAACAACAAGTAATTATTTAAGGTATAAATTATTATTCATAAATACCATATTCTTAATAATCTATCTTTCGAGTACTTATACATCGTGTTATTTTAAATTTTAAATATCGATATGTCAAAAACTCAGAAACGTGAATGCCATAATTTTTTACTAATGTAATAAATATTATAATTTTTTGCCAGAAGAAAAAAGATCTTTTATTATAATTATTGCATTTGTCATCTTTATTTTATTATTTTACACCTTTTAACGCGTTTTTATGTATCTATTTATAAAATACATATCTAAAATCTCGAGTTTCTCTCAACGATTTCTTGCAACTGACCGGAAGGATATCGTTACGATTCACTCGTTGCGATTCAAGGATTGATCGAGTCGAAGATATATAAACAATTACTGTTTTAAATGTTAAAATATCTCAACATAAATAATAAAAAATGCAAAAATTATTTCGCGAGTATTTCAGTTGAATATAGTAGGTATTATTGATATTTTAACGCAGAATCTGCCAGAATTCATTAATTTTTATTACAAGCCTTTTCTCGTTCTTATTGCCGCAATAAACACAAAATCATACAGCATGTTTTTTGACACGATATCGCCTGTTATTTGTACTTGTGATAAAGAGAAAAATTGCTTCTCTCAAGCAAGTGATTCGATCACTTATTGTTCGTAAACACGAGATAAATGCTTTTTATTTGATGAAAAAAATGAGAGAGAGATTCTCTAATCTTATCTTAATATAGCTACGAGAATCTATTAATTAAACTTTTTTCGCAGTATTAAATATAAATACAAATAATAATTGATAATATAATAATTAATTTTGTACTTATCATTATATTACTATTATATATTATAGTTTATTTTGGATTTGGTGAAAAATATATGATAGTATAAAATAAAATTGAAAAAAATACTAGTGTTTTAATAATAACTTTTATTAATTAAAATATAATAAGATCTTCAATTTTCTAGCAAAAAAATTATGGCTTTTGTAACATTTTCGATTTTTTCTCATATTAATATTTAATATAACAGTAATATTTAAAATTTAAATATTATAATATCAATCTAACTTTTTCACTTAATGAAGCAAATATTTTCGATTTTCTTTATTTTGAAAGAATCCAAATTTTCAACTTTATATTTACAACATGTCTATACATATAGAGAAGAACAAGTCGGTTTGTACTAATCTATGCGGGAGATTCAAGATTTATTTAAAAATTTTACGATAAAATGAATTATTTGAAAATGCGTGAATATATAACAGCATCCGTACAATTATTTATTTATTTATTTATCGATCATCAATCCTAATCAACGTCGCGTGCACAGACCTCACCCCGCACGTGTGCGCGGCTGTGCGCGCACTGCGCGCACGGCGGGAGGCACGCACGTGTAAATATTTATCGGCGCATGCGCGGCTGGCCGGTCCAGGCGCATTCACGTGACCGCGCGCGATATAAAGCGGTGCCGATGCGCCGGCCGGTATTACGGCCGTAGGAGTAGGGCGCGTAACTTATACCGGTTCGCCGATCGCAAAGAAAAACATAGACGCGGGGAGACGATTGTTCGGCCAGGGAAAGTATCGCGCGTGTGGAAAGGAACGCGATTATCTTCGCGAGATAAACGCGTTCGTAAAGAAAAAAAAGAAACTGGAGATTCTTCTCTCCGCGCGCGACTTTGCGAGAAATCTCGAATCGAAACGGGCGCGAATTTTTCGCAATTTCGAAATCTCCACGACGCGACGTAGCGATTTAGTGAAAATCGAGTGTTCACTCGTTTCGACGCAAAAATTGTCGGCGGAAACGGACAAAACGAGCGGGTGTAAACTCTACTCGGATCTCAATTTCGCGGACCTCAATTTCCTGTAAATAGACTGTGCCTGCTGTACGCGATGGGCTCGAAGGATGAGTGGGATTATTCGATTCAGAATGGTAAAGTATTTTAAATATTTCTCCATGTTGCGTATCGATGTTAATTTTGTGCGTGACTCGCATATATGTGTCTCGCATTGCGTATCGCATGACTGATTTATTGAGTGAGTGAACTTATTCAAATTTAATACGATTGTAGAGCGCAATTTTGTACACAAACTTTGTAAAATTTTCAACAGGAACTATAGATATAGGAAATATCATTGGAAAAAATTTGGAGGATGTGTATTTTTTTTTAATAAAAAAAATGTAATTTTTTGGCAATTAATTTTCGCAGTACAATCATGATCATTATATCGATAACTTTCTTGTAAGTTGTATTTAGTACTGGATGATTTAAGTCGTACGTATATTATACTTCTGATAAGACCGTATTGAAATTATTGATTGGCCACTTTGTCAATCGTCGTGCATTCACGATCCATTCGTCATCCAATATACATACAACCAGGATATTTCTGTATTAATGTTACAATCACTACATACTAGCTAGCAGCCTGGTACCTCCTTCACGGTTTCCGATTAACAACGACGAACGAACGTGTTAGCGATAACACTTATCGCCGGAACTATTAATTGAATCGGAGTTACGGAAGATATGAATTCATTTTATTGTAAATTAGTTAGAATTTTCTTTTCTTGAAAAAAAAGAAATGTAATTGGGACATTGAAAAATCTACATTTTTCATATTTTAAAGTAAATACATGCATAAACTGAATAATCAAAATCTCTAATTAGCCGAAAGATATCCGTAAATTTCCGCATAAATATTTTTTCTTTCGTCTCTGGCGGCGATGAAATTATTTTCCTTATTTTTTCTTTATCGCAACGTAGCATAAACAATTTGGACAATGGGCTCCTTAACTTTTTCATTTTCTGTCGTATCTTTGCGCGTTGTCTCAAGCTATATTAAATACAACGGCAATAAGGGAATATATTGACAGCGCACATGTGTGTATAAATCTTTTTCTTTTATTCTTAAACTTTCTTTTTTTCTCAGAAAAGTTTTCCAAATTGAAATCTTGTGGAAACTTCATACTTCATACTTCATAATCACGCGACACATGTGCGCTTGTTTTTTCTAAAACTTTTCGATTCTATTAATTAATCTTATATAATTAATTTAATATTTTGATTTAATTGATATTAATTTCAATTCGTTTATAATATAAAATATGAGTCTCGTCTATAAAGTTTCTTTTCTGAAATTTAAGAAAGTTGGAGAAAACTGCACAGTTTTCGCATTTCCCATTTTCTGGTCCCTCGTTCGCTCATTTTTTGGCGGTCGATCTCGATTCGATTTTCCGGATGGTACCGGTACAGGCTCACTGACCCGGGGCCATTGTCTTCCCCTCGAATGCAGGGCGAACAGTCCGTGCCAAGCGACGGGGGAGAGGTGCCTTTCCCCTTCGAAGCCTTCGCAGCCGAGCACACGACTCTCCGCGGATATAAATGAAAATCAATAGTTTTCTTCCGTAGGCCGATGCACCTGTTCCCGCGGAAAGTACAGGCGCGCACGGACACACGCACACGAACGCGGGGGGTCGCAGACCCAGTTTCACTTTGTTCCGTCGGGGTTGCCGTGCATGCCCCCGAAACGTCCTTAATCTCGAGTCAATTTGTCAGCGCTATCTTTTCGCCGATTGCGAAAAGGAGAGAGGGAGAGAAAGAGCGAAACGTATATAGTGGTTTGCATGCGTCCTCGGGATCGGCCCGCTGCCAAAAATGAGACGAAGCCTCGTAGAGGGATGATTAAGTTATCTGACTCCTCGAATAGGCGCGAGGGCGACTTGGCCGCGGCTTAGCCGCGAGGTGTCTCGTTGTTTAAGATTGATCGATGTTATTCGGTATACACGTTGTAAATTATTCGGAAGACAACATCGTTCCCACGATGCTCCGCGGGTGTAATTGCGGGTTGCCGGAGCGATCTGATTGTTTCCCGAGGATTTATCTTGCCCCGCGATTTGTAGGCCGAGCGATCCGAGCGATCGGGCATCAGTTAATCGGCTCCGCGAAAAAATATTCTTTCGGTCTAATCTCATCTTTAGATAACTTTCGAGGCAATGATAGGTCGCGAAAATATTTTCACTTCTGGATTAATTCGGATTTTGAGTTATCGAGGTCGTTCTCCGATGCACGAAGTCACGCATAAGGCTAAAAGGGAGGGTGATCCCCTTATTTGCGTATTCCGCCCGTTTCTCTAACGAATACCGGAACATCGATTTTGATCGCGCTCGTATAAACGAAGATAGATGTTCCTTGTCTTATTTAATTAACATATGAGATAATTGCGAATGCGATATGTAGGGATATCTTGTGCTGAACTTAACTGTACGATCGATTCGAGAAAATTGCGTATAATTTATAATAATCGGGGAATTAGAAAAGCGAAGCACTCGTATAATCAAATTGTAGGCGAGGCGAGATTTGTTCCAAGAGTAAATAGAGGACCCTGAAAGATTAATGAAAATTGGTAGCAAAATTTATACAAAAAGGTCCTCCGAGTGCCATTCGTATATTATATACTTTTACGTACTACATCGCGGTACTTTCTATCGATTTAGGTTGCCGTCGAGGCGAATGCGATTTCAATCGAGCCTCATCCAATATAAAAATAGAGAAGAGAGAATGTTTACATTAAAAATAAAAAGACACCATTTCTCCTTCCGCCCCGGATACGCGAAGCGTATTTGACGCCTACGAGCGTAAATTGTAATTTTTATAGATTCTTTCTGCGAGAAGAAAAGCGCGCGATCTCTCGCGAAGATTCATTTTATTCATTTATACAGTTTTCTCCCACGCGAAACTCCTTTCGCATACTTTTCACGAGAAATTTGCGGCTCATTACAGATTTACAAGCGATATTTCATCGCGATTCTGTTTGCGAGTACAACATAAATCGCGCGTTCGCGAAGTGCGTATATCTTTTAACGCTGAGAATATAATCCCATCAAAAAAGAAAGTTCGAGACAGACAATCGAGATGTAGAGAAATCATCTCGCGAGCTGAGCTACGCGGTCAATCGCATCGTCCTTCGGTCGCGACGATTAACTTGCAAATTATCTGCCGATTGATGGCTGCCATTCGCGCTTATTATGCACAAAGGTGAAACCTATACGGTGTACGTGACTTATTTGCCGCTCGCAATTATCAGTTCCACAACAGAGAGCTCTTCTTTTCTTCTATTAAATATATAATTTAATTTAAATTATATACAGGGTGTTAAAAAAGTGGCGGATACGCTGTATAGGGGTGAATTCCTGAGATTATTTGGAGACGATTTTTCCTCAGTGAAAATGTCGAGGCACCAATAATTTTCGAGTTATAAGTAATTGAAAATAAAAGACTTTTCGTAAACTAAGTATTGTGGAATTAAAATATTAACAAAACTACATTCTTCAATTAATTTTAAGTCGACTTTAATTTAATAGAATTTTAATTTAAGGCTTAGTTACCAAGATATATGATGGCAAAAATTGGGAGCTTGCAAAAAATGATGACTTCTCTCGACATTTTCGTTGAGGAAAAATCGTCTCCAAATAACCTCAGGAATTCACCCCTATACAGCGTATCCGCCACTTTTTTAACACCCGATATATTAAAATTTATAATTATATTTATAATTTGAAAGATATATGCAATTTAAGTATAATAATTGCACATATTTTGGTAGCACATCGATATAATATTCGCGCGAATCTCTTTTGAAAAAAAGGCCGAAGCTTTCAATTCGCGACACGTGAATAATGTAAGAAGAAAACTTTGTTTGCCATATCAATTTATCAAATATTACAATGCATTAGGATACGCAAAGTACTGTAAATATGACATAACAATTCCACGATAGACAATCTAAATGTCGCGTAATCGCAGGATAACGACGAAGCGTGACAAAACGTGACACCATTCTGTTGTTAAATGACCATCTTTGATACGTAACATAATATTACGTTTCTGATGGTTGATGGTCTCAAGATTACAACATTAATAATGCGTGAATAGAAAAAAAAACACGCATGTGCAGAAGATGTGCTAAGCTTTTTGATAGATAGGAAAGAATTGTAAAGTCGTGAAAAAGAGGAAAATTTCTGTTAAATGTATTTTAAATACATCTATTTTCTGGCTCGTATTCGACCTTACAATGTTTTCTAAGATTCGTTGAATCATCTTGGCACAAGGTTGAACGAACCTTCAACGTTTAACTATTTGTTTTGTTGCGAGGTCAAAATAGTCAGGGATTTAATGTCACGTCTACCGATTACAAATATTGATCATAATTACTCAATTGCGTAAAAATAGACACTCAGATATAGAGATTATACTTGAGTTGCACATAGACACTGAATATAGCAATAATAAACATCAGAGATCGATCAACTATTTCCGATTTATCTCTATCGAGTATTCTCGTGCCGGTTGCAATCCGCTGATAATCGCCGTTGATTAGCCGTTCGATAAGTAAATATCGAATCGTTATCGACGCTTTTCAAAATTAAGCAGCTGCCGCGGGCACGTTTTATTGTTATCTCCTCTATCCTTCAATGAGAATTCACGTGACGCCGGTCTCAATGTCGCAGACAGATTTATCATGCTCTTACATTTTACGGATGACTGATTCGTCTCTCAATTTTCCAAACGATTATGCAAATATCCCTATTCTACGTTTACTGAAATACGAAGAGATCAAGGATCCTGAAACGTGATCCTGAAAATCTGTTTTGATGTCTCGCTATGTAATATAATTTTATTATTTATTGTTATAGAAATGATTAATAATTTTTAAATATTTGTCCTTTGCATTCATACACTCTTTTAACGTCCAGACATAAATAATTTAATTTGTAATCTCCCTTTCTCTTGAATGTAATTTTATCCATGTTAATACGTAACACGATGAAGGCATAATTATTTAATTTCAGTCCCGTGATCAATTGATCACAAGTCCGAGTTATTCGGCATGAAGAAAGAACTTCTGCACGCACGAGTGCGTTTAAAATGCGTGACGGGCATTGTGTCACGTGGATCTCAGAAACGTCACGTGCGATAATGTCTCGCGGAAATGATTTAAACATTACAAAAGTTACAATCACAGAGAAATTAGCGAATTGTCTCTCTCGCGTTGATCGATCGATGTAAATCGATGTCTGTTTAATTCGCGCGACGCAAGTTTCGTGACCATTTTCGATCTTATGTTCGCGTTCGACATCTAATTACATCAAACAAATAACATCGAGATCATGTGGTCCCTGATAAAGAGAGATTAATACAGCGACACGTCACTTACGTCGCTGATAAGGAAAAGGTGAGATTACCAGAGATAATATACTTGATTAGCTCTTTCGCGCCTATTATCGAAATTGATATTCAGCGAGATATTTGCAGACGTGTGTTTGTCCTGAATTGTATATTTTAATTGGTATACGAAGCGTTCGTTGAAGACATAATAAATTATGTAAGCTCGACGTATAACGTTCGCAGCTTTCATGAGTTATCTCTAATGTATAAGTCATTTATCGGTTCGCTAATGCATCGTAAACTCAGAAAATATTATTGCTTCTGTAAATATTATTCTCGTATTTTCGTACGAATTAAACGAAGGACAAAAAAAATTACAAGAGATCAAGGATGATAAATGTAGATCGAAATGTTAATAAAAGCGAATTTTAATCAATTACGAACACGTGACAATGTATCGCGAAAAAGTTTGTTTCGCGTCAACTTGTTTTCAATTTATTTGAATGAAAGCTCGTATCACAAAATTATTTTGCAGCACTATCTTGTTGTCGCGAACGCGCTGGCACGTGTTTCATTCTCAGTGAAAAATTCATATTTGCAGACCAAAGAGAAGAAACAGATATTCAGTCCCCTGTTTTGTTTCCGCTGATTATTATCGTCGTGACGTAGATTTGCCGAAATTCTTTTCGACGCTCTTTATCTGCCGTTTGCGTAATGGATTAGCGTTGACTCGATTTTTCTCTTCTCTCTGTCGCAGGACCCAGCACGTGGGTGACGAAATTTCCCATGGCTGCCGGCTCCAGGCAAAGCCCGGTGAATATCGAGACGAAAAGGGCGGAATCCGATCACGAGGCTCTAAGCAGCAAACCGCTACGTTGGAAGTATCCGGCTACAGCTTCCCGGAAACTGGTTAATCCTGGTTATTGTTGGCGGGTGGATACCGCAGGCGAAGGCACATGTGAGTATATCGGATTTTAATAGATATCCTTTTTTCTTTTTCTATTTTTTTTAAACACGCTTCTTCCTTTCTCCTCCTTTCCTTTTTTATTTAAATAAAGTTTACCGGTCTTTCTCATTAAAAAATCGTATGTGAGCAAGATGCTCCGTGTCATTATAGCAATATATTTAAGGACGATCGGTGACCAAAGTCGATGGCGGAAGTTCTCTCGTTTCCGTTTTGGGGATGCGATCGCGATTAAAATTCTGAATTGCAAATCAAATGCGTGAATAAAAATGCATCGTGTTGCGAAATTGACGTAGCACCGGCTCGTCCATCCAGAGATGGCGATGCGATATAATTTTAGATTGTTTACGATAACCGGCCTCGCGTTCCATCTTCGCGTTTATAAACATTTAAATGCGCTGGCAGCGATGCCGAACGCGGCTTACTTATTGTTAGTCGTAGTTTTCGGAGCAACCTGTATGAGAAACGTGTGTTTTCTTTCTCTCGATATATAAACGGCTTACGTAAGAAAAATGCTTTTTATTAATTTCGTGCATCATGCATGAGTCTTTACGTAAGAAACGAACAACGGTTCGCGGCACGATTCGTTTTGTCGCGGCGTATCCAAGGTCCGCGTCTGCATTCTGTCCATTATATATTTGCAAAAACGCAGATGCAGACGCAGAAATGATGTATCATCACACGCAGCTGCAGATCAACCGCACGCGATGAACCAAAGGCCCGTCTGTCCTCGCGGATCCTCTTATTTCTCGCAGACGCAAACACAGAATATGACATGTCATCGCACGCGAAAAGTCATCGCGACATCTCGTCATTTACCACACAGCGATTCATCTAATAATTCCTTTGTCTTTTATAATTTCATAAGCTGGACTGCACACGCATTCAAAATAGCCTCGCGGCGTAGTTCGCGATCTGCGAAGACGCATCCAGATTTTCCGCGTTTTCGCGAATAGATCAGGTCTTTACGTTTACTCGGAAAATACGGGAGCGAAGAGGGAAGAATATATATCGCTTGCATAAATAACGCGTAAATAACACATAAATAACGCGTGAAATGTGGCGTGTGTATGTACAGGTGGATTTATATTCTACTACATCGTATATTGTTTTAACGAAGGCTCCTCACTGTCGACTTCGTGCCACTTAGAGAGGGCTTTTACCTTCGCCGAGTGCTCGGGGCGTATTCGAAATGAGGACGACCGTGCGCCGTGGCGTATTATGTGGACTCATATGTGGCACGAAGCCGCGCAGAGGTTCTATAAGGCAATATGTGACACAAAACAATCGGTGGATAGAATGCCGATAGCGGAGTTACGACTCAAGTCACCTCGGCCAAGAATTCTCATTATATCTTCGGCGAAGATATTTTCCGAGGAATCTCTGATTTGCATGAAAAAATTATATATTGCTACATTTGACAGCAAAAGAAATACCGATAAAAAACAAGCTCTCTGTTATAAAACAACTCATATTTTTCGGTCTAAAATTATCTCATTGTTTTTCCTGCTGGACATGATGACTAATTTTAGATTCTCCTACACTTTCGGAGAATTGCGCGGCTTTTAAAACTTGGCGTGCGGCAAATTTTCCGTGATAATTTATCACAGTAGAGGCGCGACAGAATATGTCGCACGATTTGTCCCGTTCGCACGATTCGCCGACGCAAATGAGTGATGCAGATGCTCTCTCGTTATAGTCCCTGTTACAGCCCACGTAATTTGGCTAATCAAGCATATCCTGTAATAGAGCGATCTCCGTATACGAGAGCCCGCACGATCGCTGTTTATTCGAGCGGGCTTCGCTAAAAGCGTGCTCCAAAAACTTTGCTTTTGGGGATGTAATTTACACAGAAATTACATCTTTACTTATTTATTCCTTTCTCTTTTTTTATATATAACCCCGATGTATCGTAAGAAATCTTTCGATTTTTGTCGTCGACAGTTTTGAGCGGAGGACCGCTGATGGACGATGTCTACAAACTGGAGCAGTATCACTGTCACTGGGGATGCAGCGATTCCAGGGGATCGGAACACACGGTGGACGGACAAGCTTTCGCCGGGGAGGTAGAGTATAATTTAAATTAGATCCATATTTTCTCGACAAATAAATTCGTAAGACAACGAAGGATATTACAATAATTGCGTTATTTCGCGTTATTTAATGGCGTACATCAAAGTAGCTCGTTTGTAATCCAGCCACACTGAAAGTATGATTCACTGTTTGCGATCATTCGTAGCGAGCTTGCTAGCAGCTCTCGACCTTGTTTGAAAGTCGCCATGTACGATTTATTAGCGCGATCATTTTTTCAAAGATACATCGAAGCTCGTCTAGTTTTACTCTCATGACTCGTAAATATATAGATGATGAAATAGATAATTTTCCTATGCGAATAAGAAATTTTATTCGTCCGGAGTTTAAGTACGGCGCATAAAAACGCTAATTGTGGATGTGTTGGATATAATAGTGTATAATTACGCGGTTTAATAGATCTCGTAAATAGGACGCTACATCGATAAATACGCCAGCGTTCTGTCAAAGGTCTTTTTGTCTTCCGGTAGCTGTGTGGGCTTATAAAGCCGCATATATCGGGTTATGAATGCGAAGAAACGAAACAACAAACGCGTTCGAAGTGGAAACAATAATTGGCGTTATCATGTAAACTACCACTTGCCTGGTTGAATGGGATAACGAGATATAACCACCTGCGAGCACCGAGAGAACTCGCGTAGGCGAACAAACGTCCGATCCATGAAAACGGATGCCAATAATTAACCGAAAAAATTACGTATTTCCTGATACACACGTCCGATACCATCTCGAACCGGATTATTCTTATCGCGGGAATTTTTTTGAAAGCTCGCCAGGATGCTTTAGCTCGGGTATTTCCTGCGCAAAATGCATTTGTATATTTAATAAATCGATTATGCAATCGTCTAAGCGCAGCGTTAAGCAGCGATATGTTTACGATCTTTTATAAATATAGTTGACTTCAACTATTGACCCTGCGATCAAGAAAATATCGACGATAATGTATGGAAAGTTTCTTCATCACGCATGACAGATTCAACGAAGCTTTGGAGCGATGAAGAAGCGTTTGAAACTCCTTTCCCGAACAATCGTAAATTTCCTTGAACGACTGCGCGGCTTAACGCTGACGAGACTTTCAGCCAAGCTCGATGTTAATTAAATTATTCGAATCTTAAACGCATTAGCGAGTCAATTGGCGATCGCAATGAGCTCGCATTCGATCGCTGCGCACGTCCGTCTTCAATTCACTTAAAACGGATGCGCGGACGAGTACACTCTTTCCTGTCTCGGACACATGCATATATGACGTTCGCTTTATCGAAAAAAAAAAAAAAAATTCTACGCGATTCTATCTCTCGTGACGATCTGGGAAACCGGGTCGGTCGGATATCCGCGAAATTTCAACGTCCCGTTATCCGGACCGATTGCATAATTCCTCTAACAACCATCCCTCGGACGCAATTATCATTAACTGATATTGATAAGGTTCTTTGTTGTGTGCCACCGTTTGATGAAATACGATAGTGGAATAATTAAAGCTGAAAGGGAGATTGGATAATCGCAAAGCGAGATAATATGCTATTAATAATCATCGGTGTTCTTTGTCAAGTAAACAAATATAGAAAATGTCATTTCTTAATTGATTGTTTAAAGAGATGATTAGATAATCGTTGCGTATCCAGTCGACCTGTTCTTTCGCTCCTCCCAGTTGATTGCCCGCTATTATATTTAATACGCGTAATTTAGATTTATTAGAAGACGCCGTTTGTTTCAGCTGCATCTGGTGCACTGGAACACCAGCAAGTACAAGACTTTCGGTGAAGCTGCGAAAGCTCCCGATGGTCTGGCCGTTCTGGGGGTCTTTCTTAAGGTTGGTATAGTGCAATACATTATTTCAGTAATCGCAGAAATCGGAGAAATTTTTTTATTCTTCAGGATAAGACGGTTCAATCTATTTTATTTATATTATTATTTATATTATTGTTATTATTTTATTTATGCAATATTAATTTATATCTGTCAAATACTTGATGTGTTAGCTCATCTCGAATCTTTATGCAAACATGTTGAATGCAAACGAACGATACGCGCGGAAGCCGCACCTATTTTATACGGGATTCTAATTCGCTTATGTCGCCGGGCCATGTATTTACAATTACTTAAGCTTAATAAGCTTTTACATAAGACAAGCGCGAATCTCACAAACAGAGAATCCATAACCGTGTGTTGGAGGTATTATCACCGATCGCCGTCGAATGGTCGATTATATAAACACGCGAGACGCGTCCGTGGACATAATTATATGATCGTCGTATCTTGAACACGAGATACGTTTCTGAGCACAAGACTAGCTACGTTCGTTATGATTTGCGACAGAAAGAATACTTCTCCATCGCGTGCAACAGAGATTATTTTTCACAATATCTTGTGTCCAATATTTATGGTTGCAGCTCGTGATATCCCGTGAACAATTAAAGTTAATTAATTCTACGCGCATAAATAATATTTTTTTTATTTAGAATCGCGAAAATAGACGCGTAAACTTGGAGACACAAAATCTCGTCGATGTTTCCGTTTCTCGCGAGGTACCGTAATTATCTTTTACGTAACGCAACTGCAGCAGTTTCGAATTGAAGTCGCACTTGAGGAACACATATTGTAAGGAAATTTATGCACCACGTGCAACGGAGATAACGTGTCAGACAATGTCGAAAAATGACATTGCGTAATCGATAATCAACGTCGGCTCGATGTCGAGCGTTTTTCCTATATATTTATGTTCCTCTTAACAATTTTCCAAGCATTATCTCTTCGTCTAAATATATATTCAGGGACTAGATAAGAGAATTTATTAAATCCGCGATAATTTGTTAAACTTCTTATCGGTTCACGTATCAGAAACACGGATTTTCACGGAAGATTTGAAACGCGTTGTATATAATTATTAATAATATAATTGTTAATAATATAATTGCTGATCGCAAAATAATTGAAAATGAATGGTTCATTCCAGCGTGGGCGACTCTGTTACGTATTTTGTTTTTTGTGAAACTCGGTTGTTTGTCAAAATATCTACGTGATTTTTTTTTGCTGATAGGTCGGCAAAACCCATGAAGAAATGGACAAGATCGCGCGCCTGCTGCCGTACGTCTCGCACAAGGACGAGGTCGTAGAAATTATAGAACCTATTGACCCTGGTAAACTTCTTCCCGGTAAGTCGACATCGCTCGATGCAATTTGGTGAGTTGTCTCTTTGATCAGATATTCCGTCTATTCGTGATGCAGCCATGTCCTTGTTGCCCCTCTTGCAATATTCAATGGTACCGGTAGTTAGAACTTGTTTGCGAAAATCTATTCGATAGTTCGTAATAGGTGTAATAGTCCTGACCTATGCTAATCAATTAATTCGAGAAAAATAAAAAATAAATTAAGTTGAAATAATTTTGATTTATTTAACTTTAATTGCGATTCGTATATCTTTGTATACGTATATGTTTATCGTGACTTAGAACGCTACTCCCTTAAATTGAATCAGTGAAAATATTAATTAAAATAGTGACAAGATTTTTCATAAAAAATTAGTGAGTATTTTATTCATCTTCAATGAAAATATTCACTTGTTTGTCTTATGTTCTCTTATGTTTGTCTTGTGTATTCACTGATGACTGACTATGTCACTGATTATGACAGTAAGATTTCATATAACTAATATTTAAATTCAAAATTAAATACATATTATTTCTTTATTCTTAAATATTATAAGTCTACAAAAAATGCGTTTAAAAATATTATTGATTGAAAGCCATTAACTGCTTCTTTCAGCGAGCTTTCCTTGATTTTATTATTGTGCTACAGTTATAATCGAAACCACTGCTTCGTGTGATAAACACTGATTCCATTTAAGAGAGTGATAATGCTAAAATAGTGATCGCGTCCCTGAAACATCTATGCGGTACCACCTTGTTACGGCAGTCATTATCATTTCGTTAATGACATTCGCCGCGTGTGCTTCCGCATTACTAATGAAGTTTCTCCCGCATTTACGCGTTCGCGTGTCACGCAGTGCGTGGCGGACGGGCCGGTACGCAAAGATGCGTGAATCCATGTATGCGTTGGGCCGACCGAATCATACCACGACACGAGAACAAATGGGACTTCCAAGGTTCGTATCGCCTTGGACTAATTGATACAGGAGCAAGAGATGCTGCGCGCGTTCCTCTCGCAGCGTCGCCTCTCGAAAGAGCTTTACAATTATTTTTTTTCAAGCAGCCGATTTCCCGAAGCCCTGCATGTCAATGCACCACGGTCGAATAGGGAGATGAACGCATGTTAGGATTCGTAGCAATCGATATTTCTTTTTCACGCTCTAACTAAAATAAAGAGACGTATTTATCGCCTGAAGATGAGCATACTTTTTTTATGGATTTTTGCCGACGATTTGTTAAAATTTTTCAATCTGTGTTGTAAGATATATACGTGTGTTTATTTGTACTGAATATAGCACATGTGTTAGTGTCTTTGCAATTTAATCTTAATCTAATTAAAGTGCACCGAATAGTTCTTTATATTTCATAAGTGTGACACATTATTATATTTGCATGTTTTATATTTCAAGTATTTTTATATATATAGATCTTTATCCTCCAATGTCCTCATTGTTATTTATCGATATTATTTCGGAGAAATGTCTCTTGGGTGACACCGATGACACCGAAAGATAAAAGACAGAATGGAGGGTTCGCGTTTATATGAAAAATATTGCTTTCCCAGAGTATTTTAATACATTAATCAAATTATATAATTCTATTCTCGACATACACAGCTTTTTCTTTTATTAAACTTCGATTCGCACGACATATGTAGCACAAATATTTTCATAACTCAAAGCCACAAGTGACATTCTTACGATGAGAGAATTGATTTCGATATATGTATTTCTAAATTAAATGATAGTCATTTTGAAATTAATTTTGCTAATAAGTTAGCATTTTATAATATACGATTAAATATACGATTAAACTTGTCGGGCTAAAATTTTATTAATCATCTTTTCATCAATGTATGAGTGCGTCTAACTGCGAGTTTTTATTTGTACTGAATGTAGCACATATGTTGGTGTCTTTGCAATTTAATCTTGATTAAAGTGCACCGAAGTTCTTTATATTTCATAAGTGACACAATGTATTACATTTGCATGTTTTATATTTCAAGTATTTTTATATTATCGATACTTGCACTGCAACAATTTCTTTATAGCAGTTGCTGAGCATCGAATATTCTTTCTCGTTATAATATTTAAAAGGTTTCCGAATAATACAAAGGCCCTTTATACTTTGTTTCGGACAAAGAAAAGTTCCAACACATGTTTAACATTTAAAGTTGCTTTCGTACCTGTTCATTAACAGAAGAGTCAAACGGCACATTATTATCGATATGAGCGATTATCTTGACACTTCTTCATCATATCGCTTTAATTGTCAGCTTAAAAATTGGTCGCATCTTCTTTAATTAATTTTTTTAATTCTTGAATTATTCGCACGGATGCAAGAAATAATTTTAAATTTTCTTTTTTTTATGATTCAGACGATAACGGTTACTGGACGTACTTGGGCTCGCTGACGACGCCGCCGTGCAACGAGAGCGTCACTTGGATCCTCTTCAAAAAGTACATCGAGGTGTCCCATCATCAGTTGAACATTTTCCGCAATCTGCGAAAGTTTCCGCGCGGCGAGGAGTGTCCATGTCACGAAAATCACGGAGCGGTAAGCGAGAGAGAAGAAATAAGAAATATATATCACTCATTGTCAGCCGCGTATAAACTTTTTCCTCTCCATCTTTCCTCGAAACTTTATTCATACGAGAGAATGCGATGACACCTTTTCTCGTCTAAAACAAAATCCCCCGTATAGCTTTCCGCACCTTTTCGCTCTTCCCTCTCGACGTTTGATTAATGAATAGCGATGAATGGCGATCGCGCAACGTGACGGCGAACGCCTTTGCGACGCCACGATTACCATTTTCCAGCCGCGAGATACATATCTTGTTTTTCTTCTTTCTCCTTTTTCTTCCGAATATGTACCTACACCAGAAGCTACGAGAACGAGCGGTGCTATTTTATGATGCGCGGCTATTTTTAGACGTCCGCGGGACGTCGACGACCGCGAGACGTCGTCTCGGCGACGACGGTGCGGGAATATATTTCGCGAATATCGACTAAGGCACGACACACCTTCGTTTCTAACACCGATTTTTTTTCTCTGTCCCCCGTTACAGGTGATCAACAACTTCCGTCCACCGATGCCCCTGGGAAATCGTGTCTTACGAGAGTGCGGTAGCTTCTAAGGTTTGTTTTCTGTCTCTCTGTCTCTCTCTCTCGTTCCATTTGGGAAATAAAAAGAGAAAACAGAGATGATCGTTAAGCTCCTCTTCATTTTTGCGGATCATCGACCCCGAAGCGACGACTCATACTAAGTCGTTATCGAATGACAGCGTTCAACGTGCCTTTGGATTAATCAACGAATATACTCGCGTTACGTTTCGCGAGACCCCAGCTTTCGCTGTTTCCTCGTAATTGAGTTGCATCGCACGCGTAATCGATTCAATTGTGTTGAGAGACGAACTTTCGCAGTGAGAAGAAAATTCCTGTCATTCTACGGAAACGAATTAAAAATATTTGATAGCTTTAGCTCTCCTACGGCGATGTGTATCCTAAATTATTCAACGTTTATTACGCTTATATTATAAGTTGTAAATCGTAGAATGTAGAACATCATTATTGAACGTATCTCGGAACTTTGTACAGTGTATCGTAAAACAGAAGCGCTGTTTATACGAAAATTGCGCTCTTCTTTACGAAAATGTCAAACATCGGTGTCCACGTTTTAGAAGATATCTGTATAGATATGCGTATTACACATCGCTGGACCCGTCGAGATACTAATTTTAAATACGAATTATCTCTGAAAGAGATATGGTCATTAGTCATTAATTACCTGTTATGTATCTTTTTTTAAAGATACATTCGTTATTTTATTGGACGCAATAACAGGTAATTAATGACTAATGACCATATCTCTTTGCTGCGGCAATATTAATTAATTTGAACCTTTTATCTCAAATATATTTAGATATTTTAGATTAAATAATATCTGAACATATTATCGCGTTTCTGACTCAGCCGAAATAAAATCGGCGGTAATTTTAATTATTATTTACATTCATAAACTTTTTAGATTCTATTAAGAGACTTTTTTCGAAAAAGCAATTATCTTTAATCGCTCGTTTATTAAGTGATACATTTTTCACGGTCAAGGACATCGTGTATAGTAGCTACTTATAAGAGTGTTTAACAATTTTATTTTAATTCAAGTGCAATTACTTCTGAAACATAGAGTAACAAGCGTCCGCTTTCGCGCCTGGAGAATGTAGCTTTCTCGTTAATTAAAAACTATCGCTTGTGAAACAATCGCTTGCGCGGCTACGAAAGAAACGAGGAATGTTCCTACTGTACGCAGAAACGCATCATTTTGCGAGATAGAGGATAAGAGAGACGAAACGTAATATATTATAATTGCGATACGGCTCGCCTCACTGCAACACACGTCTCATTATATCGTCACATAAGTTAGATTAATGTACAATATAATGGCAAGATATGATTTTTAGATATATATATTCGCGATAAAATAAAAAAAAACTCTATTCGATCTCGATCCGTCCTCGGGGCCAGTCATATCGACCAGATTCGCTTCCACAAACCGGTGCGACGTGCTACGGGTACAAAGATCCACCTTGTGTATGGATACTGTACGTATATATACATACGTGACTTTTAAAGAATAGCCGTCGTTTATAAAGTCACATTTATTATAAAGCAGTGCGTACGACGTTGCTGACGCACGAGAAATGTATAAGAGACCCGAAGATATTTTACAGAGCTCTCTCTCTTTCTCTCCATTCATACCCGTGCTTGTGTATATAGACTCTACGCTTACGAGAGTAAATCCAACATGACATAATTGCATTGCACAAGGTTTATTGCACGCGCATTCGATGCAACAAGTGATGCTGTCACAGCGCGTGTTTCATCGCCGATGTAACTTCAAGGTGTGTTTTCTAACAGATGACAATCGCTGTGCAACACAGATGTCGAGGAGATCATTTTTCCTTATCACATTTTTTTTAAGGGAGAATGACAAAAAAATATATAGTATAATATATATATTATTTTTCTTAAAGAAATTTTTCCGATTATTTCTCTCTAATATTTTAATCTTTCGATTAATGTAAGAAAAATAATTTAGTATACGAATTAAAAAATTGACTATAATATATATAAAAATTGACTAAAATAATTCTGGGTTACAAGTTACAACTCTCGAGCGTCAACACAGACAGTCATTTAAATAGACGATATATAGTACTAGATACTTATTTAGATATATTTTATTTCGTGCCATACACTGGCGACCTTTCCGCATTACGATATGCTATGTACGATTTATGCGATGTACGTTAAATGCATATCATTATTATGTTTATCACTTTTGACATTTTATCATACATATTCTCAGGAATCGCTGTTTATTATTTCTGTAAAATATAAACGTCTTCTTTAGCATTTTTTGCTCTTTTCCTAGATGTATGTACGCCGATGTTCTAATTATTGTTGGAAATGTATAAGATATATAATATATGTATTTCGTAGCTTCAAAACTATGATAGAGGGAGAAAATAAAGGACTGTGTTTCGTTTGTTCTTTTACGACAATATTTGGCTACTCGTTCATCACATTTGTCGCGAATAATTCAACGAAATCCAGTAAAATGATTCTAGAAAAATTGTGCGCTTCTATCACGAGGTATATACTTCTTATGAAAGGATACAAGGCTATCAACCGCTAATGTTCCTACCTGACTTTGATGCTCGCTGTTGGTTGGGACCAGTTTCAGGGACGTGAGAAGGAAAACCTGTGTATAAGAGAAGGTACACGACACAACGGTACGTGGAATGACCGAGGAATGACCTTCCTTAATACGCCCCCGACTTATGTCTTGCATCAATGACGCCGAAAATGGTGCAATCACGCACACGCGAATAAAAATTACACACTTAAGAAGCTGATTGAAAAATAAAATTCTATCATCCCGAGTTGTTTCAACGCGATTCGTCCGCAATAAGCAAAAGTCGCAATATTAACAGGTGTGTTGATTATCTAATTCTCTATTAAATATTTTTTCTTTCCTGACATTAAGCTTGCGAATCTTTTCATAATTGTCATTCGCGAGCCTCGTTTTATGCGACTGCATCGAGATCTCGTTATAGCGTCGTGTTGGCTCGACTCTTTTACGCGAGGTCTCCTCAGAACCGGTCAGCACGTCTGCATGTGCATGTGCATCGCTGAAATTACTACACTCCCTCAGTGGTCGAATACATTTAGATTCTCCGTTTGAATAATATTTCGGATAATAGTATGGATAATAATATGATTGTATCAAACAATATTCATATTCTCTGCTGACAAATTTTGTAAGAACGGACAAACTTTTCTTACGTTAGAATTAATTATAAAATAACATAAGATCGCGCGAGAGAAAAAATCACCGCAGGATTAATAAATGCATTAGTAGATTGTTAATATATGCCAACGCGAATTGGAAATGTTAATACTGTCAATTTCTTACTTTGCTGGTTATCCTCATTTCGTTTCCGCATTTAAATGCCACATTG
This sequence comes from Prenolepis imparis, assembly GCF_030444845.1. Classification (NCBI taxonomy): domain Eukaryota; kingdom Metazoa; phylum Arthropoda; class Insecta; order Hymenoptera; family Formicidae; genus Prenolepis; species Prenolepis imparis. Next base: position 8,400,264 of record NW_028141166.1, on the reverse strand, counting down.
TGCGTAAATTGCCGGAATGAGGCTGGCAAGTAATTGACGTCAATTGTCAACCGTTAGGAGGATAAGAAAAGCATTTAGCTGCTTACAATTAGTTAGTAGAAGCAAACGATGTTTTCACAACACAAATAGAAAGAGAGATAAATGCTATGCTATTTTTCTGCATTTTGCGATTATATATTTAAGATACACAGTTGTATACCTGCTAGCACTGTATATGTTATTTTTCTCTTGAATATATTATGTATAGAATAAATTATCTTCATCTTTGCAGTTATTGCGTAATCAGCGCTGCATCGCCAGATATTAATGTTAGAGTGTGCAACGTTGAAAATATTTTTAATTAATTCATAAGCTCCGCAGTGTAAATAAGAACGTTTATCCTGATGAATAAAAGTTGATAGATTGATGCATGCAAAATATGTAAAAGCTAAAGAATCTGTTGCCACGATAATTATATTTTTATTTAATTATATCGAGAGAATCGTGTTATATGAATTTTTCACATATCTACGGAAATCCAATTTATGAAACTTGGATACATCAATTAGTCAGAATCAGCTGCTGATAAATGGCGACCATCAATCGCTAACAAGTATTGTCAAGAGGTAATTTAAAATACTTGCTTATACCTATTGTCGATTTTTATCGATTTAAAATCGAGATTAAAAATTTGAATTAAAAAATTAAGGCGGTCGTAAAAAAATATATTTATTAATTTATTTACTAATAAATTTATTTTTGTATTAATGTAATAGTGCATGCAATACAATGTAATACTGCATGCATTACAATTGAATCTATGCGTTCCAAATGATTCATGTGAATCGTTCAGAGAATCATCATTACGCGGAAATCTAAAATTGTCAAATGGATGAATTGAACGAGCTTATATATATATTCTAATAAAAGTTTATTATTTCATAGTTATTTCATAATTATTACGCATGTTGTCATAACTCGTACTTATAGACCATTATTTAAATTTAACGCGAATAAAAAATTCAATTAGCCGATAAGGATTACTAGCTCGTTCAAATGAAATCATCGTTTAAGAATGATAATGACTGCATGCCATTTGTTGTTTATTGCATGCCATGCATAAGTACTTGTAATAATTCGCCGTTGCTGTGATATCATTTAAAAAAAGTAAACCACAATCTCTCTCTTTCTATTAAAATTACGAATCGCGCAATGCTGATATGAGTAATATGGAATGATCTTTTATCACGCAAACGCACGTAAAATGCCTATTGCGATAGGGAAACGAAAGATAATATTGAAACATGAGAATAGTTAATTAGAAAGCTTAATGATTCACAGTTTAATCATCGCGACGATAAATTATATATTCAGAGGCCTAAAATTTTTGTGTCATTTTACGTGACAATTAATCGGATCTACGGAGATCTATCTCCCTGGAGTTTGGAGTACAGAGCATCGGAATTCGATCTATCTACGTCGCCGATCCGGCGATGACTCATCCCGCTCATTAATTAACATTCACATACATACATCGCACCTGCACATATCGCGCATGCGTCTAGCCACTGGCTTACGATTGCCAAGACGTCAAAATTCCGCGCCGCATCGCAGTACGAATTCCGTCGTCGTGGTGTGCACATCGTGGGTATCTCATTTCCTATATCCGGACGATTTAACTACTAGAAGAGCGACATGGCAGTCTGTAAGTCATAATACCCGTATCTTTGACATTTAAAATCTTTTATCTGTCATTTTGAACAATTTTTTTAAATCGACATGATTATAGTCTATATTTTTCATTTGTTTTGCATTATTCTTGCATAGAATCTATTCCATTATTCATCATCATGTCGCGACTGTTTTGGAGCAGATTAGCTATGATTGCTATGATCGCCCGATAAATTGACGCGTAACATTACGTAACATATACGCAGAACTGACGTTACTCCGAAATAAAGAAAGAGTTTAATGTCGTATAATACATCTAACACAAGATATTATTTTATTAATTTTTCTTTGCGTGCACTCGTTGATTAATTTCTGAATGGGTCTAGATAAGAATCTTCTTCTGCCTCGCGAATTCATTTCCGCGCGTCAAGCTTTATTCCATTTTGCGGCGAACGGATCAAAGAGAATAGAGTTTCTAGGCGGAAGAAATAGTAGCTCTCTCGCTTCTTAAGAAGCGAATAGTATATCCCGTTTCTTTTCTAAGGTCTTTCTAAATATAGAGTTGGGGCGCGGCTGCCGGTTTGACAAGCCGGCAAGCTAGATACACCGGCCGGCGTTTAGATACTTTATATACGATCGCATCGCACCTGGCATGCTCAAACAATTCTTTAAAAGATCTATTGTATGAACGTTTGTAGATTTGACCTGAAAAAGATTGCAGATTGCTCTGCTCTCGGAAAATCGAAAAAAAGATTCTAACAACAAACACAGAAACGTATTACTTCGTTTTTCAGATATTCGGCACAAATAATACATATAGAATGAAAGGAAGTGCGATGATGATATTCATTAAATCACGAAGAGTTCGATATAAATATCTGTATAAATAAAATCTGAGATATATAATATATATGTATCCCTGGTATCTGTTGTGCGATTTAATGAATATATACCACGTCGTTTGAAAGGTACAGTTTCAGAGTTTACATGCGAAATTAATGTGAGAAATTTCGCAATTATAGTGGCATAGTGAATGTGAGAGTAGATCACGGATCCGATGACGAGTCCCCTCGTCGTCGGATATAATAGCCTCGATCACGTCATAAAAATGCGACCCCTTCACATCCACGTAATCCATGATTTCCAGAGATTGCTGGTCTCGTAATACAATAGTTACCGCCTCCGAGCTTCTTCATCTTATCATCTAAAGTCGTTTCTTCCGCTCTCTGACCGCGCGAAAACTAATTTATCATTCTCTCGAAAATCTTGTTTTTCAATCGAGTCTATTCTTGATTCAACATACATACACATACGCATACAGTCGCGCGTTTACGATGTGGAATATTTTATTTTCTCCATTGTCTTGTCATCTTCGTGACGCGATCGCATGCCTTGTTTGGATATTATCAGAGCGGAATCCTTGGGAGTGTTATGAAAATACTGCGCGTGAAAGATGGACACTTTTCCCATTCATCTTACCGTGAAATTGGAGCGTTCTTATTGCGCGGCTCAAATTATATGAAACCTTTGCCCGCCGACCGAGTCCTTTCTGTCACATAAGCTTCTCGAGAGAAGCTACGAATGAAGCTGAGCTTGTTAAAAATTTTACGACAACTCGTTTGTCATTCTTCGAAATCCGCGTACAAACAAAAATCTGCTTTACTTTTGTATTATGTAACCGGCGCGAAAAAAAGACAAGTTCGTAGACAAGCATCGCTTAAAAAAACAATACGAGTCGCGACAGCTGAAAACAACGACACGAAAATATTTGTATATATAGTTAAACAAAATGTAGGAACATTAGTATATCGATTAGATATTATTTAATTGCATCGTATATTAATTTTAAATTTCACGAAAAAATTTTCTTCGTTTAGATATAGCGTCGCCGGAAAAATTCGATAGAAAGATTCTCCGCGTTTTAGAGCAGGTGACAAATTAGGCAGCGAGTAGCACCTGTTGTAGGAAATTTCAGCGAGCGTGGCAGATTGCACACGTTAAATTACGTTCTCCACGGCCGGTCCACCTTGCACCATATAAAGTAAAGCAACGACAGTTGCCATGCGGCAGGTCAATGGCAGCACGACGAGCGAATCGCTTCACGAATAGGTCTACATAGCCGAGCTATCGGCCGTGTTATTTACCGTACGACTAACTAGCGTGCAACTATTTAGCGTGAAGCCCGACTGATATTATTTTTTTCCCGACACACGCGACCGCCGTCATTGTCCGAATCCCTTTTCATCGTCTCATCACGAACGATGTCGCGGATAAAAAAATGCCAGAAATTAATAGCACTTTCGTGATTGGAGGATGTAGCGCATAATTTATTTCGGACGGATATCAAAGGAGAAAATTCGTGAAAATTTTCCGTACATTCCGGATTGGTGCCGAGCTTGAGCAACGATATTCGTAGTTGCGCAATGTAAATCGGACTCAATAACTCTAATTTTCACGTTGTTATGTTAATTGCGAGCGAAGCACGGCCCACATTTTATGAAAGCTAATCAATTTGGCGCGTAAAATTAACGCGATTCGAACCGCTTACGATCTCTATAGACGTTGACGAAAGATATTCTTCGTGTCCGATAAAAAGAAGATTCTAAAAAAAATATATATATATTTTTTTATCTATAATATACTTCGAAAACTTTTCAAATCTCGCAGCAGAGTCGCGCGTATCAGAGAACAAATGTCAAATGTTGACGTGGCTTCAAGGGTCAAAATAACAAAGTAATCTACGGAAGCTTCATTAGCAGATATTAATGGATATCGGCATTTTTATCGGACTTGTCACACTTCGAGCGAGCACAGCTTCTTCAGCGACATATCACGTCGAAAGGACTGCGGGCGGCGATTATTCTAGATCGGGGACGTCGCGCAAGTAATTGACATCGAAATAAGAATGACATCAGAGCGTTAGACCTACTACGCTGAACGCGATGACCTCGAGTTTAGCATCGGCGTTACGTTTCGTACAGCGTATAATATGCATATAGAGATGTCTTATGCAAGGACCATATGCCAAATCGCTTCGCGTTATAATCCCTTCCTTCGTTTACAATGCATATGATGTCAGCGGTGAATGGTTGACCGCGTGGACACGTAGCCAACTATTTATAATCGTTACGTCTACTCCCTTACTTGCGTGCTATTCGGATTACGCGTTTGCAAGAAAAACACAACTAGAAAATAGGAAAAAAAAGATAAGAAATATTAGTTATGCGCGCAATTATGTCGTCTCTATTTCGCGCGACTTCGGAATTAATAAAGTGCTATAAAACCCTCTTGCTTAAACGTTTAATGCAAATTACGCGGAGATTAATGGAATGATTGTATTAATTAAAATAATTGTTTTCTTTTTTAAGACTCTATTTCGAATTAAAATTGAAGACTAAAAAAATCTGCGGAATGAAAGAATTCACCGGTGATCATCGCGATTACTGTTCATCAGAATTATCAGAATTTATTGTCACTACAAAACGTGATCTCGCTGGACCAAGAATAACTATTTATTCGAGTCTTACATCTCGGCAGTAGAAAATCGCTTACTTAAGGGAAAGGATCTCTTGCAAAGGGATTTATAGGCGCATACATAATCTCGACTCGAGAATATGTAGAATATTCAGACTCTTGCGTGCAGCATTGAAATTGAAATTATCGATAGCATATATTTTTATTATACGTCGATGTTATATGCAAACATCTCCTTGCTGACAAACGTTATTGACAGTGACTCATCCGTGCGCGTTTGACGCATCGATAATGCGCCGCTTTTACGATCCACATTTTAAAACTGAATAGTAGAGAGACTCGCACACGTGTAATCAATTTGTACCGAGAATGACCTTTATAGACCTATTATTAAAATTAAATCACGATCGAATCACTATAGACGTAAGTCACGTACGTGATTATCACTACCAGCGCGCGATATCGATCGAATCCTGCATTGTCCTACTTTCTTTGACGTAGCCGTAGGGTCGGGTCTGGCGTCGGGATGTCTATTAGATATTCGGCATCAACACGTTTTCGCGCGTCACATAGCGGTTTCGCCCAGATATGAAAAATCAATGAATAATTAGCAGAGCTCGCGCTTGATCAGCTGATTCTATCGCTATTTATTAGCGATTTATAAAAGTGCGAGACGAGTTATCCGATCGCGATGTTCTTCATGTAATCCTTCACCTTTCCAGCGCTTTCCACCGAAGACAAATTAGAGTACCATTTCTATCCCGTGACGGCTGGGCAGATCCAGTTCCGGGTCAAGGCGCCCAACGATGCTCACATCGCTCTTACCACGGGGCCCCAGGAGGGAGATCCGATGTACGAGGTGAGATTTGATTTTGCCCTCTCGTTCATTCTCTTACGCAGAAATGAGAATCAATAGATGTCTTTCCAGCTACAAATTTTAGCTTTACAATAAAATCTCAGCTTTGCGATGATAATTGAATTGCGACAAAGTACAATTAAAGCTCATTTTTTTTCTCTTCAGATTTTTATCGGAGGATGGAGCAACAGCAAATCCATCGTGCGCAAAAATAGAACCAAACCGGACGTGCTGGAGGTAGAAACACCTGGCATCCTCAGCGCCGACGAGTTTCGCGGTTTTTGGGTCAGGTATAGTCGCAAGCTTGTTTTTACATTCATTAAAGTGTCGTTAAGAGACGAGCATTCAGCTTATTGTTATTACTTGAGTTTAATTAGGTTAATCAATTAAGTCTGTGTTCCGTTCGCGGCGTACGAGTCATAGAGCTTCGATATTTTGCGCGATCATGTATCATGTAACATTTTTTTTATTCGCGAAATTCGCAGATGGAACGACGGCATTCTCACAGTGGGCAAGGAAAGCGATTCGGCTCCATTCCTGAGCTACACCGATCCAGAACCATTCGGGATCGGTTACTTCGGCGTCTGCACCGGCTGGGGTGCCACTGGTGACTGGCTCATCGAAGGTAAGGTCTCTTCTTCTCTCACTTCTAACGAATACGATACGAATTATTTTTTTAATACTTTTCGCTTTCTTCAATCCTCGATATATATTCTTCTTCTGATCCACCTTGTTTTACAGATTATAACGTAGACATATTATCCATAGATACGTAGGTAGAAGTAAAGAGGCACTCATAATGTATAATTACAGATCGTCTCTCTATCAGTTGACCAAATTTCCTATATACTCTCGTAGATTGATATTTGACGCTTTCTGATTTTTCTTTCTGGCATTCTTTCGGATTACGGACGATCTATTAATGCATCGTGGTTCGCACAGCCATATGCTGCGGCGGAGATTACGGTGGTTGTACGTAATGTATTTAAAAAGCAATCCTGTATTGTGCGAGAGAACCATGGCGTAGTCGCACGTGATCGTTTTTTAGATTCTGCTTGTCCGCCCGGGTATGTCTAATTCCATCCTAGCACGGATTATCTCCCGTCCCTCTTTATATATCACGTGTGATCGATGCTGGATTAAGAGCGCTTTCTTTCATAGAGAGAATTCGATGTCTCATAGAAATCTTATATTTAATAATTTATATAATTTAATAATTTAATAATTTAATAATTTAATAATTTATTAATTTAATAATTTAAAGAGAACAATAATCCAGCACATCGATATACAGCACGTTCAGCTATGATAGACTTTAAGGCACGTTAGACACGATTGATTTCCACACCCACATATATCGACTGATACTCGGATTTATTTATTTGACTGCTTTTCCGCTTTCGCCTGCTGAGCATCATTATATCATTTTAAGTAAGAAGTAAAGAACACAAAATATCGTACGGGAATTTCCTCAATTCGAAGGAGAGCAGCATATTGAAAATAATATGATGTAAATACATGTATGTAGACAAATTTGTTGTATGATAGAGTTCAATTTCCTGTCTATTTTTTCTCTCTTTTTTCCTCAGAATTGTTTTAAATTATTCTACATTAATTAGAAATTATTTTATTCGCCATAGCGTAAATGTTTTTAATTGATAACTGTCTTTTAATTTTTTTTTACGTTCGATAAGGTCGCAATCCCCTGAATACCCCTAACAAGCTAGAATACAAGTTCCATGCCGTGCGAAGCGGCTCGGTGCTGATCGACGTGAAAGCCAAGAGCAATGGACATATCGCGCTGACCGACCGGAAGGGCGAGTCGAGTCCTATGTACGAGATCATGCTCGGCGGGTGGGAAAACAAGGCGTCGGTTATCAGATACGATTGCAAACAGCCTGACAAGGTTCGAAACGATCTCCGCTAATTGTCGCGTCAATTAATCGGAACGGTCTAAAATTGGTCCAACACGCGATTGGGACGATTTGGCGATTCCGAATTAAAGAGATACATGTACGATTCTTTCGCTCTCACGTGGGAAATTTTCCGAACCCGTCCAGGTGCGCGTGGACACGCCGAATCTGCTCAGCGAGCACGAGCACAAGAGGTTTTCGATTACGTGGCTTGACGGCCTCGTCACGGTCAGATCGGGCGGTCAGAGCGGTCCTGTCCTTATGGAGTGGCGGGACCCGAATCCCATCGGAGTGAGCTACGCGGGGGTGCGCACCGGTTGGGGCGCGACCGGAAACTGGAAACTTCGTTTCGAACAATATCCCGCAGTTACCGGTCAAAAGAAACGTAATAATTTCTCTCTGGACGTTTATCTCTATCTCTCTCTTTTTTTTTCTACGACGATACGAGATCGGCGTCAATGCCGAATGACAAAGTCACGTTGTGCAATAATTTCGCGATTCATAAATGGCATTGACGATCTCGAGATCGTCGAGGTGATAAATCTTCTCTCGCTTGGCTGTGATATTAAACCTACATACGCTCTCATGCTGCTTTTCTCCTTTTTCCCGATTTATGCACCTTTAAACGTTCGATTAATAAATGGCATATCTAAGATTTTTCACGTATATTTCTATTATTTTTTTCCAGTTTTCAATTTGTTCCTCGAACACGCATTTTATTAATCGCATGGAATTTTAAAGCACATAGGCAAACGCATTAATATAGCTTGATTGAATAAGGATGCACTGCTGCATTATATTATTTTACGGTATTTTTTTCGTGTCAATATATAATTTCGAAGATTTTTTTCGCATTATTCGTTAAGTATAAAAACGCGATTATAGATCCTGCAAGCACGACGCCATCCGCACCGGTGGAAGTTCGCGGACTCGACACCGGAAGTGTATGCTGGTGCGACGCGTCCGGCGGAATGGTACCGCCTGACGCGGTCGAGGGTGGAAACGACGATGAGCCCTTGTTCGTCGGCAGGGCTCATCACGAGGGTGCTCTAATTCCCGGCAAGGTAAAGCCCAGCCATTCCGTCTGCTACATCGCCTGGGGTGGCGAAGAGCATGGAAAGACTGATTATCAAGTGAGTATAGATCCAAAGAGACACGTAAGATTTACGAATCGGATATTAATTGAATCAATTATCATAAAATATGCGATTGATACGGAAATCCAAGGATTACATTCGTAAAATGTTTGTCAGACGCATCGATTAATTATCGGATAAAGGATTCATGCAGAGAATTCCTTATAAAGATTCTTGAAATTCTCTACCCTCTTAAACTGAATCAGTAAAATATATATATAATTAAATATATATGAAATATATATAATTATATAATCAAAGCACACAAGATTTCAGTATTTTATTAATTTTTAATAAGAACATTCATATTTCGAGTCTCCTTCTTGTATTTTTCTAGTATTATTATAGCAATAAGATCCTCCTTTTTAAAGAAAGCATGTTAAGTCGATTTTTGCAAGTATTGTTGCCTCTTTTTCGCGATGCTGATAGACTGTCTCCATTCGCATTGTGTGTTATATTTGTAGGATCGAGAGCCTGTCATCGTGAGGATTAGCAGTTTGACAGTTTGTTCAAAATAAAATTATAAAAAATAATAATATATGTTTGAAATAATATGTTATAAAACTTTAAACTCGTTAAACATTAATATTTTTGATAGTTATCAGCTGATTTCTGTCAAAAAATATTAATCGCGGATAAGGTATCATAACATATATTATTTACAACATATTACTATTTTAACATTTTTAACATATTATTATTTTAAAATTAAATTAGCAAATTAACGCTTTATTAATATTTTTTGACAAAAATCAGTCGATTAAAGCGTTAATTTGTTAATTAAATTTTAAAATAATAATATGTTAAAAATGTTAAAATAGTAATATGTTGTAAATAATATATGTTATAATACCTTATCCGCGATTAATATTTTTTGACAGAAATCAGCTGATAATTATCAAAAATATTAATCGAGTTTAAAGTACCATAACATATTATTTCAAACATATGAATATTTTTTTAAATTTTATTTTGAACAAACTATCAAACTGCTAACCCTCGTGATGACAGCCTCTTGATGCTACGAATATAACGAACAATACGAATCAAAAGAGTCAATCAGCATCGTGGAAAAGATGCAACAATACTTGCGAGAATCGACTTAACATGCTTTTCTTAAAAAGGGATGTTATAATATTTTAAATTCGATTAACATTTTTGACAATTATCAGCTGATTTTTGTCAAAAAATATTAATCGCAGATAAGATATTATAACATATATAAAATATATTATCATTTTAATATTTTCAATATATTAATCCTTCAATATATAAATCCCATTAACGCTATAGAAATGTTATAAAATAAAAATAAACAATATCTCACTCACCGATACGTGCAATAGCGGAGTTGTAGTACACAGCACATTGATCTGAAAACAAAATATTCAAATTATGTATATACATATGTGCGTGTTGAATATTTCATAAATAATACAGTTTAGAAAAATTTTTTTATTTTGCATACCTCACAGTTGTCCCGTTGTCGCCCGATGTCATCCCAGACCTCATCCTCCTCTTTTGGTCCTTCGTAGCTCTCACAACACTCGCGAAAACACGAATAATTACGATTGTCCGACACTTTACGCGGCACTCCCGACACGCGAAACTTTACACGGCACTCCCGACACGTGAATCGCACTGTGTATCGCAATGCTACCTGTAACAAATAAAATACATACATATATTAGAATAATTTTATTATTTCGCATTATAACGTACACAATATAAATATAAATATGTATAAGCTAGAATATTTAATTAGCAAACTTTCGTTTTATTCTTTTTTGACAGAAATCAGCTGATTAAAGTGTTAATTTGCGAATTAATTTTTAAAATATATGTTATAAAAATTAAAATAATATATATGTTTTAAATCATATGTTATAATTCCTTAAAATCGATTAATATTTTTGACAGTTATCAGCTGATATCTGTCAAAAAATATTAATCAGAGATAAGGCATTATAACATATTATTTACAATATATTACTATTTTAAATTTTATAACCTATTATTATTTTAAACTTTAATTAGCAAATTAACGCTTTAATCAGCTAATTTCTGACACAAAATATTAATAAAGCGTTAATTTACTAATTAAATTTTTAAATAATAAAGGTTATAAAATTTAAAATAGTATTATGTTGCAAATAATATGTTATAATGCCTTATTTGCCATTATTATTTTTTAACAGAACTCAGCTGATTAAAGAGATAATTTGATAATTAATATTTAAAATAATAATATGTTATAAAATGTAAATAATATGTTGTAAATAATATGTTTTAACGCCTTATCTCTAATTAATATTTTTTGACAGAAATCAGCTGATAACCATCAAAAATATTAATCGAGTTTAAAGAATTATGACACAGTATTTAAAACATATTACTATTGTAATTTTTATAACACAGTCTTATTTTAAAAAATAATTAGCAAATGAACGCTAATAATCAGCTAATTTAAAATAATATGTAATACTGATTAAAATAATAATATGTTTTAAATAATATGTTATATAATTGTTTAATCTCGATTAAAATTTTTGACAGTCATCAGCTGATTTCTGTCAAAAAATATTAATTGTCGATAAAGCATTTATTAATATTTTTTGACAAAAATTAGCTGATTAAAGCGTTACTTTGCTAATTAAAGTTTAAAATAATAATATGGTATAAAAATTAAAATAATAATATGTTTTAAATAATATGTCATAATTCTTTAAACTCGATTAGTATTTTTGACAGTTATCAGCTGATATCTGTCAAAAATATTATATCAGAAATAAGGCATTATAATATATTATTTACAACATATTACTATTTTAAATTTTATAACCTATTATTATTTTAAAATGTAATTAGCAAATTAACGTTTTATTAATATCTTTTGACAAAAATCAGCTGATTAAAGAGTTAATTTGCTAATTAATTTTTAAAATAATAATATGTTATAAAAATAAAAATAATAATGTTTTAAATAATATGTAATAATTTTTTAAACTCGATTAATACATATTTTTGACAGTTATCAGTTGATATCTGTCAAAAAATATTAATCAGAGATAAGGCATTATAACATATTATTTATAATATATTACTATTTTACATTTTATAACATATTATTATTTTAAACATTAATTAGCAAATTAACGCCTTTGAATATTTTTTGATAGAAATCAGTTAATTAAACGTTAATCTATTAGTTAAATTTAAAAATAATAGTATGTAATAAAAATTATACAATAATAATATATTTTAAATAAAATGTTATAGTACCTTAAACTCGATTAATTTTTGACAGAAATCAGCTGATGACTGTCAAAAATTTTAATCAAGATTAAACAATTATAACATATTATTTAAAACATATTATTTTAATTTTTATAACATATTTTAATTTTGAAATTTAATTGACAAATTATATATAAAAATATCATTTTTTTAATACAAAATCGAAGTATGGCACGCGTGTAGCGCTTGTTCTAGTTTATTTAAAAAAATCATTAATAATCGTATTAGATATATATTTGCAAGATGTAGCTGTTTTTATTTTGCATTATTTTTTTTTTTTAGAAGTTCTTGCACACATACACATGGAATGAAACATGTATATAATTATAGTATTTAAATTTAGAATTATATACATATTACACTCTTAAGATAAAAAATGAATAATACTCTTAATTGGTAAAACTCAAATATTTAACAAAATATATAAATTAATTTTATTTTATAATATTATAAGATGTACTTTAATTAAAATATCACTGATTAAAACAGACATTAATTGATTTTTTTAATAAGATTTCACTGATTTATTGCATTGTCACTGAAATCATTAATAACTATTCATTAGTTTTCAGTGACACTGATTCCATTTAAGGGAGTATATTTTGAATAATCAAATTTTGTCCTATGAATGTAATCGCATCTAAAATCGATCGCGTATTTACAAAGCTATACGTTTAAGAAAATTTCCAATTTTTGACAGAGAGAATTAGTCTCATCGTTTATCTTTTCTCTCCTTGTAGGTCCTTTGCGGCTGCAAACCTACGTGGGTGCCAGTAAGCGGCGGAAACATCCCGCCGAACGCGATTCCGGGTGGCGAGACTGAGGATGGCGAACCGCTGTTCGTCGGTCGCGTGCACCATGAGGGCACTGTGACTATTGGCAAAGTGCAACCTTCTCATAGCGTGTGTTACGTACCTTTCGGCGGTGCCGAGGTCGCCTTTCCTGAGTTCGAGATCCTGGTCGGACAGTAATCATCAAGGGAAACTTTTCGGCCAGGAACGGGAATTCGATAGGAGTCGTTGACTTATCGGCAGTTCTGCGGAGAAGAGACAGCTTCGAAGATCAGTGATCTCAATCATGTTCAAACAAAGTTCGATGTCGCTGCAAAAAGAAAAAAGAAAAATTAATAGACAGAATCAATGATTTGCGCAAAGACAGACTGTTTCTGATTTGTAAATTTTTTTTTTTTTTTAATAGAAATCTGCGTGTTTATTGAGAAATATGGGGAAGGAATCTCAAGTGTGCAAACTAGTCTATTTTTATATTGCAAGTCAAGATAACATTTACGCGAAAGATGCTGTAGAACTGACCGATAAGCCGGCGATATGCGCTGTCTACGCAAGCGTCTGCTTTTCGCACAGAATATAATTGCGGTCGCACGCTATAGGAAGAGAGCAAATTAAACGGCAAACATATATATAGCTCGCGGCTATATACATGTGTATGTTTATGCTATATTCTTGTTCACCGGATATCAGATCCGGATAAAATGTTATTTTGCCGCCTCTGCGCTGTGAGACGACGAAACATATAGATATATATATTTTTCATGAGACGGCTATCGTTTTTCTAACGCACAATATACTTCAAGCTTCTCGTCAAAAAATATATTTTCAGAGATTCTGTATTGTTGTGACACAAAGATTAAACGTACATCGACAAAAAAAAATGTCGTTGCATTTTATTGTATCCTCGATCTATTCAGAAATATATTTCCTTGAAATATACTTACATGTCGCTCGTGCGCGTAATAAATTTACTTGCAATATATTTCGTCTTTCGTTAGCTCTCTATGCACAATTATATGAATACGCAATCATTTAGCAAGAAGAGATTCTACAACTGTTTCAGATTAAAAAGAATAAACGCTGTTCCGAAACTTCCGCCCATGATGGCTTCTGCCCACAGACTTCTATAATATAGAAGGCTGTGTTCTGCCTATTAACGTTTAGTTCACATAAATGACACCCAGAGCGCTGAGATTGCCAAATATTCAAAATGGCCGCTTGTATAGAGAAATCTCTCCATTCTGAATATTTCTCTATTCTGAACATTTTCTCTATGGAAATATTCAGAATAGAGACATTATATCTCTATTCTGAATATTTTTTCTATGGAAATATTCAGAATAGAGACATTATATCTTTATTCTGAATATTTTCTCTATGGAAATATTCAGAATAGAGGCATTATATCTCTATACTGAATATTTCTCTAGAATAAATTGTCCAGAATAAAGAGATATATTCAGAATAGAGAAATCTTATGTAACCTAAATCTATCGAGACGCCTATCTATTTACCTCGTTGTTCTAGGCAGCTTCTTATTATTAGCTGTCCGCTACGAGTTTGACGTGTGAGACAAACAAGATCAGCAGGACCAGCGGCGACGAGGCTTCGATGATGCCTCCGTTCGTCGCGATCCTGAGAAAATCTGAGAAGTGCCAAACGCGGCATCCTCCATCACGTTGATCCGATCTGCACGAGAATCTCCTCATGAGGCTTGCACACGCGACGACGTACGCTGCCAAAGCAGTCTTGTGCAGAGCGGCGTTATTAGCGGTTTGCTGGAGTCACGATATCGTCGACAGCTAATAATTTGTTAACACTGTCATTAGGATCGATCGGCGGAAAATCCGTCGACGATTGCGAAAGCCGATCTCAAAGTGACAGCTCATGTCGAGTAGGTATGTGTAACACACCGATATTGTTTTATATTTATTGTAATATGCATCCTGGGGGAGAGTGAGTCAATCATCATTCATGTCAATAATAGATTGATTTTTTTTCAGTCAATATGTGTCGTACGTGCAATATCACTTATGGCTGCTTTTAAACAGTATGTAAAAGTTCAACGAGAGGTTCTGAGTTGGTGAAAAACGTGGAAGACAATTGTTGAAATCATGTGTCGAGCAATACATATGCAAAATTGAATATTTAAAGATTGTGATTATTTACACACGTGACTGACTCTGACTTGAATAAAAATTCTATTCTAAAGATTAAAGATGTCGGGTGGAGAGAGAAAGAAGAGAGGCTGCGATAGAGGGCACGGATGGGAAGAGGCTGGCGCTGAATTCTATCAAGAGAGTTATCCGGCAGCTATAGAAGCGGATCTGCAACAAGCTCTGCAGAGGGATCCTTCGCATATAGCCACTTTGCTCCCTAGCAAGAAGTCTCGTGTTGGTAAGTTTAAAAAACAATTGTGGATAAATTTTTTTCACTTGTATCTTAAACCTCTATTATATTTGATGCAGCTACAGCGAAACGAATTCGAAATGACACAAAGACAACATTGAGAAGACGCACGAGCACTCGATCTCGTGGCACCACAACGTCAAGGCGTATGTCGACCAATATACACGATGCAGCTGTATCTATGCTACCGGATCTCTCGGAAAACTTGTCCAACGAAGAGCGTACCTGGGAAGAAATTATGCAGATCAAAGCTATGCCTGTATGCATGTCTCAAAAGATGCAACTGAAGAACCAGTTACAGGTATATTTTGGAACTTTCTTATTTCTTTTTATGATACAATGATAATATAACTTGCATTAATCTTTATATATGCATCTCAGAGTGCCACAAAATTGAGACTTCAAGGCTTCGAGCAGCTAAAGTGGCAGCGTAGGAAAGCTTGGCAGCAATTTCGCATAAGAATGAAGGAGGCTTGGTCCAAGATGGAGCTGTGGAACGACAGTCTCAAGAAGATAGGAGGAAATTTCGGAATGGGCATAGTAGCGTATTTTTTATTTATAAAATGGTTGATGTATCTGAATTTACTTTTGTTTGCGATTATATTTTTATTAGTAGTATTGCCGGCAATCTTGCTTGAGACGCCTGAGAACGAAATATGTTTGTCTAACAATAACACCGCCAGCATAGCGTGTTGCTCCGAATTGTACCGGAATATGACCAATGAAAGTGATAGTATAACGAAGATCGTACAGGGCATCTTAGACTACACTCTGCTGTTTTACGGTTGGTACACGCATAAGATCTACGAGAGCGTAGGTGCCAATTTCTATTACAATTCACCGCTGTCCTACATCTGTGCCATAATCAGCGTCTTCATCGTTAGCCTAGTAGCGATCGTCCGATCGGCCGCCAAAGGTTTCAAGGAAAGAGTCGTGGAGGGCGAGGGTCAGTTTTATCAATACTGCAATCTGGTATTCGGCGGCTGGGACTACTGCATTCAGAATGAGAAATCGGCTGATGTGAAGCACAAGGCGTTGTATAACGAGATGAAGGCATTCTTGGAAGCGGAGAGAATGGAAGAAGAGCGACAGAATCGCACGAGGGAGGAGAAAACGAAACTCTTCTTCATACGTCTGCTCGTCAATCTATTGGTTTTAATGGTATTGAGCGGTTGCGGCGCGTTTATTTATTACGTGATCGACTTCTCGTTCGATCAGTTGGCGACATATTTGGCGCAGGATTACGAGATAGCGCGTCTGTTCTTCGAATTCCTTCCATACGTATGCATCGTCGGACTTAACGTGGCGATTCCATTCCTCTTTCGCTATCTGGTCGCCCTAGAAAATTACAGTCCGTCGTACGTCGTTCGAGTGACCCTGTTCAGAACCGTGTTTCTTCGACTCGCTTCTCTCGTCGTTCTATTAACGTCTCTGTACAGACTCGTCGCGGACAAAATTCCGGACAATGAATGCGCCAACAGCGCGAACAAGCAGCCTCTATGCTGGGAAACGTTCGTGGGACAGCAGTTCTTCAAGCTGTACACCACCGATCTCTTCATCCAATTCTTCATGACGTTCTTCGTCAATTTTCCACGCTCGCTGATCGCGCGACACACCGAGAACAAAGTTCTGCGCTTCGTCGGCGAGCAGGAGTTCGATCTGCCCAAACACGTCCTGGATATCGTCTACTCGCAAACGATCTGCTGGCTCGGCTGCTTCTTCGCCCCGTTACTACCGATGATCGCCGTAATCGGCACGTTCTTGCTCTTCTACGTGAAGAAGTTCACCTGTCTGGTGAACAGTACCCCGTCGAGTAAGATCTATCGCGCGAGCAGGTCGAACTCTCTGTTCATGTTCATCCTACTGGTCTCCTTCATCCTGACGGTGATACCGGTCGGTTATTCCATCGCGGAGATCATGCCGTCGAAATCCTGCGGACCGTTTCGCGAATGGGAATCCGTGTGGACGTTGTTGATCGCGACGTTTATGCACTTCCCCGACTGGCTGCAGTCGACCCTATTCTTCCTGGGTACAGCTGGCTTCGGCATCCCGGCCTTCGTCATTCTCGCTCTGCTCCTCTATTACTATTACGCGGTATCGATAGCGAACAAGCATATGGTGACGGTGTTGAAGAATCAATTGGTCTTGGAGGGCCACGATAAACAATTCTTGTTAAACAGACTCAGCGCTTTCATCAAGCAGCAACAGGATCAGAATAAGTTTCATCAGGAGCAAACCAATGAATTAGGCACGTTTCAACATGTATAAAATAGTGTAAAGCTTAATTTAATATTTGTTTCTCTTGTGAATGTACAGAGCGCATTGTTTGACAGCTTGCTTTTTTTGTAAATTTTATAGATTTTAATTACGAAACATAAGACTGGAACGCTCTCGATTTTTATCTTCTTTATTATATATTATATACACGAATCGATGTTTTTTATATTTTATATCGAATTGGATAAAAGATCTATACCAGATTATTAAGACGGACAATATCAAAGATTAATATGCATTTTACTTATACACATATATATTGCCCGTTGCAGTATCTTGTATGCAAAGTGATGTTTTTTGAATTTTAAATGTATCGCAATCATCACTGCCAAAGATTTGCATTTCCATGCGAAACAGTTTTACAGAATCAGTTTTTTGAACTTGTATTCAAATGGAACATATCTCACGTTCTAATAAATTCAGTCGTCTCAAAATGTGTATATGAAAATGCACATCTAAAATCAGGGTACAAAAAGAAACAAAGGGTGTTGCAACTATTATGCAATAGTAGGGGAAATCATGTGTGAGAATTATTTATCCATTGTAATTCTGTATAATTTTACGAGTCTATAAATATTTAATGTAGAACCATATGCCGACCCACATGATGTTAAATGCGAACAAAGTCAAATTTAAGGCATAATAAGATCTTCATCAGAAATATATTATATTATAAACTAATGTGATTGCACATACATTTAGCTTACAAAAAAATATATGAATTACGAAGAAAAGGCAGACAGAGGGATTATTCAATAATCTATCTATATCTACTGCTTGTTAGACACCTTCCTAGTTCGCCTAAGGCTTCACTTTGCTGGCCTCGGTCTAAAATCGAACAGGCAGGAATTCATACCCGTCTGATTATACGTATAAGAGAAGATTAAAACATGTTTAGCTTAATGTATGAGCAGTATAGTAACAGAACTAATCGTCTTCTGTAAGACAAACATTTACTTCCACAATTTTACACGTAAACATTAGAGAGCTTTTGCATGAGTGAAACAAAGTGATACGCAGCGGACCTATTTTTAGCTTCTTAGAAACTCTTGTAATTGTTATTACTGTAAATAGGTCCTCCCTAGAATCTGAAAAATTATTTAATTAGCGACACTTATAGTAAGCAACGCTCGCATGCGAAAAAAAATATATCACAGATAGAAATATTTTATTATATTTATTATTTCGAACGAATGTATAAGAATTTGTGTAATTTAAGAGGGTATATTCACACAAAGTTCTGGATTAGTTCTACAAATCTCTCATATACCTCAGTATTATTAAAACGCCAAAGAAAATTCAGGTTGAGACTGTAATAATTTGATTATCACGTTTTTCTATTATAGCGTTTTCTATTAATATCAGGATAATGTAAACAAATGTATGTCTCATTCATAAGATACGCACACTTTCTCGCACTGCCAATAATCCTACACAGTACAGAAGTGAAAATATTTCCATTCCAATGTATATTCGGAAACCAATTCTGTAGACATCACACGTTCGATACAAGCTATCACAAAATTGATTGGGATTCTTTGGCCTAAATAACTCGACATATATTGGTAAATGTATTTTGTAAATTCATATAATTAAGATAGCATGTATGGATGCTCAGATACATCCTTCATTAATCAACGATGGCTGTCAAAGTATCAATAGTGGCACTAAATGCATTTAATATAAAGTCATAATATATAACATGATAATCTTATGTAAAACGAATTTATGTCTCTGAAAAAATCTGCAGAATTCATTTAAGATATATTGTACTATTATATTTAAAAAAAAGCAATGAAGTCCACAAATGTCTAAATAGAAAATTCTGTTTCTTTCAATGTTGCTGCTAATTAGATTATATTGATACCGCCATTATCTCTCTCTTTATACTTTCTTCACGCATTTTATAGTCATAGACTCTTATGCCTATTGTATGCTCATTATTTATGGCATAATCATCCAATTATGACGCCGCAAAAATATATCTGTTATACAGAAAGAAAGAGTCTTTATTATCTCCTTTTTTATCAAAGTATAAAAATATATTATCAAACAAGAGATTACTTTTTTAATATCTTTCTATTGAAATATTTGTCTCCTATTGGTATCACCTATGTTTCTGATGAATGTAACTAAAAACAATTATTAGATCAGTATATATATCCTGACAATGACTATAATTAAACACAATTGTCTCAATGAAGAAAATGCTCACCGCTTCAGCTATGTCAATCCAATCCAATGCTGCTGCAAGGGCATCATTCTTAGATGGAATTCTATCGTAGTTCCAATATGTGAATTGTGAAAACGTTCCTGTGCAATACAAATTACGGTTCTTATTTTCAATGTCTGCCTTCTTATTTTCCATAAATGTTATGCCTTTGTATCCAGCAGGTACTATAATTTTCTTTCCTTGAAGTGGATAGCCACGGAACGAACAATCGTAATCTTTAAAATAAAATGATAAAAAATTAATATTGCAAGTATTTTCTGTATGTAACACATGTATAACTCTGTTCTATTCGATTACTCACATTCTTCGTCAACCTTATGAATGTAAGGCTTAAAATAGGAGGAAACATTCGCCGCTTCGTCGCCATGAATTTTACATGGCATAAAATGCAATTCCGACTCCTCTTGCTTTGCTAAATCTTCTTTGTTCATGTGCAAACGAATAGCCATATTAATTTAGTATGACACGAGACAGTATTTGAATTTTTTGGAATATATTAATATGTTAAATATAGAAAAATCGTCCCTCTTCACATAACCTTTAGTCTGTTCACAAACAAAAATATAGCACATACACCATACTATACTGTTTTGGTACATATCAAGTCTTCAAAAAGATGATATTGATTATTTTTTAATATTTGACTTTAATTATTTTATTAGATAAAAATAAGAGATAGAATAATAAAATATATTTCGCGTGGAGTACATTTTGTTTTTCATAAAATCAAATTTATATAAGAATTCTTTTAATAATTTATTTAACTAGAACAACACAATCGCGCGCTACGCGCGCGCCATTCTTCGATTTTATATTAAAAAGAATGATATTATAAAAATGATATTTTTATATAAAGTTTGTTTAAATTTGATGAACATTTTTTTACAAAAATCAGATAATTAAAGCGTTAATTTGCTAATTAAATTTTAAAATAAAAATATGTTATAAAAATTAAAAATGTTATAAATAATATTACAAATAATATGTTTACTACTTAAAACTCGAATAATATATATCATTGTTTGCAGAAAACTTTTATATATATAATACAATGTACTATCGAAATATACAAGAAATAAATTTTTGGCTATTCTTCGAATATCAAAAATCGATACTTTGTAGCAGCGAATCCTATATGGCGCAAACTTTTATTATGTATATCAAATAAAAGAATTTGCACGCTCGTATCTATTAGGTATAAAAATAATCTGCAAACAACGTACTATTGAAAAAAACAAGCGATAAATTATATTGGCTCTTTATATTAAATAAATACGAGCATGCAAATTATTTTATATAATATACATAATATAAGTCTGCGCAAGTGTAGGGTTCGCGGCTACAAAGTTTCATTTATAAAAATATACTAAAAAAAGAAAAAATGTATCGCTTGTTTTTTGTTAATAGTACATTGTATGCAAATTACTTTTATACCAAATAGATTCGAGCGTACAAGTTTTTTTATATAATACACATAATATAAGTCTGAGTTTTATATAGGTCCGCGGCAATAAAGTATAGATATTTAATATTTTAATAAGAGACAAAAATTCATCCCTTGTTCTTTTTAATAGTACATTTTATGCAGATTATTTTTATACCAAATATATTCGATAAATTTTATCGTTTAATACACATAATATAATTCTGCTTTATATAAGGTCCGCGGTTATAAAGTATCGATTTTGAAAATTCTAAAAAAAGCCAAAAATTAATCGAATGTTTTTTTTAATAATATATTTTATGCAGATTTCTCTTATACCAAACAGATTTGAGCGTACAAATTTTTTCGTTTAATACACATAATATAATTCTGCTTTATATAAGATCCGCGGTTATAAAGAATTGATTTTGAATATTTTTAAAAAAGCCAAAAATTAATCGATTGTCTTTTTTAGTAGTATATTTTATACAGATTACTATTATACCCCAAACAGATTCGAGCGTACAAAATTTTTGGTTTAATACACAAGGTATAACTCTTTGTTATATAGGGTTCGCGTTAATAAAGTATCGAGTTTTAATATTTTAAAAAGAGCCAAAAATTAATTCTTTTTTTTAATAGTACATTATATGCAGACTATATACAGAATTATTACAGTACCAAATAGATTCGAGCATCCACATTTTTTTATTTAATACATATAATATGAATCTGAGTTTTAATAGGATGGCGGCTATAAATTATCAATTTTTAATATTTTAAAAAGAGCCAAAAATTAATCTTTCATATATTTTAACAGTACATTGTCTACACATTATGAAGGTACCATCAGCATACCAGCCTACAAACTTTTTGATATAATATACGTAATATAATTGTAGTATTATACACGTAATAAAATTGTGCGCCGTATGGGAATCGCGACTTAAAAGTTTTAATTTTCAATATTTTAAAACGCGCCAAAAATTATTCTTTCATATATTTTAACAGTACATCGTCTACACATTATGAAGGTACAATCAGAATACCAGCCTACAAACTTTTTGATCTAATATACGTAATATAATTGTGCGCAGTATAGGAATCGCGGCTTAAAGGTTTTAATTTTTAATATATTAAAACGAGTCAAAAATTAATCTATTTTATATTTTAACAGTACATTGACTACACATAATGATGGTACCATCATCATACCAGCCTAAAAACTTTTTGATATAATATACGTAAAATGAATCCGCGGAGTATGGGGGCCGCGGCTTAAAAGTTTTAATTTTCAATATTTTAAAACAAGCCAAAAATTATTCTTTCAGATATTTTAACAGTACATAGTCTACACATTATGTAGGTACCATCAGAATACCAGCCTACAAACCTTTTGGTATAATACACGTAATTTAATTGTGCGCATGATATATATAAAATAAGGTTGCGTCGCATAGGGTCAGCGGTAAAAAGTATCGATTTCCAATATTTTAAGACGAGCCAAAAATTCATCGATTATACATTTTAATAGTACATTGATTACAGAATCTTTTCGTACTATGCAGACACCAGCGTACAAATTTTTTAATACGATAAACATAAAATAAGGATGCGTCGAACAGGGTTCGCGTCAAAGAAGTAACAATTTCTAATATTTTAAGACGAGCCAAAAATTCATCGATTATACATTTTAATAGTACATTGATTACAGAATCTTTTGGTACCAAGCAGACAACAGCGTACTAACTTTTTCATTTGCTATACATAAATTAAGGATGCGTCGCATAGGGTCAGCGGTAAAAAAGTATAGATTTCTAATATTTTTAAACGAGCCAAAAATTCTTCGATTATACATTTTAATAGTACATTGATTATTGAATCATTTGGTACCAAACAGACACCAGCGTACAAATTCTTTAACATGATATACATAAAAGAATGTTGCGTCGCATAGGGTCAGCGGTAAAAAAGTATCGATTTCTAATATTTTAAGACGAGCCAAAAATTCATCGATTATACATTTTAATAGCACATTGATTACAGAATCATTTGGTACCAAACAGACACCAGCGTACAAATTTTTTAACTTGATATACATAAAATAATATTGCGTCGCATAGGGTCAGCGGTAAAAAGTATCGATTTCCAATATTTTAAGACGAGCCAAAAATTCATCGATTATACATTTTAATAGTACATTGATTATAGAATCATTTGGTACCAAACAGACACCAGCGTACAAATTATTTAACATGATATACATAAAATAAGGTTGCGTCGCATAGGGTCAGCGGTAAAAAGTATCGATTTCCAATATTTTAAGACGAGCCAAAAATTCATCGATTATACATTTTAATAGTACATTGATTATAGAATCTTTTGGTACCATGCAGACACCAGCGTAGAAATTTTTTAATACGATAAACATAAAATAAGGATGCGTCGCACATGGGCCGCGTCAAAAAAGTATCGATTTCTAATATTTTAAGACGAGCCAAAAATTCAAAGATTATAAATTTTTATAGTACATTGATTATAGAATCATTTGGTACCAAACAGACACCAGCGTACAAATTTTTTAACTTGATATACATAAAATAAGGTTGCGTCGCATAGGGTCAGCGGTAAAAAGTATCGATTACCAATATTTTAAGACGAGCCAAAAATTCATCGATTATACATTTTAATAGTACATTGATTATAGAATCATTTGGTACCAAACAGACACCAGCGTACAAATTATTTAACATGATATACATAAAATAAGGTTGCGTCGCATAGGGTCAGCGGTAAAAAGTATCGATTTCCAATATTTTAAGACGAGCCAAAAATTCATCGATTATACATTTTAATAGTACATTGATTATAGAATCATTTGGTACCAAACAGACACCAGCGTACAAATTATTTAACATGATATACATAAAATAAGATTGTGTCGCATAGGGTCAGCGGTAAAAAGTATCGATTTCCAATATTTTGAGACGAGCCAAAAATTCATCGATTATACATTTTAATAGTACATTGATTATAGAATCATTTGGTACCAAACAGACATCAGCGTACAAATTTTTTAACTTGATATACATAAAATAATGTTGCGTCGCATAGGGTCAGCGGTAAAAAAGTATCGATTTCTAATATTTTAAGACGAGCCAAAAATTAATCGATTATACATTTTAATAGCACATTGATTACAGAATCATTTGGTACCAAACAGACACCAGCGTACAAATTTTTTAACATGATATACATAAAATAAAGTTGCGTCGCATAGGGTCAGCGGCAAAAAGTATCGCATTCCAATATTTAAAGACGAGCCAAAAATTCATCGATTATACATTTTAATAGCACATTGATTACAGAATCATTTGGTACCAAACAGACACCAGCGTACAAATTTTTTAACTTGATATACATAAAATAATGTTGCGTCGCATAGGGTCAGCGGTAAAAAAGTATCGATTTCTAATATTTTAAGACGAGCCAAAAATTCATCGATTATACATTTTAATTGTACATTGATTATAGAATCATTTGGTACCAAACAGACACCAGCGTACAAATTTTTTAACATGATATACATAAAATAAGGTTGCGTCGCATAGGGTCAGCGGTAAAAAAGTATCGATTTCTAATATTTTAAGACGAGCCAAAAATTCATCGATTATACATTTTAATAGTACACTCATTATAGAATCATATGGTACCAAACAGACACCAGCGTACAAATTTTTTAACTTGATATACATAAAATAATATTGCGTCGCATAGGGTCAGCGGTAAAAAAGTATCGATTTCTAATATTTTAAGACGAGCCAAAAATTCATCGATTATACATTTTAATAGCACATTGATTACAAAATCATTTGGTACCAAACAGACACCAGCGTACAAATTTTTTAACATGATATGCATAAAATAATGTTGCGTCGCATAGGGTCAGCGGTAAAAAGTATCGATTACCAATATTTTACGACGAGCCAAAAATTCATCGATTATACATTTTAATTGTACATTGATTATAGAATCATTGGGTACCAAACAGACATCAGCGTACAAATTTTTTAACTTGATATACATAAAATAATGTTGCGTCGCATAGGGTCAGCGGTAAAAAAGTATCGATTTCTAATATTTTAAGACGAGCCAAAAATTCATCGATTATACATTTTAATAGCACATTGATTACAGAATCATTTGGTACCAAACAGACACCAGCGTACAAATTTTTTAACATGATATACATAAAATAAAGTTGCGTCGCATAGGGTCAGCGGCAAAAAGTATCGCATTCCAATATTTAAAGACGAGCCAAAAATTCATCGATTATACATTTTAATAGCACATTGATTACAGAATCATTTGGTACCAAACAGACACCAGCGTACAAATTTTTTAACTTGATATACATAAAATAATGTTGCGTCGCATAGGGTCAGCGGTAAAAAAGTATCGATTTCTAATATTTTAAGACGAGCCAAAAATTCATCGATTATACATTTTAATTGTACATTGATTATAGAATCATTTGGTACCAAACAGACACCAGCGTACAAATTTTTTAACATGATATACATAAAATAAGGTTGCGTCGCATAGGGTCAGCGGTAAAAAAGTATCGATTTCTAATATTTTAAGACGAGCCAAAAATTCATCGATTATACATTTTAATAGCACATTGATTACAGAATCATTTGGTACCAAACAGACACCAGCGTACAAATTTTTTAACTTGATATACATAAAATAATGTTGCGTCGCATAGGGTCAGCGGTAAAAAGTATCGATTTCTAATATTTTAAGACGAGCCAAAAATTCATCGATTATACATTTTAATAGTACATTGATTATAGAATCATTTGGTACCAAACAGACACCAGCGTACAAATTATTTAACATGATATACATAAAATAAGGTTGCGTCGCATAGGGTCAGCGGTAAAAAGTATCGATTTCCAATATTTTAAGACGAGCCAAAAATTCATCGATTATACATTTTAATAGTACATTGATTATAGAATCATTTGGTACCAAACAGACACCAGCGTACAAATTATTTAACATGATATACATAAAATAAGATTGTGTCGCATAGGGTCAGCGGTAAAAAGTATCGATTTCCAATATTTTGAGACGAGCCAAAAATTCATCGATTATACATTTTAATAGTACATTGATTATAGAATCATTTGGTACC
This sequence comes from Prenolepis imparis, assembly GCF_030444845.1. Taxonomy (NCBI): domain Eukaryota; kingdom Metazoa; phylum Arthropoda; class Insecta; order Hymenoptera; family Formicidae; genus Prenolepis; species Prenolepis imparis. Next base: position 8,373,605 of record NW_028141166.1, on the reverse strand, counting down.
AAACAGACATCAGCGTACACATTTTTTAACTTGATATACATAAAATAATGTTGCGTCGCATAGGGTCAGCGGTAAAAAAGTATCGATTTCTAATATTTTAAGACGAGCCAAAAATTCATCGATTATACATTTTAATAGCACATTGATTACAGAATCATTTGGTACCAAACAGACACCAGCGTACAAATTTTTTAACTTGATATACATAAAATAATGTTGCGTCGCATAGGGTCAGCGGTAAAAAGTATCGATTTCTAATATTTTAAGACGAGCCAAAAATTCATCGATTATACATTTTAATAGTACATTGATTATAGAATCATTTGGTACCAAACAGACACCAGCGTACAAATTATTTAACATGATATACATAAAATAAGGTTGCGTCGCATAGGGTCAGCGGTAAAAAGTATCGATTTCCAATATTTTAAGACGAGCCAAAAATTCATCGATTATACATTTTAATAGTACATTGATTATAGAATCATTTGGTACCAAACAGACACCAGCGTACAAATTATTTAACATGATATACATAAAATAAGATTGTGTCGCATAGGGTCAGCGGTAAAAAGTATCGATTTCCAATATTTTGAGACGAGCCAAAAATTCATCGATTATACATTTTAATAGTACATTGATTATAGAATCATTTGGTACCAAACAGACATCAGCGTACACATTTTTTAACTTGATATACATAAAATAATGTTGCGTCGCATAGGGTCAGCGGTAAAAAAGTATCGATTTCTAATATTTTAAGACGAGCCAAAAATTAATCGATTATACATTTTAATAGCACATTGATTACAGAATCATTTGGTACCAAACAGACACCAGCGTACAAATTTTTTAACATGATATACATAAAATAAAGTTGCGTCGCATAGGGTCAGCGGCAAAAAGTATCGCATTCCAATATTTAAAGACGAGCCAAAAATTCATCGATTATACATTTTAATAGCACATTGATTACAGAATCATTTGGTACCAAACAGACACCAGCGTACAAATATTTTAACTTGATATACATAAAATAATGTTGCGTCGCATAGGGTCAGCGGTAAAAAAGTATCGATTTCTAATATTTTAAGACGAGCCAAAAATTCATCGATTATACATTTTAATTGTACATTGATTATAGAATCATTTGGTACCAAACAGACACCAGCGTACAAATTTTTTAACATGATATACATAAAATAAGGTTGCGTCGCATAGGGTCAGCGGAAAAAAAGTATCGATTTCTAATATTTTAAGACGAGCCAAAAATTCATCGATTATACATTTTAATAGTACATTGATTACAGAATCTTTTGGTACCATGCAGACACCAGCGTACAAATTTTTTAACTTGATATACATAAAATAAGGTTGCGTCACATAGGGTCAGCGCTAAAAAAGTATTGATTTCCAATATTTTAAGACGAGCCAAAAATTCATCGATTATACATTTTAATAGTACATTGATTACAGAATCTTTTGGTACCATGCAGACACCAGCGCACAAATTTTTTAACTTGATATGCATAAAATAATGTTGCGTCGCATAGGGTCAGCGGTAAAAAGTATCGATTTCTAATATTTTAAGACGAGCCAAAAATTCATCGATTATACATTTTAATAGTACATTAATTATAGAATCATTTGGTACCAAACAGACACCAGCGTACAAATTTTTTAACTTGATATACATAAAATAATGTTGCGTCGCATAGGGTCAGCGGTAAAAAAGTATAGATTTCTAATATTTTAAGACGAGCCAAAAATTCTTCGATTATACATTTTAATAGTACATTGATTATTGAATCATTTGGTACCAAACAGATACCAGCGTACAAATTCTTTAACATGATATACATAAAATAATGTTGCGTCGCATAGGGTCAGCGGTAAAAAAGTATCGATTTCTAATATTTTATGACGAGCCAAAAATTCATCGATTATACATTTTAATAGCACATTGATTACAGAATCATTTGGTACCAAACAGACACCAGCGTACAAATTTTTTAACTTGATATACATAAAATAATGTTGCGTCGCATAGGGTCAGCGGTAAAAAGTATCGATTTCCAATATTTAAAGACGAGCCAAAAATTCATCGATTATACATTTTAATAGTACATTGATTATAGAATCATTTGGTACCAAACAGACACCAGCGTACAAATTATTTAACATGATATACATAAAATAAGGTTGCGTCGCATAGGGTCAGCGGTAAAAAGTATCGAATTCCAATATTTTAAGACGAGCCAAAAATTCATCGATTATACATTTTAATAGTACATTGATTATAGAATCTTTTGGTACCATGCAGACACCAGCGTACAAATTTTTTAATACGATAAACATAAAATAAGGATGCGTCGCACATGGTCCGCGTCAAAAAAGTATCGATTTCTAATATTTTGAGACGAGCCAAAAATTCAACGATTATAAATTTTAATAGTACATTGATTATAGAATCATTTGGTACCAAACAGACACCAGCGTACAAATTTTTTAACTTGATATACATAAAATAAGGTTGCGTCGCATAGGGTCAGCGGTAAAAAAGTTTCGATTTCTAATATTTTAAGACGAGCCAAAAATTAATCGATTATACATTTTAATAGCACATTGATTACAGAATCATTTGGTACCAAACAGACACCAGCGTACAAATTTTTTAACATGATATACATAAAATAAAGTTGCGTCGCATAGGGTCAGCGGCAAAAAGTATCGCATTCCAATATTTAAAGACGAGCCAAAAATTCATCGATTATACATTTTAATAGCACATTGATTACAGAATTATTTGGTACCAAACAGACACCAGCGTACAAATATTTTAACTTGATATACATAAAATAATGTTGCGTCGCATAGGGTCAGCGGTAAAAAAGTATCGATTTCTAATATTTTAAGACGAGCCAAAAATTCATCGATTATACATTTTAATAGTACATTGATTACAGAATCTTTTGGTACCAAGCAGACACCAGCGTACAAATTTTTTAACATGATATACATAAAATAAGGTTGCGTCGCATAGGGTCAGCGGTAAAAAAGTATCGATTTCTAATATTTTAAGACGAGCCAAAAATTCATCGATTATACATTTTAATAGTACACTCATTATAGAATCATATGGTACCAAACAGACATCAGCGTACAAATTTTTTAACTTGATATACATAAAATAATGTTGCGTCGCATAGGATCAGCGGTAAAAAAGTATCGATTTCTAATATTTTAAGACGAGCCAAAAATTCATCGATTATACATTTTAATAGCACATTGATTACAGAATCATTTGGTACCAAACAGACACCAGCGTACAAATTTTTTAACATGATATACATAAAATAAAGTTGCGTCGCATAGGGTCAGCGGCAAAAAGTATCGCATTCCAATATTTAAAGACGAGCCAAAAATTCATCGATTATACATTTTAATAGCACATTGATTACAGAATCATTTGGTACCAAACAGACACCAGCGTACAAATTTTTTAACTTGATATACATAAAATAATGTTGCGTCGCATAGGGTCAGCGGTAAAAAGTATCGATTTCTAATATTTTAAGACGAGCCAAAAATTCATCGATTATACATTTTAATAGTACATTGATTATAGAATCATTTGGTACCAAACAGACACCAGCGTACAAATTATTTAACATGATATACATAAAATAAGGTTGCGTCGCATAGGGTCAGCGGTAAAAAGTATCGATTTCCAATATTTTAAGACGAGCCAAAAATTCATCGATTATACATTTTAATAGTACATTGATTATAGAATCATTTGGTACCAAACAGACACCAGCGTACAAATTATTTAACATGATATACATAAAATAAGATTGTGTCGCATAGGGTCAGCGGTAAAAAGTATCGATTTCCAATATTTTGAGACGAGCCAAAAATTCATCGATTATACATTTTAATAGTACATTGATTATAGAATCATTTGGTACCAAACAGACATCAGCGTACACATTTTTTAACTTGATATACATAAAATAATGTTGCGTCGCATAGGGTCAGCGGTAAAAAAGTATCGATTTCTAATATTTTAAGACGAGCCAAAAATTAATCGATTATACATTTTAATAGCACATTGATTACAGAATCATTTGGTACCAAACAGACACCAGCGTACAAATTTTTTAACATGATATACATAAAATAAAGTTGCGTCGCATAGGGTCAGCGGCAAAAAGTATCGCATTCCAATATTTAAAGACGAGCCAAAAATTAATCGATTATACATTTTAATAGCACATTGATTACAGAATCATTTGGTACCAAACAGACACCAGCGTACAAATTTTTTAACATGATATACATAAAATAAAGTTGCGTCGCATAGGGTCAGCGGCAAAAAGTATCGCATTCCAATATTTAAAGACGAGCCAAAAATTCATCGATTATACATTTTAATAGCACATTGATTACAGAATCATTTGGTACCAAACAGACACCAGCGTACAAATTTTTTAACTTGATATACATAAAATAATGTTGCGTCGCATAGGGTCAGCGGTAAAAAAGTATCGATTTCTAATATTTTAAGACGAGCCAAAAATTCATCGATTATACATTTTAATTGTACATTGATTATAGAATCATTTGGTACCAAACAGACACCAGCGTACAAATTTTTTAACATGATATACATAAAATAAGGTTGCGTCGCATAGGGTCAGCGGTAAAAAAGTATCGATTTCTAATATTTTAAGACGAGCCAAAAATTCATCGATTATACATTTTAATAGTACACTCATTATAGAATCATATGGTACCAAACAGACACCAGCGTACAATTTTTTTAACTTGATATACATAAAATAATATTGCGTCGCATAGGGTCAGCGGTAAAAAAGTATCGATTTCTAATATTTTAAGACGAGCCAAAAATTCATCGATTATACATTTTAATAGCACATTGATTACAAAATCATTTGGTACCAAACAGACACCAGCGTACAAATTTTTTAACATGATATGCATAAAATAATGTTGCGTCGCATAGGGTCAGCGGTAAAAAGTATCGATTACCAATATTTTACGACGAGCCAAAAATTCATCGATTATACATTTTAATTGTACATTGATTATAGAATCATTGGGTACCAAACAGACATCAGCGTACAAATTTTTTAACTTGATATACATAAAATAATGTTGCGTCGCATAGGGTCAGCGGTAAAAAAGTATCGATTTCTAATATTTTAAGACGAGCCAAAAATTCATCGATTATACATTTTAATAGCACATTGATTACAGAATCATTTGGTACCAAACAGACACCAGCGTACAAATTTTTTAACTTGATATACATAAAATAATGTTGCGTCGCATAGGGTCAGCGGTAAAAAGTATCGATTTCTAATATTTTAAGACGAGCCAAAAATTCATCGATTATACATTTTAATAGTACATTGATTATAGAATCATTTGGTACCAAACAGACACCAGCGTACAAATTATTTAACATGATATACATAAAATAAGGTTGCGTCGCATAGGGTCAGCGGTAAAAAGTATCGATTTCCAATATTTTAAGACGAGCCAAAAATTCATCGATTATACATTTTAATAGTACATTGATTATAGAATCATTTGGTACCAAACAGACACCAGCGTACAAATTATTTAACATGATATACATAAAATAAGATTGTGTCGCATAGGGTCAGCGGTAAAAAGTATCGATTTCCAATATTTTGAGACGAGCCAAAAATTCATCGATTATACATTTTAATAGTACATTGATTATAGAATCATTTGGTACCAAACAGACATCAGCGTACACATTTTTTAACTTGATATACATAAAATAATGTTGCGTCGCATAGGGTCAGCGGTAAAAAAGTATCGATTTCTAATATTTTAAGACGAGCCAAAAATTAATCGATTATACATTTTAATAGCACATTGATTACAGAATCATTTGGTACCAAACAGACACCAGCGTACAAATTTTTTAACTTGATATACATAAAATAATGTTGCGTCGCATAGGGTCAGCGGTAAAAAGTATCGATTTCTAATATTTTAAGACGAGCCAAAAATTCATCGATTATACATTTTAATAGTACATTGATTATAGAATCATTTGGTACCAAACAGACACCAGCGTACAAATTATTTAACATGATATACATAAAATAAGGTTGCGTCGCATAGGGTCAGCGGTAAAAAGTATCGATTTCCAATATTTTAAGACGAGCCAAAAATTCATCGATTATACATTTTAATAGTACATTGATTATAGAATCATTTGGTACCAAACAGACACCAGCGTACAAATTATTTAACATGATATACATAAAATAAGATTGTGTCGCATAGGGTCAGCGGTAAAAAGTATCGATTTCCAATATTTTGAGACGAGCCAAAAATTCATCGATTATACATTTTAATAGTACATTGATTATAGAATCATTTGGTACCAAACAGACATCAGCGTACACATTTTTTAACTTGATATACATAAAATAATGTTGCGTCGCATAGGGTCAGCGGTAAAAAAGTATCGATTTCTAATATTTTAAGACGAGCCAAAAATTAATCGATTATACATTTTAATAGCACATTGATTACAGAATCATTTGGTACCAAACAGACACCAGCGTACAAATTTTTTAACATGATATACATAAAATAAAGTTGCGTCGCATAGGGTCAGCGGCAAAAAGTATCGCATTCCAATATTTAAAGACGAGCCAAAAATTCATCGATTATACATTTTAATAGCACATTGATTACAGAATCATTTGGTACCAAACAGACACCAGCGTACAAATATTTTAACTTGATATACATAAAATAATGTTGCGTCGCATAGGGTCAGCGGTAAAAAAGTATCGATTTCTAATATTTTAAGACGAGCCAAAAATTCATCGATTATACATTTTAATTGTACATTGATTATAGAATCATTTGGTACCAAACAGACACCAGCGTACAAATTTTTTAACATGATATACATAAAATAAGGTTGCGTCGCATAGGGTCAGCGGTAAAAAAGTATCGATTTCTAATATTTTAAGACGAGCCAAAAATTCATCGATTATACATTTTAATAGTACATTGATTACAGAATCTTTTGGTACCATGCAGACACCAGCGTACAAATTTTTTAACTTGATATACATAAAATAAGGTTGCGTCACATAGGGTCAGCGCTAAAAAAGTATTGATTTCCAATATTTTAAGACGAGCCAAAAATTCATCGATTATACATTTTAATAGTACATTGATTACAGAATCTTTTGGTACCATGCAGACACCAGCGCACAAATTTTTTAACTTGATATGCATAAAATAATGTTGCGTCGCATAGGGTCAGCGGTAAAAAGTATCGATTTCCAATATTTAAAGACGAGCCAAAAATTCATCGATTATACATTTTAATAGTACATTGATTATAGAATCATTTGGTACCAAACAGACACCAGCGTACAAATTATTTAACATGATATACATAAAATAATGTTGCGTCGCATAGGGTCAGCGGTAAAAAGTATCGAATTCCAATATTTTAAGACGAGCCAAAAATTCATCGATTATACATTTTAATAGTACATTGATTATAGAATCTTTTGGTACCATGCAGACACCAGCGTACAAATTTTTTAATACGATAAACATAAAATAAGGATGCGTCGCACATGGTCCGCGTCAAAAAAGTATCGATTTCTAATATTTTGAGACGAGCCAAAAATTCAACGATTATAAATTTTAATAGTACATTGATTATAGAATCATTTGGTACCAAACAGACACCAGCGTACAAATTTTTTAACTTGATATACATAAAATAAGGTTGCGTCGCATAGGGTCAGCGGTAAAAAAGTTTCGATTTCTAATATTTTAAGACGAGCCAAAAATTAATCGATTATACATTTTAATAGCACATTGATTACAGAATCATTTGGTACCAAACAGACACCAGCGTACAAATTTTTTAACATGATATACATAAAATAAAGTTGCGTCGCATAGGGTCAGCGGCAAAAAGTATCGCATTCCAATATTTAAAGACGAGCCAAAAATTCATCGATTATACATTTTAATAGCACATTGATTACAGAATCATTTGGTACCAAACAGACACCAGCGTACAAATTTTTTAACTTGATATACATAAAATAATGTTGCGTCGCATAGGGTCAGCGGTAAAAAGTATCGATTTCTAATATTTTAAGACGAGCCAAAAATTCATCGATTATACATTTTAATAGTACATTGATTATAGAATCATTTGGTACCAAACAGACACCAGCGTACAAATTATTTAACATGATATACATAAAATAAGGTTGCGTCGCATAGGGTCAGCGGTAAAAAGTATCGATTTCCAATATTTTAAGACGAGCCAAAAATTCATCGATTATACATTTTAATAGTACATTGATTATAGAATCATTTGGTACCAAACAGACACCAGCGTACAAATTATTTAACATGATATACATAAAATAAGATTGTGTCGCATAGGGTCAGCGGTAAAAAGTATCGATTTCCAATATTTTGAGACGAGCCAAAAATTCATCGATTATACATTTTAATAGTACATTGATTATAGAATCATTTGGTACCAAACAGACATCAGCGTACACATTTTTTAACTTGATATACATAAAATAATGTTGCGTCGCATAGGGTCAGCGGTAAAAAAGTATCGATTTCTAATATTTTAAGACGAGCCAAAAATTAATCGATTATACATTTTAATAGCACATTGATTACAGAATCATTTGGTACCAAACAGACACCAGCGTACAAATTTTTTAACATGATATACATAAAATAAAGTTGCGTCGCATAGGGTCAGCGGCAAAAAGTATCGCATTCCAATATTTAAAGACGAGCCAAAAATTAATCGATTATACATTTTAATAGCACATTGATTACAGAATCATTTGGTACCAAACAGACACCAGCGTACAAATTTTTTAACATGATATACATAAAATAAAGTTGCGTCGCATAGGGTCAGCGGCAAAAAGTATCGCATTCCAATATTTAAAGACGAGCCAAAAATTCATCGATTATACATTTTAATAGCACATTGATTACAGAATCATTTGGTACCAAACAGACACCAGCGTACAAATTTTTTAACTTGATATACATAAAATAATGTTGCGTCGCATAGGGTCAGCGGTAAAAAAGTATCGATTTCTAATATTTTAAGACGAGCCAAAAATTCATCGATTATACATTTTAATTGTACATTGATTATAGAATCATTTGGTACCAAACAGACACCAGCGTACAAATTTTTTAACATGATATACATAAAATAAGGTTGCGTCGCATAGGGTCAGCGGTAAAAAAGTATCGATTTCTAATATTTTAAGACGAGCCAAAAATTCATCGATTATACATTTTAATAGTACACTCATTATAGAATCATATGGTACCAAACAGACACCAGCGTACAATTTTTTTAACTTGATATACATAAAATAATATTGCGTCGCATAGGGTCAGCGGTAAAAAAGTATCGATTTCTAATATTTTAAGACGAGCCAAAAATTCATCGATTATACATTTTAATAGCACATTGATTACAAAATCATTTGGTACCAAACAGACACCAGCGTACAAATTTTTTAACATGATATGCATAAAATAATGTTGCGTCGCATAGGGTCAGCGGTAAAAAGTATCGATTACCAATATTTTACGACGAGCCAAAAATTCATCGATTATACATTTTAATTGTACATTGATTATAGAATCATTGGGTACCAAACAGACATCAGCGTACAAATTTTTTAACTTGATATACATAAAATAATGTTGCGTCGCATAGGGTCAGCGGTAAAAAAGTATCGATTTCTAATATTTTAAGACGAGCCAAAAATTCATCGATTATACATTTTAATAGCACATTGATTACAGAATCATTTGGTACCAAACAGACACCAGCGTACAAATTTTTTAACTTGATATACATAAAATAATGTTGCGTCGCATAGGGTCAGCGGTAAAAAGTATCGATTTCTAATATTTTAAGACGAGCCAAAAATTCATCGATTATACATTTTAATAGTACATTGATTATAGAATCATTTGGTACCAAACAGACACCAGCGTACAAATTATTTAACATGATATACATAAAATAAGGTTGCGTCGCATAGGGTCAGCGGTAAAAAGTATCGATTTCCAATATTTTAAGACGAGCCAAAAATTCATCGATTATACATTTTAATAGTACATTGATTATAGAATCATTTGGTACCAAACAGACACCAGCGTACAAATTATTTAACATGATATACATAAAATAAGATTGTGTCGCATAGGGTCAGCGGTAAAAAGTATCGATTTCCAATATTTTGAGACGAGCCAAAAATTCATCGATTATACATTTTAATAGTACATTGATTATAGAATCATTTGGTACCAAACAGACATCAGCGTACACATTTTTTAACTTGATATACATAAAATAATGTTGCGTCGCATAGGGTCAGCGGTAAAAAAGTATCGATTTCTAATATTTTAAGACGAGCCAAAAATTAATCGATTATACATTTTAATAGCACATTGATTACAGAATCATTTGGTACCAAACAGACACCAGCGTACAAATTTTTTAACTTGATATACATAAAATAATGTTGCGTCGCATAGGGTCAGCGGTAAAAAGTATCGATTTCTAATATTTTAAGACGAGCCAAAAATTCATCGATTATACATTTTAATAGTACATTGATTATAGAATCATTTGGTACCAAACAGACACCAGCGTACAAATTATTTAACATGATATACATAAAATAAGGTTGCGTCGCATAGGGTCAGCGGTAAAAAGTATCGATTTCCAATATTTTAAGACGAGCCAAAAATTCATCGATTATACATTTTAATAGTACATTGATTATAGAATCATTTGGTACCAAACAGACACCAGCGTACAAATTATTTAACATGATATACATAAAATAAGATTGTGTCGCATAGGGTCAGCGGTAAAAAGTATCGATTTCCAATATTTTGAGACGAGCCAAAAATTCATCGATTATACATTTTAATAGTACATTGATTATAGAATCATTTGGTACCAAACAGACATCAGCGTACACATTTTTTAACTTGATATACATAAAATAATGTTGCGTCGCATAGGGTCAGCGGTAAAAAAGTATCGATTTCTAATATTTTAAGACGAGCCAAAAATTAATCGATTATACATTTTAATAGCACATTGATTACAGAATCATTTGGTACCAAACAGACACCAGCGTACAAATTTTTTAACATGATATACATAAAATAAAGTTGCGTCGCATAGGGTCAGCGGCAAAAAGTATCGCATTCCAATATTTAAAGACGAGCCAAAAATTCATCGATTATACATTTTAATAGCACATTGATTACAGAATCATTTGGTACCAAACAGACACCAGCGTACAAATATTTTAACTTGATATACATAAAATAATGTTGCGTCGCATAGGGTCAGCGGTAAAAAAGTATCGATTTCTAATATTTTAAGACGAGCCAAAAATTCATCGATTATACATTTTAATTGTACATTGATTATAGAATCATTTGGTACCAAACAGACACCAGCGTACAAATTTTTTAACATGATATACATAAAATAAGGTTGCGTCGCATAGGGTCAGCGGTAAAAAAGTATCGATTTCTAATATTTTAAGACGAGCCAAAAATTCATCGATTATACATTTTAATAGTACATTGATTACAGAATCTTTTGGTACCATGCAGACACCAGCGTACAAATTTTTTAACTTGATATACATAAAATAAGGTTGCGTCACATAGGGTCAGCGCTAAAAAAGTATTGATTTCCAATATTTTAAGACGAGCCAAAAATTCATCGATTATACATTTTAATAGTACATTGATTACAGAATCTTTTGGTACCATGCAGACACCAGCGCACAAATTTTTTAACTTGATATGCATAAAATAATGTTGCGTCGCATAGGGTCAGCGGTAAAAAGTATCGATTTCCAATATTTAAAGACGAGCCAAAAATTCATCGATTATACATTTTAATAGTACATTGATTATAGAATCATTTGGTACCAAACAGACACCAGCGTACAAATTATTTAACATGATATACATAAAATAATGTTGCGTCGCATAGGGTCAGCGGTAAAAAGTATCGAATTCCAATATTTTAAGACGAGCCAAAAATTCATCGATTATACATTTTAATAGTACATTGATTATAGAATCTTTTGGTACCATGCAGACACCAGCGTACAAATTTTTTAATACGATAAACATAAAATAAGGATGCGTCGCACATGGTCCGCGTCAAAAAAGTATCGATTTCTAATATTTTGAGACGAGCCAAAAATTCAACGATTATAAATTTTAATAGTACATTGATTATAGAATCATTTGGTACCAAACAGACACCAGCGTACAAATTTTTTAACTTGATATACATAAAATAAGGTTGCGTCGCATAGGGTCAGCGGTAAAAAAGTTTCGATTTCTAATATTTTAAGACGAGCCAAAAATTAATCGATTATACATTTTAATAGCACATTGATTACAGAATCATTTGGTACCAAACAGACACCAGCGTACAAATTTTTTAACATGATATACATAAAATAAAGTTGCGTCGCATAGGGTCAGCGGCAAAAAGTATCGCATTCCAATATTTAAAGACGAGCCAAAAATTCATCGATTATACATTTTAATAGCACATTGATTATAGAATCATTTGGTACCAAACAGACATCAGCGTACACATTTTTTAACTTGATATACATAAAATAATGTTGCGTCGCATAGGGTCAGCGGTAAAAAAGTATCGATTTCTAATATTTTAAGACGAGCCAAAAATTAATCGATTATACATTTTAATAGCACATTGATTACAGAATCATTTGGTACCAAACAGACACCAGCGTACAAATTTTTTAACATGATATACATAAAATAAAGTTGCGTCGCATAGGGTCAGCGGCAAAAAGTATCGCATTCCAATATTTAAAGACGAGCCAAAAATTCATCGATTATACATTTTAATAGCACATTGATTACAGAATTATTTAGTACCAAACAGACACCAGCGTACAAATATTTTAACTTGATATACATAAAATAATGTTGCGTCGCATAGGGTCAGCGGTAAAAAAGTATCGATTTCTAATATTTTAAGACGAGCCAAAAATTCATCGATTATACATTTTAATAGTACATTGATTACAGAATCTTTTGGTACCAAGCAGACACCAGCGTACAAATTTTTTAACATGATATACATAAAATAAGGTTGCGTCGCATAGGGTCAGCGGTAAAAAAGTATCGATTTCTAATATTTTAAGACGAGCCAAAAATTCATCGATTATACATTTTAATAGTACACTCATTATAGAATCATATGGTACCAAACAGACATCAGCGTACAAATTTTTTAACTTGATATACATAAAATAATGTTGCGTCGCATAGGATCAGCGGTAAAAAAGTATCGATTTCTAATATTTTAAGACGAGCCAAAAATTCATCGATTATACATTTTAATAGCACATTGATTACAGAATCATTTGGTACCAAACAGACACCAGCGTACAAATTTTTTAACATGATATACATAAAATAAAGTTGCGTCGCATAGGGTCAGCGGCAAAAAGTATCGCATTCCAATATTTAAAGACGAGCCAAAAATTCATCGATTATACATTTTAATAGCACATTGATTACAGAATCATTTGGTACCAAACAGACACCAGCGTACAAATTTTTTAACTTGATATACATAAAATAATGTTGCGTCGCATAGGGTCAGCGGTAAAAAAGTATCGATTTCTAATATTTTAAGACGAGCCAAAAATTCATCGATTATACATTTTAATTGTACATTGATTATAGAATCATTTGGTACCAAACAGACACCAGCGTACAAATTTTTTAACATGATATACATAAAATAAGGTTGCGTCGCATAGGGTCAGCGGTAAAAAAGTATCGATTTCTAATATTTTAAGACGAGCCAAAAATTCATCGATTATACATTTTAATAGTACATTGATTACAGAATCTTTTGGTACCATGCAGACACCAGCGTACAAATTTTTTAACTTGATATACATAAAATAAGGTTGCGTCACATAGGGTCAGCGCTAAAAAAGTATTGATTTCCAATATTTTAAGACGAGCCAAAAATTCATCGATTATACATTTTAATAGCACATTGATTACAGAATCATTTGGTACCAAACAGACACCAGCGTACAAATTTTTTAACATGATATACATAAAATAAAGTTGCGTCGCATAGGGTCAGCGGCAAAAAGTATCGCATTCCAATATTTAAAGACGAGCCAAAAATTCATCGATTATACATTTTAATAGCACATTGATTACAGAATCATTTGGTACCAAACAGACACCAGCGTACAAATTTTTTAACTTGATATACATAAAATAATGTTGCGTCGCATAGGGTCAGCGGTAAAAAAGTATCGATTTCTAATATTTTAAGACGAGCCAAAAATTCATCGATTATACATTTTAATTGTACATTGATTATAGAATCATTTGGTACCAAACAGACACCAGCGTACAAATTTTTTAACATGATATACATAAAATAAGGTTGCGTCGCATAGGGTCAGCGGTAAAAAAGTATCGATTTCTAATATTTTAAGACGAGCCAAAAATTCATCGATTATACATTTTAATAGTACATTGATTACAGAATCTTTTGGTACCATGCAGACACCAGCGTACAAATTTTTTAACTTGATATACATAAAATAAGGTTGCGTCACATAGGGTCAGCGCTAAAAAAGTATTGATTTCCAATATTTTAAGACGAGCCAAAAATTCATCGATTATACATTTTAATAGTACATTGATTACAGAATCTTTTGGTACCATGCAGACACCAGCGCACAAATTTTTTAACTTGATATGCATAAAATAATGTTGCGTCGCATAGGGTCAGCGGTAAAAAGTATCGATTTCCAATATTTAAAGACGAGCCAAAAATTCATCGATTATACATTTTAATAGTACATTGATTATAGAATCATTTGGTACCAAACAGACACCAGCGTACAAATTATTTAACATGATATACATAAAATAATGTTGCGTCGCATAGGGTCAGCGGTAAAAAGTATCGAATTCCAATATTTTAAGACGAGCCAAAAATTCATCGATTATACATTTTAATAGTACATTGATTATAGAATCTTTTGGTACCATGCAGACACCAGCGTACAAATTTTTTAATACGATAAACATAAAATAAGGATGCGTCGCACATGGTCCGCGTCAAAAAAGTATCGATTTCTAATATTTTGAGACGAGCCAAAAATTCAACGATTATAAATTTTAATAGTACATTGATTATAGAATCATTTGGTACCAAACAGACACCAGCGTACAAATTTTTTAACTTGATATACATAAAATAAGGTTGCGTCGCATAGGGTCAGCGGTAAAAAAGTTTCGATTTCTAATATTTTAAGACGAGCCAAAAATTAATCGATTATACATTTTAATAGCACATTGATTACAGAATCATTTGGTACCAAACAGACACCAGCGTACAAATTTTTTAACATGATATACATAAAATAAAGTTGCGTCGCATAGGGTCAGCGGCAAAAAGTATCGCATTCCAATATTTAAAGACGAGCCAAAAATTCATCGATTATACATTTTAATAGCACATTGATTACAGAATCATTTGGTACCAAACAGACACCAGCGTACAAATTTTTTAACTTGATATACATAAAATAATGTTGCGTCGCATAGGGTCAGCGGTAAAAAGTATCGATTTCTAATATTTTAAGACGAGCCAAAAATTCATCGATTATACATTTTAATAGTACATTGATTATAGAATCATTTGGTACCAAACAGACACCAGCGTACAAATTATTTAACATGATATACATAAAATAAGGTTGCGTCGCATAGGGTCAGCGGTAAAAAGTATCGATTTCCAATATTTTAAGACGAGCCAAAAATTCATCGATTATACATTTTAATAGTACATTGATTATAGAATCATTTGGTACCAAACAGACACCAGCGTACAAATTATTTAACATGATATACATAAAATAAGATTGTGTCGCATAGGGTCAGCGGTAAAAAGTATCGATTTCCAATATTTTGAGACGAGCCAAAAATTCATCGATTATACATTTTAATAGTACATTGATTATAGAATCATTTGGTACCAAACAGACATCAGCGTACACATTTTTTAACTTGATATACATAAAATAATGTTGCGTCGCATAGGGTCAGCGGTAAAAAAGTATCGATTTCTAATATTTTAAGACGAGCCAAAAATTAATCGATTATACATTTTAATAGCACATTGATTACAGAATCATTTGGTACCAAACAGACACCAGCGTACAAATTTTTTAACATGATATACATAAAATAAAGTTGCGTCGCATAGGGTCAGCGGCAAAAAGTATCGCATTCCAATATTTAAAGACGAGCCAAAAATTAATCGATTATACATTTTAATAGCACATTGATTACAGAATCATTTGGTACCAAACAGACACCAGCGTACAAATTTTTTAACATGATATACATAAAATAAAGTTGCGTCGCATAGGGTCAGCGGCAAAAAGTATCGCATTCCAATATTTAAAGACGAGCCAAAAATTCATCGATTATACATTTTAATAGCACATTGATTACAGAATCATTTGGTACCAAACAGACACCAGCGTACAAATTTTTTAACTTGATATACATAAAATAATGTTGCGTCGCATAGGGTCAGCGGTAAAAAAGTATCGATTTCTAATATTTTAAGACGAGCCAAAAATTCATCGATTATACATTTTAATTGTACATTGATTATAGAATCATTTGGTACCAAACAGACACCAGCGTACAAATTTTTTAACATGATATACATAAAATAAGGTTGCGTCGCATAGGGTCAGCGGTAAAAAAGTATCGATTTCTAATATTTTAAGACGAGCCAAAAATTCATCGATTATACATTTTAATAGTACACTCATTATAGAATCATATGGTACCAAACAGACACCAGCGTACAATTTTTTTAACTTGATATACATAAAATAATATTGCGTCGCATAGGGTCAGCGGTAAAAAAGTATCGATTTCTAATATTTTAAGACGAGCCAAAAATTCATCGATTATACATTTTAATAGCACATTGATTACAAAATCATTTGGTACCAAACAGACACCAGCGTACAAATTTTTTAACATGATATGCATAAAATAATGTTGCGTCGCATAGGGTCAGCGGTAAAAAGTATCGATTACCAATATTTTACGACGAGCCAAAAATTCATCGATTATACATTTTAATTGTACATTGATTATAGAATCATTGGGTACCAAACAGACATCAGCGTACAAATTTTTTAACTTGATATACATAAAATAATGTTGCGTCGCATAGGGTCAGCGGTAAAAAAGTATCGATTTCTAATATTTTAAGACGAGCCAAAAATTCATCGATTATACATTTTAATAGCACATTGATTACAGAATCATTTGGTACCAAACAGACACCAGCGTACAAATTTTTTAACTTGATATACATAAAATAATGTTGCGTCGCATAGGGTCAGCGGTAAAAAGTATCGATTTCTAATATTTTAAGACGAGCCAAAAATTCATCGATTATACATTTTAATAGTACATTGATTATAGAATCATTTGGTACCAAACAGACACCAGCGTACAAATTATTTAACATGATATACATAAAATAAGGTTGCGTCGCATAGGGTCAGCGGTAAAAAGTATCGATTTCCAATATTTTAAGACGAGCCAAAAATTCATCGATTATACATTTTAATAGTACATTGATTATAGAATCATTTGGTACCAAACAGACACCAGCGTACAAATTATTTAACATGATATACATAAAATAAGATTGTGTCGCATAGGGTCAGCGGTAAAAAGTATCGATTTCCAATATTTTGAGACGAGCCAAAAATTCATCGATTATACATTTTAATAGTACATTGATTATAGAATCATTTGGTACCAAACAGACATCAGCGTACACATTTTTTAACTTGATATACATAAAATAATGTTGCGTCGCATAGGGTCAGCGGTAAAAAAGTATCGATTTCTAATATTTTAAGACGAGCCAAAAATTAATCGATTATACATTTTAATAGCACATTGATTACAGAATCATTTGGTACCAAACAGACACCAGCGTACAAATTTTTTAACTTGATATACATAAAATAATGTTGCGTCGCATAGGGTCAGCGGTAAAAAGTATCGATTTCTAATATTTTAAGACGAGCCAAAAATTCATCGATTATACATTTTAATAGTACATTGATTATAGAATCATTTGGTACCAAACAGACACCAGCGTACAAATTATTTAACATGATATACATAAAATAAGGTTGCGTCGCATAGGGTCAGCGGTAAAAAGTATCGATTTCCAATATTTTAAGACGAGCCAAAAATTCATCGATTATACATTTTAATAGTACATTGATTATAGAATCATTTGGTACCAAACAGACACCAGCGTACAAATTATTTAACATGATATACATAAAATAAGATTGTGTCGCATAGGGTCAGCGGTAAAAAGTATCGATTTCCAATATTTTGAGACGAGCCAAAAATTCATCGATTATACATTTTAATAGTACATTGATTATAGAATCATTTGGTACCAAACAGACATCAGCGTACACATTTTTTAACTTGATATACATAAAATAATGTTGCGTCGCATAGGGTCAGCGGTAAAAAAGTATCGATTTCTAATATTTTAAGACGAGCCAAAAATTAATCGATTATACATTTTAATAGCACATTGATTACAGAATCATTTGGTACCAAACAGACACCAGCGTACAAATTTTTTAACATGATATACATAAAATAAAGTTGCGTCGCATAGGGTCAGCGGCAAAAAGTATCGCATTCCAATATTTAAAGACGAGCCAAAAATTCATCGATTATACATTTTAATAGCACATTGATTACAGAATCATTTGGTACCAAACAGACACCAGCGTACAAATATTTTAACTTGATATACATAAAATAATGTTGCGTCGCATAGGGTCAGCGGTAAAAAAGTATCGATTTCTAATATTTTAAGACGAGCCAAAAATTCATCGATTATACATTTTAATTGTACATTGATTATAGAATCATTTGGTACCAAACAGACACCAGCGTACAAATTTTTTAACATGATATACATAAAATAAGGTTGCGTCGCATAGGGTCAGCGGTAAAAAAGTATCGATTTCTAATATTTTAAGACGAGCCAAAAATTCATCGATTATACATTTTAATAGTACATTGATTACAGAATCTTTTGGTACCATGCAGACACCAGCGTACAAATTTTTTAACTTGATATACATAAAATAAGGTTGCGTCACATAGGGTCAGCGCTAAAAAAGTATTGATTTCCAATATTTTAAGACGAGCCAAAAATTCATCGATTATACATTTTAATAGTACATTGATTACAGAATCTTTTGGTACCATGCAGACACCAGCGCACAAATTTTTTAACTTGATATGCATAAAATAATGTTGCGTCGCATAGGGTCAGCGGTAAAAAGTATCGATTTCCAATATTTAAAGACGAGCCAAAAATTCATCGATTATACATTTTAATAGTACATTGATTATAGAATCATTTGGTACCAAACAGACACCAGCGTACAAATTATTTAACATGATATACATAAAATAATGTTGCGTCGCATAGGGTCAGCGGTAAAAAGTATCGAATTCCAATATTTTAAGACGAGCCAAAAATTCATCGATTATACATTTTAATAGTACATTGATTATAGAATCTTTTGGTACCATGCAGACACCAGCGTACAAATTTTTTAATACGATAAACATAAAATAAGGATGCGTCGCACATGGTCCGCGTCAAAAAAGTATCGATTTCTAATATTTTGAGACGAGCCAAAAATTCAACGATTATAAATTTTAATAGTACATTGATTATAGAATCATTTGGTACCAAACAGACACCAGCGTACAAATTTTTTAACTTGATATACATAAAATAAGGTTGCGTCGCATAGGGTCAGCGGTAAAAAAGTTTCGATTTCTAATATTTTAAGACGAGCCAAAAATTAATCGATTATACATTTTAATAGCACATTGATTACAGAATCATTTGGTACCAAACAGACACCAGCGTACAAATTTTTTAACATGATATACATAAAATAAAGTTGCGTCGCATAGGGTCAGCGGCAAAAAGTATCGCATTCCAATATTTAAAGACGAGCCAAAAATTCATCGATTATACATTTTAATAGCACATTGATTATAGAATCATTTGGTACCAAACAGACATCAGCGTACACATTTTTTAACTTGATATACATAAAATAATGTTGCGTCGCATAGGGTCAGCGGTAAAAAAGTATCGATTTCTAATATTTTAAGACGAGCCAAAAATTAATCGATTATACATTTTAATAGCACATTGATTACAGAATCATTTGGTACCAAACAGACACCAGCGTACAAATTTTTTAACATGATATACATAAAATAAAGTTGCGTCGCATAGGGTCAGCGGCAAAAAGTATCGCATTCCAATATTTAAAGACGAGCCAAAAATTCATCGATTATACATTTTAATAGCACATTGATTACAGAATTATTTAGTACCAAACAGACACCAGCGTACAAATATTTTAACTTGATATACATAAAATAATGTTGCGTCGCATAGGGTCAGCGGTAAAAAAGTATCGATTTCTAATATTTTAAGACGAGCCAAAAATTCATCGATTATACATTTTAATAGTACATTGATTACAGAATCTTTTGGTACCAAGCAGACACCAGCGTACAAATTTTTTAACATGATATACATAAAATAAGGTTGCGTCGCATAGGGTCAGCGGTAAAAAAGTATCGATTTCTAATATTTTAAGACGAGCCAAAAATTCATCGATTATACATTTTAATAGTACACTCATTATAGAATCATATGGTACCAAACAGACATCAGCGTACAAATTTTTTAACTTGATATACATAAAATAATGTTGCGTCGCATAGGATCAGCGGTAAAAAAGTATCGATTTCTAATATTTTAAGACGAGCCAAAAATTCATCGATTATACATTTTAATAGCACATTGATTACAGAATCATTTGGTACCAAACAGACACCAGCGTACAAATTTTTTAACATGATATACATAAAATAAAGTTGCGTCGCATAGGGTCAGCGGCAAAAAGTATCGCATTCCAATATTTAAAGACGAGCCAAAAATTCATCGATTATACATTTTAATAGCACATTGATTACAGAATCATTTGGTACCAAACAGACACCAGCGTACAAATTTTTTAACTTGATATACATAAAATAATGTTGCGTCGCATAGGGTCAGCGGTAAAAAGTATCGATTTCTAATATTTTAAGACGAGCCAAAAATTCATCGATTATACATTTTAATAGTACATTGATTATAGAATCATTTGGTACCAAACAGACACCAGCGTACAAATTATTTAACATGATATACATAAAATAAGGTTGCGTCGCATAGGGTCAGCGGTAAAAAGTATCGATTTCCAATATTTTAAGACGAGCCAAAAATTCATCGATTATACATTTTAATAGCACATTGATTATAGAATCATTTGGTACCAAACAGACACCAGCGTACAAATTATTTAACATGATATACATAAAATAAGATTGTGTCGCATAGGGTCAGCGGTAAAAAGTATCGATTTCCAATATTTTGAGACGAGCCAAAAATTCATCGATTATACATTTTAATAGTACATTGATTATAGAATCATTTGGTACCAAACAGACATCAGCGTACACATTTTTTAACTTGATATACATAAAATAATGTTGCGTCGCATAGGGTCAGCGGTAAAAAAGTATCGATTTCTAATATTTTAAGACGAGCCAAAAATTAATCGATTATACATTTTAATAGCACATTGATTACAGAATCATTTGGTACCAAACAGACACCAGCGTACAAATTTTTTAACATGATATACATAAAATAAAGTTGCGTCGCATAGGGTCAGCGGCAAAAAGTATCGCATTCCAATATTTAAAGACGAGCCAAAAATTCATCGATTATACATTTTAATAGCACATTGATTACAGAATCATTTGGTACCAAACAGACACCAGCGTACAAATATTTTAACTTGATATACATAAAATAATGTTGCGTCGCATAGGGTCAGCGGTAAAAAAGTATCGATTTCTAATATTTTAAGACGAGCCAAAAATTCATCGATTATACATTTTAATTGTACATTGATTATAGAATCATTTGGTACCAAACAGACACCAGCGTACAAATTTTTTAACATGATATACATAAAATAAGGTTGCGTCGCATAGGGTCAGCGGTAAAAAAGTATCGATTTCTAATATTTTAAGACGAGCCAAAAATTCATCGATTATACATTTTAATAGTACATTGATTACAGAATCTTTTGGTACCATGCAGACACCAGCGTACAAATTTTTTAACTTGATATACATAAAATAAGGTTGCGTCACATAGGGTCAGCGCTAAAAAAGTATTGATTTCCAATATTTTAAGACGAGCCAAAAATTCATCGATTATACATTTTAATAGTACATTGATTACAGAATCTTTTGGTACCATGCAGACACCAGCGCACAAATTTTTTAACTTGATATGCATAAAATAATGTTGCGTCGCATAGGGTCAGCGGTAAAAAGTATCGATTTCCAATATTTAAAGACGAGCCAAAAATTCATCGATTATACATTTTAATAGTACATTGATTATAGAATCATTTGGTACCAAACAGACACCAGCGTACAAATTATTTAACATGATATACATAAAATAATGTTGCGTCGCATAGGGTCAGCGGTAAAAAGTATCGAATTCCAATATTTTAAGACGAGCCAAAAATTCATCGATTATACATTTTAATAGTACATTGATTATAGAATCTTTTGGTACCATGCAGACACCAGCGTACAAATTTTTTAATACGATAAACATAAAATAAGGATGCGTCGCACATGGTCCGCGTCAAAAAAGTATCGATTTCTAATATTTTGAGACGAGCCAAAAATTCAACGATTATAAATTTTAATAGTACATTGATTATAGAATCATTTGGTACCAAACAGACACCAGCGTACAAATTTTTTAACTTGATATACATAAAATAAGGTTGCGTCGCATAGGGTCAGCGGTAAAAAAGTTTCGATTTCTAATATTTTAAGACGAGCCAAAAATTAATCGATTATACATTTTAATAGCACATTGATTACAGAATCATTTGGTACCAAACAGACACCAGCGTACAAATTTTTTAACATGATATACATAAAATAAAGTTGCGTCGCATAGGGTCAGCGGCAAAAAGTATCGCATTCCAATATTTAAAGACGAGCCAAAAATTCATCGATTATACATTTTAATAGCACATTGATTATAGAATCATTTGGTACCAAACAGACATCAGCGTACACATTTTTTAACTTGATATACATAAAATAATGTTGCGTCGCATAGGGTCAGCGGTAAAAAAGTATCGATTTCTAATATTTTAAGACGAGCCAAAAATTAATCGATTATACATTTTAATAGCACATTGATTACAGAATCATTTGGTACCAAACAGACACCAGCGTACAAATTTTTTAACATGATATACATAAAATAAAGTTGCGTCGCATAGGGTCAGCGGCAAAAAGTATCGCATTCCAATATTTAAAGACGAGCCAAAAATTCATCGATTATACATTTTAATAGCACATTGATTACAGAATTATTTAGTACCAAACAGACACCAGCGTACAAATATTTTAACTTGATATACATAAAATAATGTTGCGTCGCATAGGGTCAGCGGTAAAAAAGTATCGATTTCTAATATTTTAAGACGAGCCAAAAATTCATCGATTATACATTTTAATAGTACATTGATTACAGAATCTTTTGGTACCAAGCAGACACCAGCGTACAAATTTTTTAACATGATATACATAAAATAAGGTTGCGTCGCATAGGGTCAGCGGTAAAAAAGTATCGATTTCTAATATTTTAAGACGAGCCAAAAATTCATCGATTATACATTTTAATAGTACACTCATTATAGAATCATATGGTACCAAACAGACATCAGCGTACAAATTTTTTAACTTGATATACATAAAATAATGTTGCGTCGCATAGGATCAGCGGTAAAAAAGTATCGATTTCTAATATTTTAAGACGAGCCAAAAATTCATCGATTATACATTTTAATAGCACATTGATTACAGAATCATTTGGTACCAAACAGACACCAGCGTACAAATTTTTTAACATGATATACATAAAATAAAGTTGCGTCGCATAGGGTCAGCGGCAAAAAGTATCGCATTCCAATATTTAAAGACGAGCCAAAAATTCATCGATTATACATTTTAATAGCACATTGATTACAGAATCATTTGGTACCAAACAGACACCAGCGTACAAATTTTTTAACTTGATATACATAAAATAATGTTGCGTCGCATAGGGTCAGCGGTAAAAAGTATCGATTTCTAATATTTTAAGACGAGCCAAAAATTCATCGATTATACATTTTAATAGTACATTGATTATAGAATCATTTGGTACCAAACAGACACCAGCGTACAAATTATTTAACATGATATACATAAAATAAGGTTGCGTCGCATAGGGTCAGCGGTAAAAAGTATCGATTTCCAATATTTTAAGACGAGCCAAAAATTCATCGATTATACATTTTAATAGTACATTGATTATAGAATCATTTGGTACCAAACAGACACCAGCGTACAAATTATTTAACATGATATACATAAAATAAGATTGTGTCGCATAGGGTCAGCGGTAAAAAGTATCGATTTCCAATATTTTTAGACGAGCCAAAAATTCATCGATTATACATTTTAATAGTACATTGATTATAGAATCATTTGGTACCAAACAGACATCAGCGTACACATTTTTTAACTTGATATACATAAAATAATGTTGCGTCGCATAGGGTCAGCGGTAAAAAAGTATCGATTTCTAATATTTTAAGACGAGCCAAAAATTAATCGATTATACATTTTAATAGCACATTGATTACAGAATCATTTGGTACCAAACAGACACCAGCGTACAAATTTTTTAACATGATATACATAAAATAAAGTTGCGTCGCATAGGGTCAGCGGCAAAAAGTATCGCATTCCAATATTTAAAGACGAGCCAAAAATTCATCGATTATACATTTTAATAGCACATTGATTACAGAATCATTTGGTACCAAACAGACACCAGCGTACAAATATTTTAACTTGATATACATAAAATAATGTTGCGTCGCATAGGGTCAGCGGTAAAAAAGTATCGATTTCTAATATTTTAAGACGAGCCAAAAATTCATCGATTATACATTTTAATAGTACATTGATTACAGAATCTTTTGGTACCAAGCAGACAACAGCGTACAAACTTTTTCATTTGCTACACATAAATTAAAGATGCGTCGCATAGGGTCAGCGGTAAAAAAGTATCTATTCTAATATTTTAAGACGAGCCAAAAATTTATCGATTATACATTTTAATAGTACATTGATTATTGAATGATTTGGTACCAAACAGACACCAGCGTACATATTTTTTAACTTGATATACATAAAATAATGTTGAGTCCCATTGGGTCAGCGGTAAAAAAGTATCGATTTCTAATAATTTAAGACGAGCCAAAAATTCATCGATTATACATTTTAATAGCACATTGATTACAGAAGCATTTGGTACCAAACAGACACCAGCGTACAAATTTTTTAACATGATATACTTAAAATGAGGTTGCGTCGCATAGGGTCAGCGGTAAAAAGTATCGATTTCCAATATTTTAAAACGAGCCAAAAATTCATTGATTATACATTTTAATAGTACATTGATTACAGAATCTTTTGGTAGCATGCAGACACCAGCGTACAAATTTTTTAATACGATAAACATAAAATAAGGATGCGTCGCACAGGGTCCGCGTCAAAAAAGTATCAATTTCTAATATTTTAAGACGAGCCAAAAATTCATCGATTATACATTTTAATATTACATTGATTACAGAATCATTTGGTACCAAACAGACACCAGCGTACAAATGTTTTAACTTGATATACATAGAATAAGATTGCGTCGCATAGGGTCAACTGTAAAAAAGTATCGATTTCTAATATTTTAAGGCAAGCCAAAAATTCATCGTATATATATTTCAATAGTGTCTTGTTTGCAGATTATCTTTGTACCATAAGCATACCAGCGTACTACCTTTTTGGTCTTATATACGTTTTATAAATCTGCGCCGTATGGGATTTGCGGCTTAAAAATTTTAATTTTCGATATTTCAAAACGTGCAAAAAATTAATCTTATATACATTTTAACAGCACATTGTCTGCACATTATTACGAATTATGCGTGACTGCATGCATATATCGCGGTAATATATGTCGAAACTCATTTCTACTGCGCATTCGGAATTCGAATTATATCAAGATTATCGAAAAGTGTCGGACGAAATATATTTGTGACTCTAATTAAGAAAATAATTTTTGTTTTAAAAATTATATCTACGAAACCTTAATTGTAAATTTGTATTCATGTCTCACTTCTATTATTAACTTAATAAATATACTACTTCTTAATTAAATAAATATATTAGAAAATATTAATATAGTAAGGTAATTAAATTTTAAAATAGTAATATGTTATAAAAATTAAAATAGCAATATATTGTAAATAATATGTTGTAATATCTTATCCTCGATTAATATTTTTGTTACAGAAATCAGCTGATTGAAACGTTAATTTGCTAATTCATTTTAAAAATAAGAATATGTTATAACATTTAAAATAATATGTTTTAAATAATGTAATATATAATTCCTTAAACTCGATTAATATTTATAACAGCTATCAGCTGATTTCTGGCAAAAAATATTAATCGTGTTTAAGGAATTATATATTATTTTAATTTTTATAACATATTTTTATTTTAAAATTTAATTGGCAATGTAATGCTTTAATCATCTGATTTCTGTAAAAAAATATTAATGAAGTTTAAACAAACTTTATATAAATATATCATACTTTTTTTAATAAAATCGAGGAATGGCATAACGCGCGCTTGTGTTATTCTAGTCTTTTTCTAAAAAAGACATATTAAGTCGATTCTCGCAAGTATTGTTGCCTCTTGTCCGCGAAAATATTAATCAAAATTTAAAGTATTATAACATATTATTTAAAACATGTCATTATTTTATTTAATTTTATTTTGGACTAACTGTCAAACTGCTAACTGCTAACCCTCACGATGACAGCCTCTTCATGCTTCAAATATAACACACAACGCGAATGTCAAAAATATTAATCAAGTTTAAAGTATTATAACATATTATTTAAAACATATTATTATTTTATTTTATTTTATTTTGGACTAACTGTCAAACTGGTCACTGCTAACCCTCGTGATGACAGCCTTTCGATGCTACGAATATAACACACAACGCGAATCGACAGAGAGCCAATCAGCATCGCGGAAAAACGACAATGTCAATAACATGCCTTTTTTAGAAAGGGGATAAGTAATTTTAATATTGCATATACAATTGTTTATAAGTCTTATTCAAATATAAGAAACAATGTACTACATTTCACAAACTTGTACTAATTTATTTAAATATAAATATATGATATTTTTATTTATATATTATATAAAAAGATACTCTCTAAAAACATATTTTTCCAGAAATTATTGCCATCTTCGAATGCAAAAATGTGACAAATTTTTCAAATATTAAGGATTTAATGAGAATTATGTATACAAGTATACACAATATTGCATATTTATTTTTATATTTGCACAATTCATATATTTCCATGACTTAATTTACAGTCTTTATATCTCGTGTTATAAATTAATTCCAACCATCTATTTTTGACAAGTGGACAAATATATATTTACATAATTATTGTATTTTTATTGTTTGACTTGTAGAAAACATAGCACAGTTTTATGTATATATATATGTATACGTTTCGATTGACTATGACAAAATTAAAAGCTGTCATTTTAAAAGTAATAACCCATGTGAAAGAGTAATATACATAACATTTTTTAACAGTAATATTACAATATTTTAAATATTAATTAAATACGATCTAAAAATAACAAAATTCAAAATCATCTAGAGACATTTTAAACTTAAAGAGATTTTGAGACCAAACACTTACACTTTGTGTTATCTGTGAGTGTGTTATCTATTATAAATATAAGCGCGTGAATAATAATTATTAATATCATCACATGATCATTTTAATATCATCATAGTTTGTTGTGACTCAAGCCTTTGTTACGACCAAAATTATATGCAAAATTCAATATTGTCGACCCCTGCCTCTATTATAGCCGCCACGTTGATAATTATTCGTGCCAGAATTATTGCCCCCTTGATTCCATCCACCTTGAATTCTGCCTCCTCTTCCACCCCCGTCTCTTCCTCCACTTTCTCTCCTGTCCTGATAATAGTTTCCACCACCTTGATTGTCATTTCCGTAAGAATCTCTCTGGCCAGAATATTGCGGTTGTTGATAGCTTTGGCCAGAATACTGCGGTTGTTGATAGCTTTGGCCATAATTTTGATTGTAATTTTGACCGTAATTCGCGCCGGAATCTCCTCGATGACCTCCGCCTCCGCCTCCTCCACCACTACCACCTCTCTGATATCCTCCTGAATCTCTATGATCCGGATAACATGCTCTATGCCCCTGTCCAGAGTATTGAGATTGCTGATAATTTAAATTTTGACCGAAATTGCTACCGGCATCTTTATGATCGCGATAGCCGCCACCGCCGCCACTTCCTCCTCCTCTGCCGCCTCCGCGACCTCCACCGCCACCGCCTCCTCCTCTTCCGCCCCTAAAAAATTATAATTTAATTAACAAATATATATATAAATTTATTACTGTTTTATTATTTTTTGCTTATGTGATCCAATTTTATTAAGTTATATATAAATGTTTTATATTATTAATTAAACATTAATGGTAATAATATATGATTTATAATAAATTAATAATTATTTATATTTTAAATTTAATTAAATATATATATAAAATAATTAATAAAATAATGTTGCTTTATATATCATTTTATCGACTCTTACTGGAATGATTGCGGTCCTTGGACTCTGTCCTTCTGCCACGGAGGCATCTCTGGTGGAGGTGGTTCTTGTTCGTATGGTCTGCCACCTCTGTCTGGCACCGCTCCGATAATGACACTATTGATTTTACTTCGCGTGTTCTTGCGAACACTTGCGTTACTAGTTTTTTCGATTACAGCTAGGTCGTCTCGTGCTGCCAGTAAATCGGCCATTGTCACCTTTGGCTCGTTTTTTAAAGTCTTTCTTCTCTCTTCATATCTAGTGTTTACCTCATTTTCCTGTGACTTTATCCTATCTGACCACTATAAATTAAATTATTACACACGTTGAATGATATTTTATAATTATTTTATAATTGTTAATTTATGTATGAAAAAATATATTCTCAAGGCAATTCTTACCAAAAATGATTGAACTGTAACATCAAAGCGTTTAAGCAACATTTCACGCCGAATTGTGTATTCCGTATGCATTTCTTCTTGCAATTTACTTAGTTCATTCCATTGGTTAGCAGAAAGCTCTACATCTATAAGTGGTTTTCCTAAATGATCAGGCGATACAGTCTTTAGTACTTCTGATAATTTAGTTTCTAGTTTTGAGAACAACAACTCAGGTAAAATGTTGTCTGGTGGTTTTTGAAACTTTAGTGTTACCAGAATATTTTTTAAACTTTTTGCAGTATCACTCTCATCCTGTAAATAGAGAGAACAATTAGATATATATCTTGCAATATTATCAACTTTTTCATTGTGTCATCCACAAAATAGAATTATTTGCAATAGTAGATACAAGCTACATATTATAACTATTATTGATTAAAATACTTACAAGAGTAACTTCCATCTGTTTTTCCTCTTTAGGACATTTCACTTCCAATAATTTACAAGCCATAAGTTCTGTAGATAAGAATTCTATCAAGATAGCTCTTTCAGATTCATTAGCCAGTCTTTCATTTACATGTCCAGTCATTAATTTCTCATTTACACATCCTATTTCCTTGAGAAAGAAGCTTAATTCTAGAAGAAAGGAACTAGCATCGTCCGCACTTGTT
Source organism: Prenolepis imparis (assembly GCF_030444845.1). Classification (NCBI taxonomy): domain Eukaryota; kingdom Metazoa; phylum Arthropoda; class Insecta; order Hymenoptera; family Formicidae; genus Prenolepis; species Prenolepis imparis. Next base: position 8,343,327 of record NW_028141166.1, on the reverse strand, counting down.
GTAGCTTGAACAGTCTCATCTGTGTCGATAAATGTTGCCAGTTGCTGGGCAAACCAACTGACAAGATTAGTAAAGTCTGACGATTTTGCACCAAGTTTCAGGGCTTCTGATAGCTTGTCGCCATCAAGCATTGGCCCTGTGTACCTATAAAATTATTAAAAACTTTGTAAATCTTCCTGCTCTACATCATTTCAATAGAAACTTAAGTGACAAGTGTATAATTATAATAAAAAATGAATTATTTTATTTAGATCTTCTCTATATATTCTTTTTTGACATTTAAAGTATTAGAATCATCAATTTTTCGTTAAAAATATAACCTGCAACTACTCACCCAACATCTTCGAGAATTTGCAACAGCTTCTCCTCCATGTCGATCGTATGTATTCAGATCTTGATTATTATTGAACAAAGTATAATATAATAAATATGATACGCAGACGTACTCGCTCGAAAATTAGCGCAAAGAAAATTGCAATACGACAACGAAATGTTTCATCAATTCAGTGCTTCGAAATTGCTCGATATTACACCAATATGTTCATTCATTCACGCAGTCACGCACAAGAACAAGAACCGGTCAATCGGTCGCTTCGCAGTCTGGCATGAACAATAAAAAATTACATAGAACGCGATCCATATGACACTTTCGGGACAAAGATCTCTTCGCTCTGATTGGTTAATCAGAACCATCGTGACGTCAACTCGAATTTTTATATATTTTTATTTTTAATATATATTATAAACTATAATAAAAACATAGGAAAAAATTCAGAATCTCCTCCAGCAAATCCTTACTTGAAACAAAATACTTGGTGAAGAGAAAAATTGCGAGAGGAAGACATGTAAATTAATTAATTTAAAAAAAAAGTTTGTTGTAAAACGACCATCTCGGCGTCTCGTCATTTAACCTTTAACCTTCAAGCTTCAAGTGGCGAGTGGCGCTGCGGAGCGGCGAGGAATTCGGTGCGCGGAGGGGGAAGAGAGAGTGGGGGGTGCGCGGCGCACTAGCGCGCACCCCCCACTCTGTCTCCCCACCACTGCCCCCCATCCCCCACCAGTCACGCCACAAATTCCTCGTTCCTCGCGCCGCGCGACCGCGTGACGCTGCGCCACTTGAAGGTTAAAAGTCGAGCGCGCCGCGCACATCGACACGCGCTCTAATATTATATATTCTATGATTGCACCTGAAATTGGCAACACTGCTCGTCATCGTCATAAACCATGTTTTGGTGACTCGCCAGATGACGCCGCCTACGTCGCGTAGACACGGGAGCCGCGATCGGGTCTCTGGTCCATCTCTGGGTCGTCCGTAGGCGTCATCATGATGGTGCGTGGGCCGTTGCGTTTTTGAGGGAAGAGGCGAGAGTTTGTTTTGACTCGATAGAGCGCGATCGAACGTACGTGTACGCGAGGGTGAGAGGGGGACACGTCGTCTTCTCGTTCGCTATGGCATCGCGCTCGTCCAGGAACGTCGTCGTCTCGGGAATCCGCGACGATGGGCAACGGTGAGCGTCTCGAGGTGACCGATTAAATCTCAGTTGGACTCTCTCTCTCTCTCTCTCTCTCTCTCTCTCTCTCTCTCTCTGTCTTTGTCTGGTGCGTGTGTTCCGTGTACGCGCGATGTCGCGGTGTTCGATGATGCCGAGGCGTCGTCTCCTGGAACGAAGGCTCCTGCTGGCTGTCTGCTTCCTCGGGCTGATCGCTCTGACGACGAGCACCGATTCGACGAGATTTTATGACAAAACGGACAGCTGCCCGGTCGAGTGCGCCTGCCTCGGGAATTTAGTCGCCTGCAGCGAGCTGCAACTGATCGAGGCACCTAGTGGACTGCCACCCTGGACGGAGATCCTGTGAGTAAATCCTGGCGTTGATGTTAGAGAAAGGGGAAGAAGCAATGTTTCTCAATGTTTGTTGCAAATTGTCATAAATAACATCACTTTTCCTATAAGATCACCTGTGCGCAAAATGCTATCCAGAAGGGGTGTATTTTGGAGTTGCGGAATGTATTTTATTCATCGTCAGAGAGAATGAACGATAGAGTTTATTTATTTATTTATTTATTTATTTATTAAGAGAATAATCTCTCTTGCCAATCATGGGGGATAGTATAGTGGAGCTGGACTGTATACTTTCTGTATAACCTGAGCTAACATAGATAAGATATTAAAGGAATTTGCAATAGAAGTGACACGTGATATACACATATACATTTTGTGTGATCAGCTATCTAAAGACTTTTTATAATTTATTTTCATAATGTTTTTAAAATGGTTATTGATATAGAGATGATATATGTTGAATAATATCAATTATAAAGAAATTTATTTTAACAATAATAATTAAGTAATATCCTAAATTGACATGTAAATGACTTTTAATGTAGTTTAAAAAAGAATGACATTAACTATCAATTAGAGAGAGAAATAAAAAATTAAAGATACTTTTTTTTTTACAATAATTTATAATAATTAAAATTTCTTTTATAAAATTGCAAATTGGTACATTTAATATACACAAATTGACAAATTATTTGTTTGTGTAAAATATAAATCAGTAAACAGCGGATATACAGCAATTTATTATTTATTGGATGATAACTGTTATTACTTTATATTATTTGGAAGTTAAATCAGGGAGGGCTAATATTGCTTGTTATGGCTGCATGTGGGTTGCTTGTCCCTTCATTGCACCAAATAGTCAGATTGATAAAACTGACTCTACAAATACATGGCCAGGTCTATATTGCCTGCCATGTAAGGTGCTATATGTAATGATGGCTGATCATTGTAAAGTCCCCCAATGCTCAGAATCAAGGATAGCAAGATCTAAGTAAGGAAGATTCATGTCTATACTATTTAAGGTATTAAGGTATAGTTACAGTCCAAGAATGCTGTTTTATACAACAATGTGTATCTAAATAAAAAAAAAAGACAGAATTATTCTCTTTATAAGCTTTATAAAACTTTCTTACGTTGTATATTTATATTTGTATCGCATTATATTTATATTTAAACATATTAAATTTATTAGTCTCTCTATGCTAATGTATGCAAATTTATATTATATCTGATATAAAAAAGTTGAAGATATAATTTTGTTTGCACTGACATATAAATACATTATGTAAGAATAATAAAGGAAGATTAAAATTAGTTTTGAATATTATGTGATTATTAATAAATATAATTTTAATTTTTTATTTTTTTCAGAGAATTAAAGGACAACAATATTGTTAATTTGGAATTCGACTCATTACTTCACTTAAAAAAACTCAAAAAATTGTAAGCATGTAACATATATATTTTTCGATAGATTTTTAATAAATAAATATATATTTATTTATTTATGATTTTCTATAATTTCAGAGATGTAAGTGCTAATAAACTCGGAGATAACTTTACTATCGCCTTGTCTGACGTTGCACAATTACGCGAACTTAAAGTGAATAAAAATCACTTAACACAAGTGCCAGATCTTGTATTTGTTAAGAATATTACTCATCTTACGCTGTAAGTATTTAGCATATGTAAACTGAGAATTTTTTAAATACAATCTAGTATAAAGAATATCTTATTAATGATATTTATATAATGGTTTGATAATTATCAATATTATAATTGTTTTTTATAGATCTCATAACTTAATTACTAGTATAAACGGGACTGCATTGCTCAGTTTGCAACAGCTTCAATATCTGGATCTCAGTGGGAATAAAATAAGTGTTCTTGAAAAGGGTTCTTTCCTTGCTTCTAATCGACTTGTACATTTGTATGTATTTTAATCACATTTTATAAGTCTATATATTATATTAATATATTATCTAATGTCTCTATACATTTGTAGGAATCTGAATGCAAACCATATAGGAATAATTGAAAATGGAAGTTTGAATAATCTAACTTCACTGGAAGAGCTTCGTTTAAATAAAAACAATTTAACACAGTTGAAAGATCTTTTCACAAATTTGGGAAAATTGCGAAAACTGTAAGTATTTGTTCATAATATATGTTTATAATATTTATAATCTATATAAAATATTATCTACAAGAAATTTATTTATTAATACGTTACAGGGAGGTGAACAAAAATAATTTGCAACAAATTCATGGATTAAGTTTGAAAAATTTAAAGAGTCTGGAGGAATTGCATTTAAAAAGAAATAGAATTGACAAGTTGGATGATGGAGCTTTCTGGCCACTTAAAAATTTGATACTATTACATCTTGACTTTAATATGCTGACCACTGTGAGGAAGGGTGCCTTATTCGGTTTGGAACATTTACAAAAGCTTACTTTGTCGCACAATCAGATTTCAACGATTGAACCTCAAGCATGGGATATATGCAGAGAAATATTGGAGATGTAAGTAACACTTTTATAATACATGGCATATAGTTAATTTATCCTAATTGATCTCCTAATTGTAAACACAAAAGATTCATACATAAATTATTAATTTTATCCTTTTACATTTTCTAGAGACTTGTCACATAACGAGTTGACCTCTATAGACCGAGGTTCTTTTGAATATCTTACAAAACTGGAAAGGCTTAAACTGGATCATAATCAGATAGCATACATTTCAGATGGAGCATTTAATTCTACGACCAATCTTCGCATTCTGTATGTATAATATACTTTTTATATATATCTTATATATTTTTACTATACTTGTGATTACTATATTATAATCGTTGTTCTGTTTTAAAGGGAACTTAATTCGAATAAGATATCCTATATGGTAGAGGACATCGGTAATGCATTCTCTCCGCTTGGTCAGTTATGGAAACTGGGCCTGGCGCACAACAGAATAAAATCCATACATAGAGACGCTTTCACTGGTCTAAGTCGCATCAATGAGCTTGATTTAATCGGAAACAATGTTACGTCCATTCAGGAAAATGCCTTTTTTCCAATGTCTAGTCTGAGCAAACTTAAGATGAACACCCGTAAGTTAAAAATAAAATTTTATTTTATATATAAATTAAATGTATAGATACCCTTGGATATCTCTCTCTAATTATATATGTATCTTTAATTATATTTTTGTTATTTTTTTAATTAATCGCGTTTTTTTTTATTTACCTATAGAAGTCTTAGTTTGCGATTGTGGACTTCAATGGCTAAGCATGTGGTTGCAAGAACATCATTACAGCGAAGCTGAATTGTCCTGCGGTTATCCACATTGGTTGCAGGGCATGTCGTTAACTCAGTTACATCATGCAAATTTTACTTGTGGTCAGTATTATTGTAGTAAATCATATATATTTTCTATCTTTTTTTGCTGTCTTTTATAATTTTATCTTTTTATTAAAATTTTTTCTTTATTGTATTCTTTTATAGATGAATATCCAAAACCACGAATCATTCAAGAACCCATGAGTCAAATGAGCATCAAAGGGGACAACGTGACATTGATTTGTCGTGCAAGCAGCACCGCTGACGCGCCACTTAATTTCACCTGGAAACATAATAATGTGGAGTTAAACGGGATGAATCTGCAGACCAACATCGGTTCCTCCGAGAGCGGAGCAACCGAGGCAACGTCTATGTTACACCTTACTAATGTCACTCACGCTAATGCGGGGAAATATCAGTGCTTGGTGACAAACAATTATGGAACTACGTATTCTGCCAAAGCCATACTGAATGTATTGGGTAAGCTATACATGTTCATTATCGTTTATTATGTTGATAAGATGTTAATCAACATTTTTGAGAGAGAGGAAAGATTATAAATAAAATAATTTCAGTAATGAATAATTCTCCTTTAAATTTTTCTCGCTGATTATAAATTCTAAATTAATTTGAAATAAAAGCGATTGTGACTTTTTAAAATTAAAATTCCACACTCTTATATTATTATATAATGGGTCAAGTAACATTCTTTGCGCATTTTTCTTTCTATAGTTTATCCGTCCTTCTCCAAAATTCCGCATGACATACGAGTAAATGCCGGAAGCACCGCCCGTCTGGAATGTTCCGCCGAGGGACAACCGGCCCCGCAGATAGCCTGGCAGAAAGACGGTGGAAATGAGTTCCCAGCTGCGAGGGAGAGACGTATGCACATGATGCCGACAGACGACGTACTATTTATAATAAATGTCAAAATGGCCGACAACGGAGTTTATTCGTGTACCGCGCAAAATTTAGCTGGCGTTATTGTTGCAAACGCTACCCTCACTATATTAGGTAAAGAATTATTTCCCTCTGTAACATATCAAAGATCTGGAATATATATATATATAGAGTTCTCATACATTAGTTATTTTATATGTATATACTTATAATGCTTTTCCTTTGCAGAAGCACCGTCCTTTGTAAAGCCGATGGAGAACAAAGAAATCATGGTAGGGCGCTCGATCGTGCTCGAATGCATGGCTGGCGGTTCACCACGTCCGAAATTATCGTGGCGAAAGAACGGCAGTCCATTACAGGCAACGGAACGTCACTTCTTCACCGCCGAAGATCAGTTATTGATCATCGTTAACACGATCACCAGCGACGCTGGTAATTACGAGTGCGAGATGAGTAATTCATTGGGTAACGTCATCGGTGCGTCGTACCTCACGGTCAATCCAGGTAATTAGAACAGTTATAATATGCTCGAAGAACTTTGACGAAGGAATTTTGCTTGGCTGAGTCTTATATCAATATCTCTGTCACATCTACAGCTCCGACTTCTGTGCTGAACAACACCGAAATACTAGGCTTGATAATAATAACCATTGTGTGCTGTGCCGTTGCTACTTCTGTGATTTGGGTGCTCGTCATTTACAAAACCAGACGCCGCTTAAATCTCGCACAGGACATCGCTGCCCCGCCGACGACTGTCGTACTAACTGTACCGGAAGCACAAACGCAATTGTATCTGGATACGAGCTCGCAGCACAGCAAAGACAGTGGAACTGGAGACAGCACTAATCCCAGCAACGATCAGCTACAATTGTGCTTACCCGGTAAGTAATAAAAAAATTTCCAAAAAGAACTTAGCACATTCCGTACATTAAGAAAATATTAATAACATATTAAAGAATTATTTATATTATATCTATGTATATATAATATAATTCATTATATAATTTATATATTTTATATATATATTATGTGTGTTAATATTTTATTAATTATTCTATTATTGATGAATAACATGATATTTTCATAATTATCAGAAGGGGTCGTGTCTAATTCTGCTAATAACGAAGAAGAAATGGGAACCATAAACGTCGATGATCCTCTTTTGCGTTACACGAATCACGAACGGCATGCGAGCGAGAACGCCGATAGTGCGGTTTAAAGCTGGAATATGAGAAAGGCTAACGCATGTAACAATTTTGCAAGCGGTATAGTGTGAAAAATCTTTTGCGAAGAGCTGCTGAGAGTATTCGTGTGTGAACGCGGCTAGTTTTTTAAACCGGGATATAAATAATATATTCCGCTGCAAGTCGTGTAAATTAATGAATTGTAGTATTATGAGGGGGCAAGGACTCTCCACTGGTCCTCCACTGCCTAAGAATGACCTATGGTGAACGTTGATCCGACAGTCCAATGCACAATCGAGTATTCGATACTACTGAGTTAGTAATGGATCAGCGAATCACGGCACAAGTACAACCGAAACGATAGCGAAACACTTATATATGTCATCGTAATCGTATTTATTACTAACGCGACTCTCGTTAAGCTGACATAGCAAATTTTAGGCGATACGAATTGTAAATAGTTAGGCTAACTAAGTCCTACTGTAACTAGTATTATTATAGTGCGTGTCACACACGTCGGGCCTTTTTAGGAAACGTTTATACAGTTTTCGGACATTCGGCGCGACATTCGAATCAAAATGTAATCTGTCATAGATTTCATTATATCTTTAATTTTTTTGTTATATGTTTCGCGATATTTGATAATAATTATGAGAAATTCGTATAATAATTTATAAACATTATCTTGTTTGAAAACTCTGGAAATTGAACAATTTTCTTGGAATTTGAACAATTTTCAATCAAAGTTCAGTCAATGTTATGAGCATTTATGCTAATCAATAATGTTTACGAGAAGCATGTCCGAAAAAAATTACTTATAAAAATTATCTTTGTTAAATATTAACAAATATTTAATTCAACAATCGTTCTTTTTTAAACACAATTATTGTGACGCGCGCGATGTTTATAAACTAGAAAGTTTATAAAACTATTAAAGCCACACACATATATATATATATCTATATATATTTTAGACCAGTCTTTGTGATAAATATTTATTCTAGAATTATCACGCGTAAAATTAGGCGGCTACCTATGAATATTCGAAAAAAAATGTTTTACTTTGGAAACGCGATTGCCAACAGGTGAATGTATATCTGCGCATCAAAACGTTGATTTTAGGTATCTTCTTTTATTTCTTATTCGTAGTCGAACGCGATGTCAAGCCTATATTCTGGATTAATCTAATTTGTTTATTGATCAAAATGTTGCTCACTACTAATAGTTATATTGTGTTTTAGGTATAGATTATTAGTTTTCACAGGCCTTTTCGTTATTATACAATATCTAGTAAATTAAAACGCATACGACGTGAGACTTTATAAATAATCTCTTCCATGTTTTATTATATTATTATATGTAATTGTTTTTGTGAGTAGAATCTTTTATTGGGATATCGCGCGATCCTACAATATGATATTACGAAAGATGTAAGAATTTATTTCTGTTTTTCCTTGCGTCTTCATGTTTGCATACATTTTACTGAAGTTTGTATAATCGAGAAATTTTAGAAATTAAGGTTTCTAGTTTTTTATGATGAATGTGTGTGTATAACTTTTTTATTTGCAAAAACAATTTACTTTGTAACTGAATAGTTTTTCTTTAACAGAAATTGTTTTTAAAAATTAATATCGCATAAACATACATTCATTATTTTACTTCATTATTCGATTATTTGGAATAGAATATATATCTGGATATCCATGTGTCTCGTTAGAAGATAAAAAATTATGAAATAACATTTATATTTAGATAATATGCATTAATAGCTTTCTTGTAGTATATTCGCGATAATTTTTACTTATATAAACTTTCTATAAAACATTGCCTTGAGTTTATAAAGAATATTAAGGATACTCTTCTAGAAAAAAAAAAAGAAAAGAAAAGAAACGAAGAGTAATAAGAGATACTTTTTATCTAAATAGAAAAGTTCGAACAATAATGCGCAAGTGATTATTACGAAAGTAAAAATTTAAATGAAAGTCTTTACTGCGGGTATTATAAACATTTGCGATATATATATAATCTATATATATTTTTCTATATACGACTTATATTGCAAAAATTTTAAAATTGCATAAAATTCACACAAGATGCAGAGCCAGTACTATTATTAATATTTAATTAACCGCATTTTCTTCCACGAGCTATTACTACTCTGACTTACACAAGTGTCTAATGTGCGCAAAGTATATGATATGCTCATTATAAGTAAATTTCAAGTATTGTATAAAGTAAAAATAGTCCGCTATATAATATTCCACTTATTTGTGTAACTTGTATGTATTTGTAATGTATATGTTTAAACGATGTGAGAACAGTTACATGGATGGAACCGAGAAAAGAAACGAGAATATGTGTTTCATTAATATAATCCGTACAGAAGTTTTTTTCTCCTTGCTATTAGTAACGAGTATTAAATTATAGTATAGTCAACAAATAGATGCTCTATTGCGACATGTTTTTTTTTTTGGCTTGCGCCCGTGTGATACACCAAATAAGGCATCTGTTTCTCATTCAGTATTTTTCCTTGTTATATAGTATTGTGTACAAATACAAATAATCTCATCTACAATGTATTTCGTGCGTTATTTATTTTCCAGCTATACTAAAAGTAATAATGTAATTACTTACCTTACGTTAACTTATCTTCAAGTGGATAGAACAGAAAGAGTAATGCAAAATTACTTTTATAATCGAAATGTAATTTTCTCTAATTTTCACTAAAAAAACTAGCATTAGTAAAATCGTCGAACGAATATATAATAATACATAAATATATATATGAACGAGTATGTGTGTGTATAAATTTTTCTTCTATCAGGATAAGAGAATTGCAGGCAAAATAATAGTTGTATAGAATACTAAATTTTTTTTCAACTATTATCAGTCAGTTTTTAAATACAACTGGAGCATGGTCGAAATAACGTGGAGATAAAGAAGAAAAACTGAATGCATCATAAAACAGCAAAAAACGTACCTACTTATTTCTAAGTATCACAATTATTCAAGTGTACATACAATACAGATATCTTTACATCTTGCATTGAAATTTCTGCATTTGTTTCGAAATTTGTTGATCGCTTATGTTATTCATCACGCGGCTGAAATTCGCATTCTCTTCATATAACGCATATAAATATATAATTAAAATCTTGATTAAAATAAGCAAAATCTTACACTTTTATAAAATATAAATGAAATATTGCTTGATAGTAAAAGGACCTAGGAAGAAGAGGAAATTTTTCTCTCTAATATACATATCAAAATATTAGAGAAAAATTATCTAACAATAAGCTAATCATAGTCTCTTCTTACATTATGGATGCAAAAAGTCAACACAATGCCTATAATAATTATTTCAAAAATTAATATTTATTACAACGCAAATCTGTGAAAATACTCATATGGTGTATTTATATTTTCCATAAACATTTATGACACATGCTTTCAGCAGAAAACGCTTAATTTATTCGCTATCGTACGTTCTCTGCTAATACTGCTCTCGTCAGTGAATAAGATTATCCAGTAACTAAAATCACTCGCGTCTTTGTGTGTAATCGTGAATCGCGTTTAAATAAGGATAAATCTATCTGTGAAAGACTCACGATTTTTTTTTCATCACGATTAGAAGAGAATCCAACTCGTTTTAATTGCATTTTCTTCGACCGTGATGCGAATTTCGCCGCACATTACCTACGCACATTAAAATATAGGAACGCTTCCTTTGAAGTAGCGTATCTCTAATACAAGATATATCATTCATCTGCGATTTGATCTTCATTACACAAATATCGATTGAACACCGCGTCACAAATTACCGCCGTACAAAATTTAACAAATTAATTTCTTCACATATGTATATTTATATCTAATTGATATTTGTGTAAAACTTTATTATATATATACAACCGCATTCCTTTCTCTCTGTCGTTGCAGCTTTCATGCATAAAGGGTTGTAAAAAGGAGAAGGAAGTTCACAAGTTTTTTTTCAAGTATTATCGAGTTTTTTAAATTTTTTAACTTTGTCGAAGTCGATAAGCGAAATTCTGAAATCGCTCTCTTCGCATATAAATTTGGTAAAATAAATTTATCGCAATCATAAATTAGCAAATTAGAACACGCATTCCATTGCTGTAAATGAAATCATTTTTAACGATATAAATGTATATTGCATTATGATAAAATATTTAGACAATTATAATTCGTGATGATTATTCTTATATTATTATTTTTTTAAACATTTGTTAGAATGATTTACAAATGCATACGAATAGATTAAAATCAAGATGAAATAAAATGATTAAATATAAAAAATTGCACAATGTATACATCAAGAGTTCTAATTTTAACATCCGAAAAGAAAGATATAGAAACTATTTACACTTAGGACACTTGTGATAAAAAAGAATACATGCTAATATTCCATGATGTACTCTTGAACTACCTTCATTTTTCTTTCATTGTCATCATTATATTTAAACGAAGATTCACTCGAAATATTCTATAATATTATCAAGTGTATGTGTGTGTGTGTGTGTGTGTGTTTATGTGTGTATATATTACTAAAATAATATTGAATTAAAACCTAAATTACAGTTGTACATGATTTAAAATATTTTCAGCCGATTAATTATTGCGTAACGTCGTTCATCTTAGATTCGCATGTTTATCGCATTTCTTGGCAGTATGATCCACTTGATATACGCTGCAATAGTCTAAAAATAAGCAAATGACAACAAAAGTCAAGGATCATAGCAAGCATGACACCAGACACCCTATTCATGATAAAATCAGCGAATCTCTCAAAAGATCGTCGGTCTCTATTAACAGTTATTATAAGTCGACTGTATCTTCGTTTAATTGTCCGTTTTACTTGTTCTAGGCATTCGATTAAACGCGTCGTGTACGGCAATTTAATTTCATGAATCTAACAGATTCTATCTAAATATAAGTAATATAAGTAAATATATATATATATATATATATATATATATATATATATATATAAGAAATAGAGGAGAGCAAGAGTTAATATATTGAATTTTTCATACAATTTATGACCTTAATCAGATATCTTTCCTCTTCCCTCTTTCTATGTATATCATTCTGTGTGTATATATATATATATATTATACAGAAAATTATTTACAATTTAACTTGGGTCGTAATCTGTGGAACATATGTAATTAAGAGAGAGGTTCCGTACAATTCACGTGTTAGAGATTTTCTCGGATATGTCGCAAATAAACACCAGGTACTCTCGGTATCATACACACTGGCCAGAAATCAGATTTTTGTATCTATCATTTAAAACGCTCATCTACATTTGATTGATATCTGTCAATATTACTCCGAGAAACGCCCTATCGCGAAAAATTACGACAATATCGTTTGGAGTCGTCGCGTGCGCTTAAAATACGTAATAATGAGAGAGCAAAATAACAAATTGCAGTTGCAATTAAATATACGCTCTAGAAAGTAGTTCTATCGGCAGCTCTAACAAGATAATTCTACGAGGTCTTATTACTCTTTACGCTAAAGAAATATAAATACCATGAAATCGTACTCGCTTTAGAGAATAAAACTAATTGAGCACGTGAAAGCTCTTTCGAATAGATTGGCAAAGGAACTTTCAACCTCCCTACAACATCATAAAATTTAACGCGAAGCGCTAATTAAAAAAAAGAAGTAATAATAAATAAATTGTCGTACACGACGTATCGATTTTCAGCGAACAATCGCCCACGGATCGATCGTTAATGTAACGCGGGATAAACATGCTCACTCGTTTATAAAAATATCAGCAAAAATACAATGATCTCATTAATAATTTATCTCATCAGTAGTTTATCGTCAATTATTCACTATCTAGGTTTTATCTAAATTATGTCTACATATAATATATATATATATACACATATTGTAAGTGTATAAATACATAAATAAATAATTTATTTATATTATTTATATTAATATAAATAATAAATAAATAAAATTATTTATTTATTTATAATATTTACACTCTTATAATTTCACAATATCTTGCCTGCACGTGGCACATCTTTCTATAAATCATATACGCATTTTGTCATTCTTGCATTCACGCACACGTTTTAATCGTTCGCAAATAGCAAAATCTCTTTACCGCTACTTTTTATCAATCGCTTCATTATAAAATCACTTCTCGCGAGTCATTATAACATTCATAAAAACGCGCTCACTTTCTCACGTCGCGAAGAAAAGTCGCTGGATATATATGTAACGTTGTGTAGAATTAATTAATTTTCGTACGTACGATTGGATGGCACCGTAGAATTTTTTAGCTCAACGCTTTTTAATGGTCATTATAGTGTTTTGATTTCGCACTTCGTAAGGAGATTATCTTCAAGATAATCTTAAAATTAGCCCAATGAAGAGCGTATCAAAGATAAGATAAATGTTGAAGCAGTGATAAGCGTATTTATAAGAATTTAATTCTTCCTTTCTGACGCTTAAATCCTGCTTAGAAGGACGCTGTAAAGATCCTGCGCAAATGTACCTTCTTTTGTCGAAAAGAAGTCAATAAATAATTCCATTATTTTTTTTCTGTCTAATATTTTGCTAAACTAAAACTAAATCCTGCTATCGCTGGAGAGGAGTCTTATGCACACGCACCTGCACCTGCACACATACATATATTTCTCTCTCCCTTTAATTTTGACATTAAATGTACTATACCTGCTTTTTCCTTATCTTGCTCTCTCTCTTCAAATTTTTAGCGAACACTCAGACGGAAGCTTTCGATCGGAATCAAGTGCGATTCTCAAACTTTGGTTTTACGCTTCCGGGATCCGTCATCTTGTCGTTGTTCGATTTCATAGACCGGAAGATCGTCATCGAAGCGATGATTCTGTCTTCGAACACCTGGGTTTCTTCATCAGTAGAGAGGTAGATCTTCCATATCTCGATTGATACCAGTCAGTCTCGCTCTTTTCGCAGGATACCTGCGAGTACATGTATTCGTACTCTGTACTCCTGACTTCATCCTGGCCTGGCGTTTTTTTCTTCTCTACCTTGCTCCTTCCGCTTCCTTGTTATATATTTGTGCGCGTACTTTCTTTCACTAGTCATGTAATAAATCGACATTCGGTCTAGACGACGAGCGGTCATCAATCGTTGTTCATGTCCTTCAACTCGGTATACGCGATCCGCTTCCGGTAGAGATTGCTACCGCTCGACAACCCCTGTCTCTTGTTCGGGATCGTCGATGGACCGGGTGCATAATACTGCCGTCTCTTGTACATAACCATCCTGTGAAAAAAAAATGAATTAAGCAACATTCTAAATTTTTTTAATTACATTTAATTTTTAATTTCTAAAAATTTGATGAAATTTTGATTGGTAAATCTTTAAGTCCCCTCACTCGATAGACCCAAGAACTAACTATCTAAGGAATGAAGAGAATTGCAAGCAGTTTACCAAATAGTACACTTTCGAATGATAAATTACTTTAATAATAAAATCGAACTTTTTGATCTTTAATTAAAAACACATCTTTAATTAATATCGTTCCATCTACTTGCGCTGTTTCGATAATTCTGCAATTATTATAGAAGTTTAATTATCGGTAATATCAAGATTTCTGTGTCGAAGTATTAAGTCAATTAATTTGCTGCTAAAGACACAGAGTTTATTATCAGAGTTTATCCAAAAATTCGGATTATTATCACGATTATCAATATGTGCATTACGATACGATGCAAGTGACAATGTGTCATCACATTATCTTGCATTCAAGACATAAATATCACGTTGAGTATGTATTTAAACTTCTTAGCATAAATTTCTTTCTCAATAAAAAATATGCATATCTGCACACACATAAAAAAAAGAATTTATTTCAAAAGACCAACATTTTTATTCGTATTTCAAATGACTTTAACTGCGTCGTAAAATTTGTCAGACATATCAGTGTTCACACATTTTTTGCCTGTATTTTATTTAGGTGTTCAAGACATTTATTGCAATCGGAAAAATTTACAATTTTTTCTCTCCTCTCTTCTCTTTCTCATTTGTTGAATCGCGTGTATTTTTTTTCGCTCAAAAAATACTTCTTTTCACCAATGCATTTTTATAATTCTGTTTATTTGATCAATAATCAATTATATATTATTTTTATCAATTATATATAAATATCTTTCATACGAAATTATACCGCGTTATATCGATGCGATCACAGACCGGTCCTTGAGCGCGATCTAATGTCGGCAGGAATTTGCGCAAAAAGCTTGAATAGCAAATGCAGTCACGCCTACATCACGTGTATATTCATTGGCGGCCATTCGTTTCCTCCTCTTTCTCTCAGTACCACCATGTGTGCTGGTAATTGTATCGGTACCTTCATACGAGAGTACTGATGGATGCAAGAGCTAGTAGCTTCATCATACTTATCGCGATAACGTCGTAATATAGTGCGACTGTGCATCGTGTAATAGTGGTACCCAAAACATGCGTTATTGCAAGCAAAAGAGTGCATTTTGTGAGTGCATTCAAAATTATATAAAAAAATTAATCCGAGAAATACATTTAATTCGATCAAAGATCTATCTGAATACTTGCATTAAATTGTTCAAACGTTTTTCTCTTATCTGCAAATATTATATGCATTTACATAAGTAATAAAAAATTCGATAGCGTTCAAAAATTCTTGTGTGGTTTATTGCATTGTGAAATATTTAAATCTTAAAATTTCTAGGTGAAAAATTTTTTTTTAATTTGACACAAAAAACTTTACCTAAACTTTCATACTTTTAAAGAAGCTCCTTTTCTCGGATTAAACTTTCGCTTTTAAAGAGAAAGGCTTCAGGTAAAAGGCTGCAGATATCCTTTTTTGAATCACTAGTACGCATCTTTTGGGTCATCCTGTATAATCTCATCACGGACTTGACTACTATCTGCGTAATTACTATTGACGGTAGACTAGGCACCCATCGAAGACGGCTCGCTGTGCGTGAAAAGTTCCACTTGCGTAGCGCAATGGAATGATAATTATCGCAGTCACAAAGGCTTAAAATGCCATCTATTGAAAGACATATCCTTGCAAAAATTAACTTAACAATAAGTTCTTATGCAAATGTTTCAAAATGTTCCTGCTGCGCGTCTGATAACACAAATATCTTTTTAATTGTTCATTGTTACGCCTTATCCTTGAAAAGTATTTTACTGAACCTCGTCTTATTTACATTGTCGCAATTAAATATATGATACATCAGAATAAAAAAATCATGCGTTTCAAGTACTTACAAATTATAATTAATATCGCGTATCGAGTAGGGAGAATATCGATTTAACAAATTTATCTAATAAATATTTTAACGAGCATCATCTTATTTACATTATCGCAATTAAATATGATACATCGGAATAAACAAAATCATGTTTCAAGGATTTATAAATTATACTTAATTTCTAATCACACTTAATATCACGTATTGATTAGAGAGAATATCGATGTAAGAAATTTGTCTGATAAATATAATTATTTTGCAAATTGATCTTCGGCAGATTCAATTACATTAGACACGGACTTACCAAACTTAAAACAGAATGAAGGAATGTTTTTTATCCAACTTATTGTTAGTTCCGCGATAAACTATCTCTGAAATATCTTTTTTAAATATTAAAAGTATTATGGCTATGTGTATATACAAATGGCTACATGCAATGTTGATGTATCACAGGATAGTTTACGTGGAGGTACACACACATTCAATTTATTTATTTTATTAATTTATCGTACAAGGTGTGTGGACTTGTGGATGCAAGGAGCATGCGTGTAACGCACTCGCATTCGTATAAATAGATTACGAAAAGAAAATATGTAGCATACCCGTTTAATAAAAATAATTGTTTTTAAGTTATATCAAATAACTACAGCTTAAAAGTCATGCAATATCTTACATGGCAAGAGACAGACGCGATATTTTTATATATCTACGCATGCGTTATTAAATGTCATCTTGGCTGACATAACTAAAAATAGAGTGCGCAATATATGTGTCCTCTGAGATGAAAATATAGTCGACGAGTTTATTAATGTTGTGCTTAACTTTACAAATAAGTAAAATTGTACCGATATTTTAAACGTATAGAATAATTATGTATTGGTGTATTACGTCTTGTATATATTTTTCACCGAATAAAATCTGTGTCTTCTCTAAATAAATATATAATAATAAATCCTTCTTTCTTCAAAAATACATATTTGTGTGCTTTTTTATATACGCTTTATCTTTCATTAGAATCTATTCAATAGATTCGAAGAGTGTGGACATAGTAATTAGCGAGATCGTAGCTTTAATACCGCGCTAATTTTTACTACAAAGGGAATGATTGCGAATGAAGATACAAGAGAGGACTATATAAAATATATAGGCAACAATTCGCGAATTGAAAGTAAACTATCTGTCATCGTTACGAACTGTCAACTGTTGTGTTCGTTTATTATTCATTGCTACCTCGTGTTTTCCTCAATTCAACGCTCCGTCTTATCCGCCCATTCAAGTTATATTTAAGGCACCCTTTGTGAGAGCGATGACGAAGATTAAAGGAGTAATTTTAGCGACGCTCAACCTCTTCACAATATCTCACCAATGCGAATTCATAAAAATAAGATAGCTAAGCGCTGTACGCAAACTGACTAGATAAGTCCACTCTTCTTCCGAGAAGAGAAAGAGAGAAAGAGAGAGAGAGAGAGAGAGAGAGAGAGAGAGAGAGAGAGAGAGAGAGAGAAAGAGAGCGGAACCTTTCTTTGTTATTTCATTTATTTGTAAACTTCTAGTCCTGCCGAAACTCATGCTCTTAATCTTACCTTAACACTTTCTCATTGCGTCTTTTTCTTCTTCCCTTTCGAGGAACCTTTCTCCGACTGTCTCCGAAATATTTCGGAGATGTCGATATTTGCTTATTACATACATATTATATGTGCGACATAATAATTTATCTATAATTTATCTAATAATACTAATATAGTAGTTAATGGCTAATCTCAGAATAAAATAATATACGTTGATAGAGACTCTAAATTCAAGAAATCGCCTGCGGTATTTTCAAAGTTTTAGACGTCAAAAACAAAGGATAAACTCCTGCCATAGAAGGATACTAGAACGTAGTTCGACCAGCGAAGTAGTTCGTTAAATAATCACAGAATATCCCTCGTAACAACGCATGTTTGATGGAACGATTAAGTAATAGACGATTATCTAGCGATAATAAATCTTGTCTACGTTATCCGTCAGCGAGAAAGAGAAGGGCCACGATATTCTTATAAATAATATAACGACGTAATTCCATAGCTAAGAAGGCACATGTTTGCAAATGCGTTTAGGCATACTGGCGATATAATCCTACAGATAATAATCTCAGAAAAAAATCGATATCACGTATTCTGAATATGCGTATTTTTTAAAATAAAAATTATTTTAATAAAAATTTTAAATCATGTGTAAAGTGAAATAGTAAATTTTGTGTGTATATATATATATATATATAATATAAAATTTAAATAATTGGTAAGTACGATATCGATAGTATATCGCGAGTAAGCAAACAATAAAGATTCGTGTCCCTTCTGAAGTAATACTTAAATGCGGATATCGTTAAAAAAAAAATATATATATATATATATATATATATATATATATATTCTGTAGTTTATAGAATAATCTTTGGAAGCACGTGTGTGGCAAGAGAATAAATATGACGCGAAACCTCGCGTCATACTCAAAATATCTCACAATAATATTCGTAAGAAGGAGTGCCTGCACTTGCTTCTATTTGGTCCCTTTACCCGTTTTCGCGATCTTTCTTTCACCGGTTATTGAGTCTTATAAACCGAATAAAAATCAAGAAAGAGGAGCGAAATATATTATTTAGATTAACTTCTCGTTTTTTTTTTGCTACTAAAAGTATCTCTATTACCACCTATATCGATCTCTCTATTTTTTCAAACTTTATGCTAGCCGATTTAGATCACGTGTATATCTGAAACAAAAAGCAAAGAGATATTCTTTTAATATATGCTATCACACATGTACTATTAATTAATTCATTGAAAAAAACTTGCAGATATATTTGACATAACATGACCTTATAATCTTATAAAAAAAAGAAGCTATCAAGACTTCTCTATTTATTTGCAACGTGAAATAAATACTTTTCTCCTATCAACTTGACACTCACCTCACCCTATAAATCCTGCTGCTAACGATATGATGAGAGCTAAAAGCCCGGTTAGCATTTGACCAGCCGTAGAAATAACCTGCGGTGGCGCCGCGTTTTCGACTATCTCGCCGGCTATGAAGAAATCCTCCGCGGTCAACCTGTCACCATACTTATCCAGCAAATCCATAACGACCCCGTTCGACCAGCCGAAACCAAGCTGTACTTCGTACTCACCTCCACTACCGTGTCCGCCCGAGACGGTCGCATCGTACTGTAAACAGAATTAATTTTCCCTACTTTAGAAATTTCCCCCCTCTGAAGAAAATTACACGAACTCATACAAATGCGACAATTTTTTACAAATTTATTATAAAACGAATTACGCGAGATATTATATTCTTCAGCCTCATTTTCTTTTCACCTGGGAAATTACCTTTTCATACATGCTGTGCGTCTCGTTGAAAGCCTTATAGTTACTACGGACCCATCTCTGGCTGATTTCGTAGGCCAACCTTTGCGCCCATGGGTCGCCCGTGTTGTTCAACGACATGATGAAGAAATATTGAAGAGGCGGCCAGGCATTGGGATAGTCCCATTGTTCGCCAGAGTGTTCCAGCGTGGTCGGGATACCGCCCTGATTCAACATGATCTGATTCTTCTCAAGATACTTGAGCACCTTCGACACATATTCCGACTTCTTCGAGGTGTCGTAGCAATTCGTCCAGAACGGCAGGATGTTGGTCGGATAGAAGTAATCCCGCTTGATGTCGTTCAGGATATCGTAGTCCAACCAGGTACCTACCTCCTCGTGCCACAACACCATCTCGATCGCCTCCTTCCACTTCTCCGCTATGTTGTCGTAATACGCGGCCTTTGTCTCGTTGCCCATCTGACGATTGTACTGAGCCAGCAGCACGGCGTTTCGATATAATATGGCATTCAAATCGACCGGAATTATCGATCTGGACTTGAGATTCGTCAGATTGCCTGAAATTCGCGTCTCGCTGTCAGCCGAGTTTTTTTTTTCTAACGAACTTTCGTTATACGTACACATAATTGGAAAGTAGTAAGAGATTCATAAATAAAAGATTACACTTTTTAATAGGCCAAATTGCATTTTTAATTGACATGGAATTGAGCAAGGTAGGACAATCTGAATATTACAAAACGGCACGATCTACCGATTCTGAATTGCAACACTTGGTTTTGTAAAAATGGATTTTAGAGTACCGATGCCTCGAGCAAGGCTTTCACTTAGGAAACGAGACGGAGGGCCTTGACGGCGCGCGCAGATCTCATTGAAGATACGCTGTTTAATGTGGAATAATTGTGGAATACATAGCACAATAATGGCTATGCCGCGCGTAGGTATACTTGCGTATATCTGTGTAATGTATCATTATAGCTTCAAGATATAAAAAGAAAATTAATCATTAACATTAACAAACAACGCAGCGTTTTAGCGTTGGTTCGATATCATTTTGGAGAGAAGCTACACGTAAAAAAAATTGAGTTCAGTTAATGTAAGACATTCAAACACATTTTCTCTATTCTTTTTTTTTTCTTCTTTTGAATCGAAGATGGCTTTTACAATTAGCACAGTACGTCATCTTCTGCCACTTGTGCGACAATACGTTTTATCCATCCATCAAAGTTATTTTAATTACTTTACTCGCGTAAACACGTATGTAATATTGTGCCCAACGTCGCTCACCCAGAAAGACTTCCATTTACATGCGCGGAAAACAATTAAGGAATGATAATTACCCTTGTTGGTACCCTCGTGTACGAACCATCGACTGGAAAAGTCCCATCCGGACTCGGCCGCCGT
The DNA here is from genome assembly GCF_030444845.1 of Prenolepis imparis. Taxonomy (NCBI): domain Eukaryota; kingdom Metazoa; phylum Arthropoda; class Insecta; order Hymenoptera; family Formicidae; genus Prenolepis; species Prenolepis imparis. The sequence continues at coordinate 8,322,028 of NW_028141166.1, read as the reverse complement.
TTTCAATTCCGAATAATAATAATCCTTCTCTTCGGCGGTTCGAAAACTTTGACTCGTCAGATAGTCCTCCCTGAGCATCAAATCGCGAGATTAAAAGATCGAAAAATCAAAACTGAGTCTAAGTTGATTGAGAATATTTAGTCATTCTCGTTTATAGAATTTTTCTTTAAGATATTTTATAACAAAATCGGAAATTGTTCAAGATGTACTTATTTTATACAACGTATAAAAATTAATATTTTTAAGAATTCAACATAAATAAAAAGAGAGAAAGAGAAAGAAACAGGGAGAGTCAATTATGTCTGAATTTTTCAAATATTCCCAATTTTGGTTCGACTTTAGATGATTAGCTTCTCCGGATTCATCTTCATCATTATCGAATGTATGAGTCGCGATACTTACTTATAGGATTCCGGTCGAGGACCCGACGATTCCTCGTAGTATCTAGCGAGGGTGTAATTAATCCCATCTACTTCGACATCCACGGTCCTGTTGATCATCCAGAAATCGAATTCCTTCTCCAACAGCCAGAGATTCTCCTTCAACCAGACATCGTCGTGGGTAACCCTTAGATACTCTTGTACCATGGGTATCAACAGCGGCGGATGCGAACGCATCTTATAGTAGACTCTACCGCCGTTCGGTATGAAGCCTATCTTGTCCACTATCGACACGAAATTGTTCAGCATGCCCTTGACGGTGTTGTGCATCTCGGACAGCAGCAGGCCCTTGATGATCCAGTACGAATCCCAGTAGTAGAACTCGCGGAATCGACCGCCGGGCACGATCACGGGATGCGGCACGTAGATGATCGAATAGAGATTCTCGTTGATCCTCACGTCCTCCCGCATCTTCCTGCCCAGCAGTTTCCAGATGTGATTGAGATCGGAGCCGAATTTTCGCAGCTCGTCGTCCTCGATGTTCTGCAAGAACTTGGGATTCGCCGTCCAATCGGACGGATCCCAGTCCTCGAACTCGTAGCCGGGTGGCTCGAACGTGTCGTTGATGAACTTCTCCACCTGGTGTTTGGTCGGCGCGTTGTTTACGCTCCTCATAAAGGCCCAGAACGACGCCAGCGTCTCGTTCGCCGATAGTTTCATTTTCATGTCGACGAAGTGCTTGGAGTCCTTGTACACGGCGGCCATCTGTATCGTGTGCAGCAGATCGCCGTGGCAGTATATCTCGCTGGAAAGGCATGGTATATGGCTACTTGACTCGACGAGATCGCACGAGACCGTTCGCGCAACGATAGCCTCCCTCGTTGATCGAATCGGTCGCGGATCGGGTCTTACCGTGGACGGTATCAGTCCGAGGATGAACTTTGCACCGAGATAAGAAAAATGTCTTTCGTAAAAAAGGGAGAAATTTTAATAAAGTCACAAACGTTATCGCAAATTTATTGCAAATCTGTGGTAATTTATAATAATTTATGATAACGAGTGACGATAAGAATAGTTGATAATTGAGGAATCCCGTCTTTCGCTCCAAAAAATTCGCGTTATTTATTATTTTCTAAGTTTTATATTAATTAAACTCCTTCATTACTGCAGTGCAAAGTCAACCCTATTAAGGGAGCCTACATATTAAATTAATATCACGAAATCGCGGCATAATCTTGAAGAAGCAAGACGCTTTTCAACTATGCGCAGTTTTCGCGATTAATAAACATCTATAAATCAATGTCTTGATTTCCTTAATTAAGTCAGACATATTTTAAAATTTTAATTATGCGCCATCTTCATGAATGCATAATTTTTGTAAGAATAAAGCAGCTACTAATCTCTAATTGCAGTTAGAAAAGAAGCTTTAAGTCTTTAATTGTGAAATATAATAATTTCACAAACAACGATGATACTTAGACAAAAAAAAAAACCGGGAAACATGTGTAAAGAATTACACGCTTGTGCTTAATAGTAGCAAAATTCCAATCCTACAATTAACATCGTTTTATTTTTTCCTGTGAATTGTAAGGCGCTGTAGAGCATTCTGATTCACTTCCGGATGCTGTCAGAGCCGAAGAAGCATTAGATCAGAACTCATAAAAAGAACGGTATTCAAACGACGGATCGTTCAACGAACAAGCGTGTAATCATGTAACACAACGTGTGTGTATATATATAATTAGGTTTCGTAAAAATAAATATTCCTCCTCTATATCGCAATAATTAAAATCGTAAAAGCGTGTAGAGCGAGCGAGTGAATTCCAAGCATTTCGACATTTCGAAATTTCTTTTTGTGTTCCGAGGAGATTCTATCGGGCAGATCCTCCTCCGTCAATCTCTCTCGCACGCGAGAACAAAACGTGACATCGCGAATTCGCTACGTAAATCGGTCGCGCACGACTGGCCTCCGTACGTGAGACTTCTGATTTTGCGTATCGCATTTTGACGCACGCGATGCGACTCGGTCGTATATGTATTTCGAGCAAAATCGTCTCTCTTGGGAATGGAAAATTCGCGCATTGTTCTATCGATACAAAAAAATCCCGCGCTCGCGTGACGGAATGCGCGAGACGGCCGCGATTAGCCTCGCGAAATGTGCCTCATTATCATCATTAATACGCGCGCTCTAGTCTCCTCGTTCGCGAACGAACAGTTTGATAATGATTTTTTCCTGTTCGGTGGAAACCCCGCGATCCCTCGCGTCTCCTTTCGAACGAGATTACGCAAATTTTTCCTTTCGGTAAAAATATGCAAATCGAACTTCTGCTAAATCTCCTCTTTCGAATTTCTGTTTACATTAGTTCGCAATTATGTGCTGATACGATCCTTTGACGTAAATATCCGTGAATAATTATCCATATGGAATAACTGCACGCTCGGAATTGTTCTCTCGAATTAAAAACGTATCATAATCAAGAGTACACGTTAAAAAAAAGATAAATATCTACACATATGTTATATTGTTAATGTTTCAAAAGCTGTATATATGTAATTGTCAATGATTACTTAAACAAACAAAGCATCTTTGAATATTCATAATTATTTCTTTTTCTTTCTGTGTCAAATCTGCTTTGTTATTGCAAATTATTTGACGTATGATAATACATTTCGAACATGTGACAATGATAACGCAATTTTGGCATTTACGTCACTTGACAATATATCTATATTGTATATATCGTTTGATGGTTATTTGATTTAAAAAATTTTTATCATCTATTCGCTATTCACATCTATTTCCATTTCATCGAGCTCGTTCTAAGCAAACGATTTTATATTAAAAATGTGATATATGTATATTATATATATATTTATATAACACAGCATATAACTTCGATTATATTTATTATACTAATAATTACCGAGATTTGAAAAATTTCACATATATATAATATCCATGATATTCTATTTTAAAATTTAAATACGTGGATATTTATCATTTTTTTCGAAAAATATGTAAATCTTGATATGTAGATCAGTATCTTTTTTTTGATTGTCAAATATGTGTACAGAAAATTATCGTGGCAAATAACCGTATCTTCGATAAAAAAATAACATTATCAGAAACAGGTTCGAAAAGCTGTGTTAAGCACACTACGCAATACTGGCGATAGAGTGTTTTAATTAATTGTTGACTTAATTAATCAGCTAAACGCGATTCTAAATATTGCATCATGCAACAAGAGAATAGCACCTCCTTTGCTCGTATGTATTTTTCGCGATAAGATTTGCATTTAATACTATATACTACATAGTATCGCATATATGCACTATCAGTGAATTAAATATATAATTTTAAAAAATTAAATATTTATTTACATGTACATATACGTAAAAACACGATTTATCAAAAATTAAATTAATTCTTATAAAACTTAGTGTGCATTTTAGAAGTAAATGTCATTGCGATCTTATCCGAGGAACCTGATCGCGCCACTTTAATAAAACGTCATTCAGAAGAGAGAGAGAGAGAGAGAGAGATGTCCGGAAAACTCAATTTACTCCACTCGTTCGCTACGCCTTAACATTCACTTATGTATATCCTCCTTTTCATTTCTAAATATATCAATGATCAGGTAATTTGACATGGTCGAAGAAATTTGAGCAGAATATATCGACTTGAAAAAACAACGACAAAAGATTTCAGCAGTTAATTATGTCGTCGCGCTTTCATCAAGTATACATATACCTATTACCGGATATACCCGGTATACGTGTTATCTCGCAGACGTGATTCGGATCTCGCAGATTTGCCTATGTCGCGACACGGGTATACTCGAAAAACATGTTTGCATCATGCGACGCGTGTAAGATGAGAGATCTTGCTTTTCTAGAAGACATTACCGAATTTTTTATTCGCGATTTTGCAGATAAATCTTCACGGAACCTGTCATTATAAAAAAAAAAAAAAATTTGCGGAATCGCATTTTAGGAAGAGTTATTTCTTTTTTTTAATACCATGTATTATGACTTAACGCGAAATAAATACCGTATATATTTTTCTGTTAAATGGCTGCTTTCATTGTGAAAAACATTGCGTAGATTTTGTCAGAATCGAATGGCATAATGCCAAGATTAACGATGAAATATATATTGTATATATATATATGTATATAAGAAAATATTCCATCTCTTTAGAAACCTTAATACGAGATGCCATATCTTGTCTTAATATTTAGCCTAAAATGTTTCGTTTTGAAACTTTATATCAAATATAAATCAGATATTTTGCAATAACAAATTTCTACTGGATACTTAGAATATTAATGATTTTATTATACGTCGATTATAAAAAATCATCATAATAGATTTTCTTTGATGAATCTTTAAAGAATACGTGGTGTGTTACATAGAATACAATACGATATTGACATGGTTTATTGCATCCTTTTTGCAAAAATTACGATGTAAAAAAAATTTCGTATAGTTCTGGGCTAATAAAATTTTGTCGTGGTATCTCCAATAATAATAGTTTAATAAATACCTAGTTCAAATAAAAATTAAACAAAGAAATAAAAAAAACATTGATAATTGTATACTCTAGAAACACAAGATACTCTTGTTGCAGAAATTCGTCTGTCGCAAAAAAAGATAGACGCAAAGTCTTAAATAGAGATGCTGAAGCGCGTCATCGATCGCGCGAGTGAAAAGTTTCCGCCGCAAGTCGACGCACACAAAAGAGCCACTATTAGCATGTGCACACATGCATGTGTAGACGTGTAAAGGTCACGTTCATTGTACTTGCGGAACACGTTAATTTAGAGCCCAACTTGCCACGCGCCTGATCTCAGGACAAAGTTCATTGCTAAGGTCATTTCCCTAAATACTTGCGTCACGCGTATATTCGCATAAAACTATAATATTGTGTATGTATATAATCTAGTCCATTTAAAGCGCGATCCTGATTTCTTCTTATTGTGTCAGGGAGACATAATTATACTATGTAATTATAGCTATACTTTAGAAACAAAAAAACGCGATATTTCGTTAACAGTATTTTATGCATTTAAATGTGTAATGGAAAAGATATCTCCTGTCTGTGTTTTATAGTAATTTTTTTCTTCATATATCCCAGACAACACATGATATGAAGACTCGAATATCCTATATTTATATTAAATACTATGGATATATCGAGACATAATATATCGACATATGTATATCAAGAACATTTCTTATAATATTATTTTTTAAATATCCTCAGGATATACTTTTGAATAGATTACATATTTTCTTCTGGTTATCACTACATGACAAAATCATCTCGTACTTTCAAGTTTCTGTCATAAAAGCATATAAAGCCTAACGAGCGACACTATTAACATAAGATTCAAAGTTTTTATCCTATCAGTTTAATTTCTTATAAAAAAATCCTAACAAGAAATTCAGAATATTAAATAGATTATGTTTGAAATTGGATAAATAAATGAAAAATTATAAATTTATTTTTATTTGAGGCGAATTGAAATTTAATTCGTATATAAAAATATATAATAAATATTAAATTTTGAGTTTAATGAATTAAATTTAATTCATTTTGTCATTTATTTATCTCGAATCAATCGTTGTAATGCTATATGAGATATAACAACTGTAACATGTTATACTTAATAAGTAGGAACAATTAACGTGTATGTTGCATATAACATATATGATACATTTTATTATATTACAATATAATAAAATGTCTTTGCTAGAAATATGCTACAGGGGCGTATTGAAGATATTTATTAACTTCTATAAGATATATGTATATTCGGTATATGAGAAGTAGAAAAAATCAAACATAGAGAGAAACATTCTTAATATGTATATTTAATTAATATATCATATTCAAATATTCGGAGAATATATTTAATATACTTTTATAATATTCTTGGAACATTCTCAGAATCTGTGCTGTGTGGGATATATACATATGTATATTTAATCTTTAGTAACTTATTTATAAAATAAAAAAATTAATTTATAAAACAATTACTATCTTTTTTCTTGCTATTTTCAAGATAATGTAGGCGAGTATATGCATGAGAAAAATGGCACATCGATTAACGATTTATTTTCGGCGGAAACAGAATATTTTTCTACGTATTTTTCAACGACACGTGGTTTACGTCTACGTCCAACCAAAATAAGAATCGCTTGCTTGTAATTTGGACCAAGTCCCAAATAACATAACGTTAGCTAAAACATTTTAACTTATAAATTATACAACATTATATTTAAAGAAACGATATCATTTTGATAAATTTGCAATATTATGTGCTAAACTTTATTTTAAGTAAAAAATAATATAATTAAATGAATGTGATGTGTGAGAATGTCTCATAAAATTTTAATATAAATTCGATATAAAATTTCTAAGACACTTATGGCACATGGCAAAAATGGAGACAGCGATTTTATTATGTACAAATTATTCACCAATCCTTTAAAGAAATATACGAAAATGACTGTCATATATATGTATATGTGAGACGACTATTTTTGTTGTCGTACAGTGAATGACGTGACTCGCCGTCAACGAATCACTTGAAGTCTCGTGACATTTCCTCTCGACGTGTCTGATACCTAAGATATCCCGATTGACTGTCGGAGTTTATATTTGTCACATCATGGACACGCGATTTTCTGACGAATGGCCGTTGGTCGGATATTTAAAATACACTTTTAAATACCGAATTTTAGGTTTCTTCACGCTTATACAACAAAGATCTATTATAATAAAAAAAGTTATATTTTATTTTATTTCGTAAATAATATTTTTTCAATTTAGTTTCAAAAGTTTTTTTAAATAATAAAAAGTTACGATACTATTGCTCTGTTGACAATCGTGTTTATGTTTACGTTTTATAGCTTTTTGCGTATGATTAATTTCTGACAATTATAGTAATTTTCGTTCGTAAATTTTTAAAACTATTTTTTATCAATAATTAAGATAATTTTATAACAAAAATACGACGAATCGAGAAATAAAAGTTACAGAAATAAGTATCGAATAAACAAAATATTCTCATATGCAGCCAATAAATTTTTCATACTTCTAGTGTTTTATGCTTTAATGAAAAAAAATATATCCATTTAAGCATAAATATTGTTAATAAATCAATGTCTTGAAAATTCACGCAAAATGTCCATTATTCTTGACATATTATGTAATAACTTGTAATTCTGTGCTATATGGGATAAGCGCGCGTAATAATGTAATTTCTAGTCCTAAGTAATTAACCCTATGTCATTTTGTAATTTCCTTCCGTAAACAATAGTTAGCGAGATCCGATAACTGACATATGAAATTTTATACAATTACACGCGTTTAACGTAATTGCTTACATATACAAATCAGTAGCGTAAGCTCGATCTCGGACGCGTCTAACTTATATTGTTAGAGATAAAATCTATATAAAACACGATAAATTCGTTTCAAATAATTCTCAAATGCTAAGCGGATGAGTTTCTCTTATTTGTGTGATCGAATAAAAATCGACGCGACATATTTACGGAGATAGATAATGATAGGTAATCGTTGAAAAAATTATTTTCAATCATCGACCAACTTTATTTTACGTTGTACGAAGGATCGATGTTGAAAATGTTCAACATTGACATATCGCGCAACGAAAAATTGCCTTAATCGTAGCTTATCGCCAACATTTTAAAGGCGGAAATATCAGTTTTCCATTAAAAATAAGTGTGACCTTGTCGTTTATCGCGAACGACGACGCTGTAAAAAAAAAAAAGGAAAAAAAGAGAGAACATTTTCTGAAATTGGCGAGTTTTTGGCAGGGGCGAGTAGCGAGTTGAGGCTAAATTTTGTTTCGCTGGTTCACTGAGAGACACTTACCTTGAACACGGGGGCGGTTTCGTCGTGCCCGTGTTATCCGCGATAGCAGAGCTTTGAAGAAGGACGAGGCACGTGAAGAGCGCAGCGTTCAGCAGAAGACGATACCTCAAGACAGAGGATGTCGAGACCATGGCCATTTTTTCGCTCTCGGTTTCTCGGTGCCCCTCTCTCGTTTCGTACGCGTGTCCGCGTGTACGATCTGTTTATGTCTATCTCTCGCTTTTTATTCTGTCGATCGAATATCGCGAACCCCTGGATTTACGTTACACAAGCACGAGCGCGCATATCACTTTATCCCTTGAGGCTTACGAGAAAATCCCCCGCGTCTCTGTGCTTCACGATTCTTTTTATTTTTTAGGCCCAATTCGATTCAATTTGACAGTCTCGCTATTTTTTTTTTAAGCGAGGGATACGAGAATGATGACGCGCGGAGATGATCCTTACGCGAATGATCCTTACTTTTTCGTGATCAATTTCGGATGCGGGCCCACGGATTTTCGCAGCCGACGCGGCGGTCTCAGCTCCAACAGCGAGGCCCCAACATCTCCCCTGTAACACAAAATGCGAAAACAGATGTTAGGAGTGAATGATGACATCAACGTCAGATATACAATAATGATCTCGTGAGAGAATTTTCACTCTGGCGATTGTAATCTCAATTGTACGTTTACACTTTAGTGCTCTCATAAAGCAGTCGAGAGCAAACGAATATCATCAATCGAGAGAGCTGCGAGCAACAGATACTTAGAAATTCTTAGAATGTTTACGATAAAGCTTATCGCGAATCCGCGAAATCCGCGGTTTTTTCCATTACAAAAATCAAAATATTACGCTTTCGACAGACACTGGAAAGAAATCTAGAAAAGAGTATTTTTTTGCTATTAAATATAATCAGATGTATAAGATAAAATTAGCATAAAAAGAAAATATTTTCTCGAATATTTATTTAATTTTAATTGTTAAGTTTTATATAATACGTTACGCTTTTTATAGACACGCACGCTCGTAAAAAAAATTGGTATAATTACATAATATCACTTTTAAGTAAACATAGTGCAAATAAAAAATGCCTCTATGTTTTTTTTTCTCAATCCAGATAACTGTTGTCGTTTCAAGGAAACGTAATGTCGTCTGCTACATATAGGATACATGATATAATATCTGTACCGATAAATCGATCGTTATAGCTTCATTAGCTAATTATGCTCTTACGTGCTTGAATTATGCGGGACGAGCTGCGTCAGTGTGATTTGTGAGTAACAGTAAAATAATTAGGTATGCGTCGATCAAAGTGATAAATATGTCACCGCAGTGACAAACGATCCTGCGATCTATCGGAATAGATCATTCGCGGGTAATTAGACGAATTCAAAAGGGAGACGATGCCATAATTACGTGAATTACAATTTCATTAATGAATAAAATAGAATGAGATTAAAATGTCATTCTGTCATTTCAACGCCGGATTACAATAAGACTTTTTCGCGAGCAAAGTCTGCATCGAATAACGGCGTTGAATAAATTCGAAACACTTTGCGACAACGGAGTATATCGATCAAAAAATATTTGGGTTTTACAAATTAATATATATATCATATGTCGCAATTAATTGATTTTGAGGCTTTCTACGTCAGACACCTGCACATGGATAAACATAGTTGCGAATCGTACTGTTTGCGAATAGAATTTAAAGCAATCGATTCATCAAATATGTTACGAATCGATATATCATCTCGCCAGATCGTCTAAGAAAATAATCGTGCAATAATTTAAGTTATTTTTTTTTTCGAGAATTGGAGAAAATTGATTTAAAAATTAAATTCAAAAAATTATTATATTTAATTTAAATTATTTAATTTATATTTTTTGAACTATTTAATTTTCTCAAGAGACCTTAAAACGCTTAGTCACACCACTGTTGCACTTAATTCTTCAATCTGAGTAGATACCCTGTAATAGACACTTATGATAAAATCTTTGATAGCCGAAGCTAAAGTAAGTAAAATTGCGCGACATCCTAGATTACGATAAGAGAGAGATTCCGATCGTAAGATATATAAGATGCGTTTTATTTCCTACACTACACGATACACCATTGAAGCCCTGTGTCCATATCAGCGACGTGCTCGTTAAGTTTGTCAATACCGGTCACCAAATTGATATCACTCGTGCCTATTTCCGTCCCTAAGTGGCACCGGCTACATTTAGCCACAGAGTAACCACGAGTGCGATACGTGTCACCTGCTGTCTCTTCTGCAGTATACGGATTGAAGAAGTAGAAGACAGAATTCAATGATGATGGATATTATCGGATGACTAATTTTGCGACATTACCGTAATTTAGTAATATTCTTTTCTTACAATCTTGTGCAAAATCAAATGTCCAATTTAAAAAAGAAATATATGTATACGCAATGTGTGTGTAGGTATATAATGTGCGCACATGCATTATTCTGTTTACAAAATAATTATAAATTAATAATTTTTATATAATTATTCAGGAATATTTTTCATATAATATTTATATATATATATTTATGCTTAGTATAATGTATGTTTAAAAAATTAATGATATACTGTAAAAGAAAAGAAGTTGATTATAGTTTCAAAAATACGAAGCAACGCGATGCCCATAATTAATTATTTAATTAATGCTGTGCCTTGATGGAACAGAATTACGAATTAACAGTATGTTTCATCAGTCTGAAATGGCACTCTTCTATTGCTACAATAACGTGGCATTTACCGTGATTACATGAAAATTTTACTTGATGACAATAAAATGAGAACTCAGTGTGTCTACTAGCAATTTGCATATGGTTCGATTCACTTTGATATTTAATCTTATCTATTCGAAGACCTTAGAAAATTTAACAGATCACAATTTATAACTAATATGTATGGCAATTAGAATTATCTCTCGTCTCGACGCGCGTCTCGTACTTACGGGATACACACAAGCCGACCTTCGCGTACCTTTCCAATCTCCCGGTAAAAGAGTCGCACCGCTACTTGGAGGATCTCCTTCGGATGTGCACAGAAATAATATTGCTCCGGTTCTGATCGAGCGCCAACTCGATCGCGCGTAAATCTCTCTCAAGAGCGAATCAGCGAATCTCACGCTCGGTCTAATTGCAATGGACCTGGATGAAAATTCCAGATGTGCGGAATGTCGCGGGTTATAAAGATGGATGTAAAAAAGGGAAACCAGGAAGATGAGGAGAGAAACAGATGAAGAGAAAGAGCGAAAGAGGGGACGAAAGAGAGAGATGGGATCGACAGCGCGTTACAGCCTTCCTGGCCGAGGAAAAGAAATATCCGACGACGAGACGATTCCTCCTCTGCTCCTCAGCAATGCACGGTGCGGCGCGCGTTGTGCGACTGATTCGCGCGTTTCACGCGAGTCGCCTTTTAAGCGGCATTACGTCACGTCGCAGCTGAGACGAGCCCCCAACAACGCGTCCGCTCATTCGCCGTAAACGGGACACACCCCGCGGCGAATTTGAACCTTAAACGCGCGCGTCATCGCGCGGAGCACGTCTCGCCGTGAAAGATCCGCATCTGGGAAAGGCGACGGCTGCTGCTGCTGATGCAGCGAACGCATTTAACCTCGGCTTGCCCGCGTTTCGGAGAACGAAAACGGATCTATTGCGTGTAGGCAACACACTGACCGAGGATTGTCAGGCGACAATGACCGAGGATTAAACGCGTTCGATCGAATGGCGTATACGAGAAATTTTTCAAAGGTCATGTTTTTTCAACGATCATGAGAAATCGAAGTCTAGAACACGCTGGGAAAAACGTCGCATGCATAGTTATACATGTCGGCAAAAGAATATGATTTCGTTCATACTTTACGAATATAATCTATAATGTAAACATATTTTTTTAACATTTAAATTTAAGAAATATTTTTTATTTAATCGGCTCTCAATATTAATAAATAATAAATAAATAAATGTGATCTGATGTTATAGATGTCGGCCAATAGAGTCAAGCGCGAAAATTAATTTCTAATTTTTCGGAACAGTATCTCTTGGTTTGAGATCACTGAGTTCCATTTGATTAATTATCAATTAACCTCGTACTTACAATGGAAAAATAGGCGAGAAAAATATAGGTAAGTACGAGGTTAATTGATAATTAATCAAATGGAACTCAATGATCTCAAACCAAGAGATACTGTTCCGAAAAATTAGAAATTAATTTTCGCGCTTGGCTCTATTGGCCGACATCTATAACATCAGATCACATTTATTTATTTATTATTTAAATTTAAGTTGAATATGCAAAAATTTTTAAAGAGAGATCATAAAAAACAACTGTTGTCTTTTGCAACCAGATCTTTAACATATTTATATAAGTTCAAATAGTTTCTAATAATCCAAGTAATAAAAATTATATCAAGGATATTTATTAGAATTTCCCCCATATGAGCAGAAAAAATATTAAGATATAAAAGAAGAAATTGTGAACGCGCGTAAATATTAACCTTGTTTTGACATCGCCGCACTGAATTGGCAATTTCTCCAGTGCCTATGACGTCGATTGCTGGCGCAAATAGTGAAAGTATCGCCGATACGAAATTGTTGAGAACTTTGTACAATTAACGCGGAAACAAGTGTCGAGTAAAATAAAAATAAAAAAAAGAGAACGTACACAGAAAAATTTTATAGTACAAATTATATGAAAAATACATTTTGTTACAAAACATTTATTGTAAAGCTGGAATATAATGGCATTAGATATTTATTAATTAAAAATTGTAAGTTTGTTTTAGTATTTGTTAATAATTGTGTATTTGTTTGTGCAAGGAAATATTTGAATAATTGCAATATTGCTTTGTAAAATATAATAGCATTGAAAATAAAACTATTGTGATTTGTCTTATATAATAGTATATTCCACAATTACAATAATTATATTGTAATTTTTACTATACTAGACCAAAACAAGCGCGCGCTACGCGCGCGCCAATCTTCGATTTTACATTCAAAAGAATTATATTTTCAAAAAAATAATATAAAGTTTGTTAATAGAAATCAGTTGATAACTGTTAAAAAAATCAACTGAGTTTAAAGTATTATAACATGCATATTATTTAAAATATATTATTTTAATTTTTATAACACATTATTTCAAAACATAATTAGGAATTAACGTTTTAATCAACTGATTTCTGTCAAAAATATTAATAAAACGTTAATTTGCTAATTAAATTATAAAATAATAATACGTTAAAAATATAAAAATAGTTATATGTTGTATATAATATGTTATAACACCTTATCTTCGATTATAATAATTTTTGACAGAAATTAACAAGGCAAATATTCTAAGACTTATAGTTTTTTACATTTTAGAATTTCAATTTTGAAAGTTATTCGCGAAAATTAATCAAACTATAAGTTGTAAAGCAATGGGCATAGGCGGGTTTTAAAGGTTTTTTCAAGGTCTACAAAACGCGCCCACCGAAAATGTTCTAGGCCTTATAGAGGCCTAAATTTTCGCGAAAAACGTTTAAACTTTAATTGCAAAAATTAAGGCCTGTGTAAGTCGTATAGAACATTTTCTTTGGGCTCATTTTGTAGGCCTTGAAGAGACCTTTAAAACGCGCCTACAGAAAATGTTGTACGACTTACACAGGCCTTAATTTTCGCCAAAAACGTTTAAACTTTGAATTCAAAAATTAAAGCCTGTATAAGTCCTAGAACATTTTCTGTAGGCTTATATATATGTATATAGAACATTTTTTGTAGGCTCGTTTTGTAGGCCTTTTTGACGTTAAATGTAAAATATTTTCTAAAATATTCAGTTTTCGGTAATCATACTTTAATACTTTTATGGACGGAATAATGAGACAAATCATAATTGATGTAAAAAAACACATAGTTGCTTTTAAGAAAAAGTACGCAGTTGCATGTTGCAAATTACATAATTTTTTTTAAAACAATTATCTACAAAAATACATATGCTTATCATAAAAAAATGCAATTAGAAATAATAGGTTCTATTTAAGAAATTGAAGGTGACCTCTATGTGATCTTCAAACGATTATCTGTATACATATAAAGTGGTCCACCGAAAACGAAACAGACATATTTTTAGGGTGAAATTTTTAGGGTGAAATTAATCCCTTTTTTGGGGTTGAAGTTAGGTGAACGAAAATAGCCAATTAATATGTCCCCCTTGACAACAAAGTTGACCTGTCCGAGCGTTTTTTGACCAAATAGTTAAATGCCAAATAATATGTCTGTTACGTTTTCGATGGGCCAGTCTGTATATATGTATATATATACATACAGAATGTCCAACTTTAATCTATCACCCCTCGTAACTTTGCAGGGAGCGGTCATAGAGAAAAATATTTCATACAAAAGTTTTTTGACCTTGAGGGGGACATAAGATGGTGACATCGGTTTGATATTGGATAATCATTTGAATATCACATAGAGGTCACCTTCAATTTCTTAAATGGAACCTATTATTTCTAATTGCATTTTTTTGTATGATAAGCAAATGCATTTTTGTAGATAATTGTTTAAAAAAAAATTATGTAATTTGCATTTTTTTGTATGATAAGCATATGCATTTTTGTAGATAATTGTTTTTAAAAAAATTATGTAATTTGCATTTTTTTTGTATGATAAGCATATGCATTTTTGTAGATAATTGTTTTAAAAAAAATTATGTAATTTGCATTTTTTTGTATGATAAGCATATGCATTTTTGTAGATAATTGTTTTAAAAAAAATTATGTAATTTGCATTTCTTTGTATGATAAGCATATGCATTTTTGTAGATAATTGTTTTAAAAAAAATTATGTAATTTGCATTTTTTTGTATGATAAGCATATGCATTTTTGTAGATAATTGTTTTAAAAAAAATTATGTAATTTGCAACGTGCAACTGCGTATTTTTCTTAAAAGCAACTATGTGTTTTTTTACATCAATTATGATTTGTCTCATTATTCCGTCCATAAAAGTATTAAAGTATGATTACCGAAAACTGAATATTTTACAAGATATTTTACATTTAACGTCAAAAAGGCCTACAAAACGAGCCTACAGAAAATGTTCTAGGACTTATATAGGCCTTAATTTTTGCAATCAAAGTTTGAACGTTTTTCGCGAAAATTAAGGCCTTTATAAAGCCTAAAATATTTTCTGTGGGCGCGTTTTAAAGGTCTCTTCAAGGCCTACAAAATGAACCCGAAGAAAATGTTCTACGACTTACACAGGCCTTAATTTTTGAATTCAAAGTTTAAATTTTTATAACAAAATAAATCAACATCTTGAAATAAGCACAATAATTAGACAATTTCAAGGATATTAAGCGAAATTCACGTCTCATGGCGGACATCTTAGATTTGTGACAGCTGTGAAACAGTGCGGTCGTGTTTGAGACAGCTCCGTTTTTTTGTCAAGAGGTTTCCTCGCGCGATTATTCGACATCGGGACAATCAATCAACATCGCGGATAAAGCGGTGACACGATCGAGTATCGACTTTACATCTTCTTTTTTTAATAATGGAAATATGTTCTCCGTGTACGTTTTCTATTTTTTATCAAAATTATTATTGCAGCAATTATCGCAGGATTTTGTTTGAGAGATTATAAATCGACACAAAATATATTGCTAAATTCGTGGAAAAACCGATCATTCGCAGAGTAAAAAGTAGGCCGTACGATACAGTTCAATGATAGTAAGTGAAAATTATTCATCAAGGTTATATAAGTTGGACACCAAAAGAAGACTATTCATTCCGATAATATAACGCATATAGCGTAAATCGGCGAATTAAATCGAATTACTATTTCACCTCTCTAAATCTGACAGGACCAAATAGGCAGAATTAAATTGATTCATTGGCATAGTATTCATTTTGTACTAATTTATATATGAGATAATTTTTTATACTCCATGTTATCTCGAAGAAAGCTGTGCTGGCACTGCTAACTTCATATTCAACTGGCAAGACCAAAGCAAAACAAAACAAAATGGAAAGAAAAAAATAAAAATAAAAAAAAACGAAAATTAAATTAAAACGAAATTAG
The DNA here is from genome assembly GCF_030444845.1 of Prenolepis imparis. Lineage (NCBI taxonomy): Eukaryota > Metazoa > Arthropoda > Insecta > Hymenoptera > Formicidae > Prenolepis > Prenolepis imparis. The sequence continues at coordinate 8,305,683 of NW_028141166.1, read as the reverse complement.
AAGGATTGAATTTATACTAATTTGTACCGCTAAACATAACTTTGTATTTCGTACATTTAAAAAATTAACAGTGCTACAGTTTAATTCGAAATGGCATAAAATTATTTTTATTAGTACAAGTTAGTACAAAATAAGTACTAAATATTTCAATGAATTCAATGAATTCTGCCGATTTGGTTCTGTCAGCTTCAGAGAAGTTACTATTTCGATACAAATCATAAAATTGTTAGTATATCAATAATTATCACTGCATTCAATGATATCGCGTTTATTAATCAATAATTAAGAATACCTTTTTTTATTATTCGCACGTTATTTCTTTACGTGACAATAATTGTATCGACAGGAATCATAGCAATCAAATGAGAGAAATATGCATTCTTAAGTATAGTTATGCAATCGGTATGTTATATAATTCTTTTTATAATACTTTGAATCATCACATGAGCTTTCAACTCACGCTCGTAACGAATGAATAGTTGCTAGTTGCATTATTCTGAACAGCGATGCATACATATACATACATATGTTCAATGTTCGTTTAATTGTTCGTCTTTCAATTGAAATTATCCGAGGAACAAGAAATAAGAAGAACATAAGCATATGAATGTTACTCGTCTGCAGAATATAAAGTGTAGCCTTCGTTTTAAAGAAATATCGCGTAACGCATTCACAGTGATTAGATTATATTTCACTTATTTTCATATCCTATTCTCTCTCAATGTATGCTTATCTAATTTAAATTTGATAAGCTATTATCATTAATCGCGAATAATGACCCTACATTAATCTTATCGTTTGTACAATATGTTCGAAATTGGCACATCATAATTATTTTTTGTTATCACGTATTCAAAGGATTAAAACGGCCGACTAAACAAAACAAATTTAGGTCAACTTTGCGTTCAAGTTTTATAATCAATTAAACAAGTTATAGATTTTACGGACTCTGCAGCAATTTGATTTTAACGATTGCAATATGTAACATTACACTTTTACGTTATGTCATACATTTGAATCCATGGATTAACGTAATACTAAATCTGTGAACACAATTATTATTAAATGCTCATATATTAAGTGCAATTAATTAATTAATCATAAATAATTAAACTTTTTTCATATAAATCGTTATTAAATCATAAAAAAATCATGTTTTACATTTGCAATCTTTGTAACGGCTCGCTAATCGCATGACAAGAAAAACAGTTGAACGCATAATGAATGTAATTGAGAAACAATATTCAATTATTTTATCAAGCTATTAAAAGCGCGATCCTTTGGATAACGATAGCATTAATTAATCATTGTATTTTTCTTATCACTGAAAAGATTATTATTATGTTATTATTTACAGTATCATTTTCGTACATATATACACACACGTGCAAATTTTTAGAGATGATTGTCGCGTGTCTTCCCGTAACAAATTTGACGCTCGTTAAAAGATATGTTAAAAGATATGTTTTATTAAAGAGTCAACTCGTTGGTCGATGAACAGAATCTGTTTTTTCGCGGAAAACCCCGGTTTACTGACATGCGATGCCCTTAACCAATTAACTGACTTAACCTCGAGACAACTATCCTTTCGACGAAGTTTGCAAGAGATTAATTACTGTGGGTATAAACTTTCTTAGAACACTTTCTCTCGATGCTTTGCGAGATTAGTTTTTGGTGACCGCAAAAGGATGCCACAATATTTACACGGGCTGTTCTATTGTAATAAATACGCGCGAATGCAAAAATTAAAAAAATTGATTCTTAATATAAACTGTTTTTCCTGTCCCGTTCACCATTAAAAATAGCTTCAAATACCTTGGAATTAATGTCTATATATGTATATTGCCATTTACAATCTATAGTAATGTATCGAATTAAGAAATTGATATTTGCATCGTATCTTGATTAATATTAGAAAAAGTGTAAAATATTGATTGTAATTTATTATTTGTAATTTAAAATATCTAAATAATAGTTGTAAATAGTTGTGTTTTAATTCACATCCTTATAATTTAATAATAATTTAAAGACTATTATTAATAATACTATTAATAATAAATTTGATTATTAATGGTATAACGTAAAAACAGATAAATATTAAAGTATTATTCGCGATGGATGAGAGAATCGAAATTATCATTTTGTACAAGATACGTTGATAACATTGCTCTTAATCTTATCGTTGAGTACTAATTGCCAAATGACTAATGAAACATATCAAGCGTCGCGAGTGAGAGACTTAAAACGTTTATGAAGATCGAACATTGAAACTGCATAATTTGCATTTTAACGACACTGAAAGAAATCAGATCCTATACGATAATCCTGTCAAGCAAACCATAACGTCTTATTTATTACTTATTATAATACAAGACACGAACTTTATGAACCGTCATGTCATACAATAATTTATACCTTCATGTCGTAAGCGAATAAATCAGAAAAAAAATTCTAGCAATAAAATTTACAAACACAAACGATATATATAATATATATATATATATATATATATATATATATATATATATATACGTAATAATATAAAATATCATACAAACGATACTTGAATCGCTATAATTTTAATTATAAATAACATTTATTAAACTAGTTGTTAATTTTTTTCTGTTTCATTCAAGGAGATAACTTGCACGGAGATGCAGGATCCGAGCATCTAAAGGTGGTGCGAAAGATTGCGTTACGGCGCCTTCGCACTTACAATTAATCGCGACACACCGCGGTCGAGTGGGTCGTTTTAGTGACAATCATTCTATTGGCTATTTTTAGTCGGAAATAGGTCGGTGTGCAGAGGGTTGGTGGCAATAAGAGGCCATGCTGAATAGTTTCTACTGACGGGTGTCGTCGTCGAGCCACGAGGCTCGAATCACCGTTGCTCCAATCAATTATCTGGCTGTCTTTTCATCGTCTTACCTCTCCCCTCCCCCTCTCTCTTAGAGTTTCGCGATTAGAATCTCTATTCCACGTTAATGATATTTGTCTATGTATATATATATATATATATATATATATGTGTGTGTGTGTGTGTGTGTGTGTGTGTGTGTGTGTGTGTATGTGTGTGTGTGTGTATATATATATATTAGTATATTTATTTTATTTTTAAAAAAGAAGAGGAAAACATCGCATGAAAAGATGACAAGATGTCAAGTTGATGGAACTTCCGAATCGTATCTGTTCGCCGTAATTACTGTAAACTATGTCTTTCTAGTGATTCAAGATAACGACAGACATAAATTCAGATCTTATCTAAATAAAAAAAATCATTAATTTAGATATCGTGATAAGCTCTCAATCGGGAATAGATATCTGTGATATATCTCGGAGAAGATTTCCGGTAGACAAATCCGAATTCGCTAATTATTACGAATTGATTAATAGCATGAATCAATAATTTTGGTTGATGAATGTTTTCATGCATGATGAATATATTCGAATATAATGAAGTTGTAATTGCCGATGTTTATGTCTGTAACAACAGTTGCATGTCCCGTATTTATCTCCTTCCGGGAAACCCTCTCCTTTCATCTAAACTCGTTCATTAATTTTTCAGTTTTTTGATACACAAAATCGATATTGAAACGCTTTCAACTTTTCTTTTTACATACAGTCTATGCACCAAAAATTATGTGTAATTAAAAATTCTAAACTTTCTATCATAATTTTTAAATTTTTAAAAAACTTAGCAATTTTTCATATATTAATCAATAATTTTGTATTCAATAATAATTAATAAATTATTAACTATACGATTTATACTATTATAATACTATATATTATATATAATATTATATATTGTATATACATATGTATATATACATATATATATATATACATACATATAAACACACATTATTATAGATAATATAAATACGATATATTATACAATATTATAATTGCAATTATTAAAATAATTAATTCAATACATTAGAGCACTCGCGATTCACTATTATTATCTTCAGTCTTCGAAGAATGTGTTCTTCACACAAAAATTCAAATAAAAATTCAACTCATTTTTATCTTGGAAAAAATTGCAGATATGTAATATCATAAGTTGAATTTATGTATCTGACACCATATATGAAGATGAATTACATTTACCATTCTCATCAATCTGCACATATACATGTATGAGCTTACGTAAAAATCCTGTTTCTTTTCTTCTTTTTTTTTTTTTTACTGTCATATCTAACAAAGAATATGTTTTCGCGCGAAGATATACAAAGAAGTTGCAACTAAACTTTTAGTCTTTTTAATTGAAGCAAATTTGGCTCTTGCATCTCTTCGAGATGATCGACCTAGAGTAATTCAAATTCGCAACATATACGAATAATTGTGTCTGATTGGAAGGCTTGTTTTATGAATTTCATTTGAAAACATCGATATAAATAATTGTACAGAAATTATATTCTGATAAGTCCGCGATTATGTTGATATCAAATTTAAATACGCTTTCAATGAAGCACGAAAATTGGATTTAGTTATGCCTAAAGTGATCAACACCTGTTTCAGCCGCACTTAATCCGCAAGATCCGCAAGAGTTAATTGACGACGAATAATTATCGATAGTAGCACGTGGCGTTTAAACGATGTCAGCGAATTAATTATCGCGAGATGAGGACTGTCATTAGGTAATTCAGGAATGTGTTATTCGATACAATAGTAAGTACGCACCTGCGCGGCTGTGTGCAGCAGATCGTACATATGCGTGTATAAAAAATGCATATATGCGCTTCACCTCAAAGATCGCGTGTTCTCTACGTGATGGCGCAAGTTTTCTACCTTTTCAGACACAATTGGAACCGTACTGGAAACATTATACGGAAAATTGATCAATAATCGTGGAAATAATGTCGTCGAATAACGACAGGCACGTGCGTGTTTTTAGTGGCTGTGAACAATATAGATGCAGCTTATATAAATTTTTTAAATTTAACGTGCCAAATGCTTTCAATTCAATGTGCATCGCAGAGTTAAAATTATAAAATTATAATATTTTATGAATTACATCTCAATTATTATACTATTAACATAAGAAGTTATAATATAAATATAAATAATATGATATAAGATAAATATGTAGAAAAATTATATATTTTTTTTTTTAGTAAGAAAACGAACGAGCTAATTAAGAGCCGAGCGCGATAAATAGTGCGCTAATTATTTTTTATATATATTATTTATTTCGTACGTTTCGGTCCCCTAGTTTCTGCATGTTCGACAACTGTCAAAATAAATCATATGTAGCATATGACAGTTGACAATTGCTGTAAATGGTCCGAAATAGTTATCAGCTGATTTCTGTCAAAAAATATTAATCGCAGATAAAGTATTATAACATATTATATATTACTTATAAAATATTATTTTAATTATTATATGTTGTAAATAATATAATATGTAATAATATATACTTATAATATATACTTTGTCTGCGATTAATATTTTTTTACAGAAATCAGCTGATAACTGTCAAAAATATTAATCGAGTTTAAGGAATTGTAACATATTATTTAAAACATATCATTTTAATTTTTACAATATACATTTTTTATAATATATATTCTTATTTTAAAAATTAATTAGCAAATGAACGCTTTAATCAGCTGATTTTTACAGCTGATTAAAAATTTGCTAATTAAATTTTAAAATAATAACAGGTTATAAAAATTAAAATAGTAATATGTCATAAATAATATGTTATAATGCCTTATCTGCGATTAATATTTTTAGTAATGTTTTAAATAATATGTGTTATAATTCCTTAAACTCGATTAATATTTTTTGACAATTATCAGCTGATTTCTGTCAAAAAATATTGTTCGAATTTAAAGTATTATATTATAACATATTATTTATAACATTATTATTTTAATTTTTATAACATTTTTATCAAGTTTAATCAAGCTTTATATAAAAATATCATTCTTTTTTATATAAAATCGAGGAATAGCGCACGCTTGTGTTGTTCTAGTATATATAAAAAAATAATTAGCGCACTATTTATCGCGCCTGGCTCTTAATTAGCTCATTTCGTCTTTACCAAGATATTTAATATCAGAGCCTTTCACTTTTATTTGTTTTCTACGAATAAAATAATCATAGCATGTACGAGAAATGTCATTATGATGCGAATATATGTATTTGCATGTACACACACACACACACACACACAATTTATTATAATTATATATCATTTAATTCAAATCTATATTTGGAAAATTTAAAATACATTTTGCAGCACTTGTGTTCTCGTATTCATCGGCAAAACAACAAACATTGATTAATGATCATTTATACACCTAAATCGTGTAGAAACGCGGAATACATGGATATTGGATTCAATGGAAAATGACGGGAGTTATGAACATATCCGCGTTGGGAGTAGGGAAGAGTTTTGGGGGGAAGAGAGGGTGTCTTGAAAGATCTCGTCAGCGATGGTCGAGTTAATCGCTACAAACCAGGAATCCGTTTGTTCAACATATCGCCGAGTGTATATACGTCGGGCTGTTGTCCGACAAACGCTGAAGAAGCATGCATACAGGAAGGGGGAGGACAAGTGCAATTGCAGTTATGCAATGCGCGACTGATTATCCGAATCGTTTTACCGACAAAACGCGCGTGAAAACGAATAAAATAAATATATCGCAACATCAGCATATGTAAATGTGGATCTAGTTTTAGTAATTAATTCTTTATAGAGGTATCGCGTTAAGAATCGGAAATAATCTCTGATATTCTGATACACGCGGATGACAGTTATCTCGCAAAAGATTGCGTCCTATTCAATGCATCTCTTATCAATATGACAACAGAATTCGCATTTTTCTTGTCTTTCAGCAAATGTCATATCTCATTGTCAAAGTATTGCGATGTTCTATTATGTAATATACGGTTATATATTTTCTTTATTGCAAACTGTGACCGATATAATTTTGAAACAAATAATGATATCGAGTCATGTCGATATTGAGAGCAATACTGTATTAAAAATAAAAATTTACTAAATAATTTTACTAATTGTAAGTAATTTTATTTTAAATATATATATCTCTACACAGAGAGAATTTTCTCTTAGAATTTCTCCTGAAAATTATGGTAATCGTGGGACAATATGGTATGGAAAGAATTTTATGAGAATTTTTCTGATTAATATTTAATAAAAATAATAATATCTATCCCAATAAAATATAAAATATGTTTGATTAATTTTACTACGCAGTTTAGTAAAATTAATCAAACATGTTTTATATTTTATTGTGATAAATATTATTATTTTTATTGTGATAAATATTAATTAGAAAAATTCTCATAAAATTCTTTCCATATTGTCCCACGATTACCATGATTTTCAGGATAAATTTTAAAAGAAAATTCTCTCAGTGTATAAAATTAATTTTCTTCTTCCTATATACAGTTACTTAGATAAAAAACAATATGCACTATTAAATAAAAATGCATAACATGAAAAAATAGCACTATTACAGAATTTATACATTTGTTAAATATATGTTTACCTAAAATAATATAAATAAAAATTATATGTACGTCGTATTAAATAGCGAAAATTCTTTTGTATATATTTTTACTCGTCATGGATGGAATTCATTGATGGAATGGAAAAGCATTTGCAAACTCATTCATGAAAAGAAGTGGTACTGCCATCTTCTGATACGAACTTGTAACAGAAGGGTTTACATTACACACGAGATAAGAAACTATTGTACAATGTCGTCGATAATATAGACATAGTTTGTCGGTAAAAAAATGCTATAATTAATTATTATCAGACGTAATGAATTATCATAATTTTACAAATGTGTATATGTGCGGAAAAAAAATATATAAAAATTATATAACGTAAAATAGAGTCCGCATTAAAAAAAATGTAACGTTTTGTTTGTAATTTCTTAAACAATAAGAAAACCAGTTATAAATTTTCATCTGTCTTTCACTCATAAATATTGTTTATCATTAATTAGAAATTACACATAATGATCCCTGTATATATCAGTTCTTTACTGTTACGATTAGCAATATGTCGACAGTTTATGAAATCTTTCCGAGAATTATTCATACATCGCCTGATGGATCTGTGCGTTTTGGCACGTATACGAATTCTGAGTGAACGTGAGCTCCGAACGAGTCCATCATCCGAGAGTAAAAATCGGCTTATGTATTCATTTGTCACGGTTTTGACAGTCAAGAACGATGACGAAGATGTACGAAAATGTTCTATTAAATTTCCTACAATTTGCAAACGTACGTTTTTATAATTGCATTTCGAAATAGCAGTGTACATACATATATTATAGGGAGAGCAATTTGTGAACAGAACAATTGAATAAACGTTTATCTTATCGGTTCACAGAACTGTTTTTCATGCAAAAAGACAGGAAGTTACGCTTATTGTTCGCAGAATTAAACAAAATAGCATTGCTACACAGTTGAAAATGTGTGTTTTTTTGTTAAAAACGGTCCCCGTTAAAATTTTTGTGTTAAATATTTAACACATTCACGTGTTAATTTAACATATTGCTGTTATGTTAATTGGACTCAAATGTTAAATTATTAAAACAGCTAAAAAAAAGTGTAAAAATAACACAATGTATATCTATTTTTAATTTTACACAATAAATATGTTCCGTATTATTAGTGACAAGATTTATCTGTTAAAATTTACAGAAAAAAAATGTTAATTTTACTTTATAATATAAGTGGGGGTGATAAAATGTAAAATTAACAATTTTTTTAGTTAATTTTTACATTAAAACTATGTTAATTTAAAACACAAAATTTATTTTAAGTTTATTTGAAGTTTGCATTTATTTTATGTTAAAATATTAACACAATATTCGTGTCACCATTTAACATATCCGTATTATGTTAAATTAACACAAAAATTTCTGTGGACCGTTTGGGACAGGTGATATTTGTTAAATTTAACACAAATTTTTCAACTGTGTAACATAATATGCCGTATTTCGAAAAACCGCGTACTTTATAAGTGCCAAAAAGTTTTTTCGTAAATTTAGATTCTGACAATATAATAAAATGTAATCTTATATAATAAATAGATTTAAGTAAATATTTTTTCAATATACGCGCAGATTGCGATTATTGTTTGATATTCCAAAGAAAGCAATATATGTAATTTATCGTGCAATTATTTTTTTGTAAGATTGCAGAAAAGCTTTTCGATTTCGCGAAATAATCCTGAGAAATCGTTTACATTGTGAAAAATTTATATCCCTATTATCGCGAGTGCACGATAATCAATTCCGACCAATTCGTAGGGAGGGGACAAAATAATAAAGCGCAATAGAGAACGCAAAGTCTGCAATTATTTCATTGTACTATGTTACGTCAACGAACATGCTAGCCAATCGCGTGAGATATGAACCCTATGGCGAAATCGGCGAGCGAACAGTATCAGCGCAAGCTCAATTAAAATTAATTTTGCGATCGTGGGCGACAGAGAAGATCAACCCTTCTTAATCTCCAGCAATAACGATTAATTACCAGTCGCTTTGTTACGTCATACGTTAGAGTCTCATCAAATTACTTAACAACGATTTAAGAATCGAAATAGATACACAAAGCATCTCCTGTCGTATATACAAGTTAAAACAAAGATTAAATCAAAATTTTATTTTATAAAAAGATTTTTTTCTTATTTCGTTTAATCATTTCTATCACTGGAGCACGGATGCTGATTGGAGAAATATTTTTGTATTCGTAATTCCGTAAAATCGTGAGTCACTCGAAAAACCCAGCCGATCAAAGATCCCTATTCAAACGAGTTGCTTAAAGCAATGTATTTTGCGACGTATTTTTTATCCAAAGTATTTTTTATCCGGATAGACTTTTATCTGAATAGACACGGAAAGAGAATCATGATAGATAATGACTGTTACGTAAACTCGATAAATGAGATGTAATTGCGGATAAATGAGATGTAATTGCGGATTGGTAACTAATCAATTCCAATTAACCATTTTATAAAATGTTAAGTAATTATAATTGAGATCATGTAACATTTATTAAATAATATTAAATAGATCATCAGATTATAATTTTTTCTAACAAGCGTGCTATGATCTGGAATATATGAATCTAATTTATTTAATCATTTTTCATCGATAGAGATGACAGATATTTTCCGACATCATTAGATAATTACAAAGCTCTATATATAAGTACGTGTATACAATGCTCGTCTGTAAAAATAATTAATGCATTAATTTCTAGAAGTTTCTTCGTGACCCTAGCCAATAAAATACGCAATAATTCTGCAACGTAGGAAAGTTGCCAGAGATATATAGGTCGTCAACAAAGGTAAAAGTAGAACTACTTTCTGTCTGACCACCTTCAATCTTCGCGTATGCCAGTTCAGATTGTACTTTCAAAAAGCCTTATATCGTTTTAAGACCGGTTTTTCAATAATAGTTTAAATTTAGATAATCTAAACTCTGCAGAACACATGTGTGCATAGTTTAAACTCTGATCTATAAGTTTAAACTATTATTGAAAAACCGGCCCTTAATCTTAGATTTTTAATCCTATAATGTAGTAAATGGACACCTTCAATCATCTCATTGACTGTCGCTAAATTAATTTCATTAAGAGTTTTAATTATTTAATACACCCCTAAAAGTTCGTGCAATCGTGTTCTTTTTCAGCATCGATACAGTTTATTTCGTCAATGATAGAATTCGTAGAAAATAAAATAATAAAATTTATGAGAATAATAAATTCGCAGGTGATAAACAACCAAGCGAATAAGCTTCGCGCTTATCTCGCATACTAAATGCGGGACAAAATCCACGAAACGTAGTATTACATCAGCAGCGTATCGAACATATAGTATAAGAAGTGAGCGATGACGCGAGTAAAATTCAATCGTCAAAGTGACATCACGATTATTTTCAGATATTTTGAATCTCTAAGATAACACATGTGTCGCGAAATCTTTCGCAGCTATCTGTAAAACGTGAATCGGAATTACGATTAAGAAATACTGAATGAGTTCTGAATGGAACAGGTTGAGAACCGTTGTGTTAGGTCGAGCCCCTCGAACGACAATCAATCTAGCCAATAAGAGACTTTCTTGCTGTGACGTTATGGGTCATCAAATCATCAAGTACAAGCGGACCGATTTGTCGGCTCGCGTGTTACTCATCACGGGTCACTTTATTGGCAAATCGGTCAAAGTCAAGTATATTGCTTCAATTGTTGCGGTAATCGAGCCACTAGTCGTTCACTAAACAATGTCATCAAAAGTATAACTGTTAAATTAGCCGTCGACGTCAATCCCATTCTACAATCATCGTTTTAATTCTATAATAATAGATCCTTTCCGTTCAAATCGAAATCGGTTTTTAAACGTCAGATTCTGATATGATTTGATTTAACAGTTATACTTTTGAAAATGAAGAGTTTTTCGCAAGTTTTACAGATACCTATTGGATTTTTTAATTTTATTGTTTCTTCTCATATTTAGAATTTGCTCAATTTGCAAAAGTTGCAAAATAAAATATACTCCAAACTTTTTTGCGGTATATATCAAGCTAGAATGAAGTGAATGAATGATCAAAAATTAAAAAAAAAATTATATGTCTTTTCCTTAACGTGAATCTGAAATTTTTATAGACAATCATTGTCACAATTTTAACAATTTTCTTCCTCATTTTATCTTTCAAGTTTAAATAGAGGGAATATCCTTTTAGCTTTAATGATGCGAGATAATCGATCGATTTAATGCCAGCAGTGCGATTTCCGATAGCGAATTACATTACGTTAAATGCGCATTAAAAACTGTCACACGTGATTTTATCTAAATGTCGCATAAACGGTAGCATATAAACAATCTTGTGTAGCGTATATGTAAACTATCCTCAATATATTGCAACTCGATCGCTCTTGCATGTCCGATATATCGAACATCTCTCTAAAGTTTTATCTATTTTAGGTCAATAATAAATTAATTTTCAATTAATAAATTTTAATTCCCTTTTTCGGTGACATGTTTTTGTGTCAATTCGTATCTGATCGCTTTTAGTGGTCAAATTCATCGCCGGAAGTTATCGCGAATGAGAACCACTTGAGACGAGCCTCTTGTCAGACCGGTTGAGTGACGAATCGCGGATCACTTAGCTAACCAACACCTACCATGTCGACCAACCGCGGAACAACGAGACGAAGGCTCGTCTTCTTGTACCTTGCATCTCTTGCATCACTTTCTCTTCGCGCTCTGTTCAATTGCACCGTTTAGACAGAGATAGAGATAGAGATTCATTAAACAGACGTGCATGTTAGACTAACAATTACGCAATTTCCACGTACGTATTACAATGAATTCCGCCTTCGTCCCATGACGAACTGTGACGCGAATGCTTCGTATCATTGTTGACATGAAATGATAACCGAAGATGTGTCACTTTAGATGGTAACGCAATATTCAAGATCAGAGTCGGAGGATCGGAATTTCATCGGTTTTATCATTCGCGACTGGATTCTCTGACGTAAAATAGATAGTCTGTAGTTTAAAATGAAATTCACCGCAAATTCAGAGGTAAGATTTTATGCTATCGCTTAACATTTTTAAAATGCAATGTAAACTATCATTCGTATCAATTAATAAAAATTATTATATTTATGTTAAATTATCATTAAATTATAGACAAGTATATGAATTAATTCGTGTTCAAAAGAGCGTTAAAATACAGAATTTTTCCTCTCATTATCGACACATCTGTTAAATGTTGTTTGTTTTATTCATGATTATTTTATTCGTTCGCTCTCATTCCAAGAATATAAGACATCGACGAGATTGCAGATTGATTTGCGAAGATAAAAGAACGGACGAGAACAGATCATTTTATAAAAGCTTCAAAAAAATCAATAAAAATCAATATAAAATTTATATTAATTTGCTTTTCATTTTATCGCGAGAAAATCATATTTCTGGAAATAAGAGAACACCCTAAGCAGAAATTTATTCATAATTGACACAAGTTCGTTATACAAAGATTGCACAACCGCGAATTGCCATTGCATTTTCGCACTCGCTGCAGTCAAAGCAGCATCGTCGTTTTCGCTGATCCAGCGCTTATATATATATGGCTATCGCTGCTTTGTCTGCGCGATCTAAGCGAAAACTAAAAATATACCAAACCGCGCATTGACAACTGGGATAAAAGAAAAAAAGAAAAAGATCACACATAGATATCTAAAACATTCTAGATTGTTTACTATCGATCCGCCAATGAATAAAATTCGAGCGTACGAGAAAAAGACAATGGTCGAAAACTATGCAAGCGCGATTTATCGGGATATAGATATATTAAGAAAAATGTTACTCTACACTAGCCTCCCGATCTAATAATATCGTCTGCTCGGCCCTGTAACTTACTTCGACATGAATTCTGGCACAGAGTCAATTGTGCGACACATGCAAAATGCATACTCTGTTAATTTATATAGCTCATTCACATCGCGCGTTTCACGATCGTCCAATCGCATCACTCCGATGTCGCTATCTAATAAAAATTTTTTTCAACCTTCAAAAATGTAACATCTTAAGTCTTAACTAATAAAGAATGGCAGAATGTCTACGTAAAGATTTTCTGAATATCTGTTTGGATGAAAAAGAATTTTGGCTGATATAAAATTACATTTTATGATAATTATACATCAATTAAATTACCGTAATTATCTTTTAGAATATTACAATATTTGGTTTCTCCTTTCCTCTCCTCTAATTATTTCAAAATAAATTGGATATCTGAGATAAGAAAATCTTAATTAAAATATTAATTTTATTTAAATGTCCAAGATACTTGAGTATTCGAATATTGACAGCTTTAAAGAAAAAATTAGAAATGGCTCGTTCTTTTTTGTTACAAATTGATTTAATAAAAATATGCAAAATGTAACACGAAATTGCTCGAGACTCGCTAATTTGGACTGCGCAGCTATTAATTTGCGTTATGTTTCACGAGTTATCCGGTGGATGTTATTAACATCATTCGCATGCATCGAATTGATTCACGCCTAATGCAAAATGCTTCAATGAGTTCTTACGTTGTAAAGAATGGTAATATTCCACTCATATAATAGCGATTTAACCGCGCGAGTATTAATATATCTAAATTAATTACGTATACAACTCAGTTCGAAATTAATCTATCAATAAGAATAAACTGTTAAGAGTATTTCGCGATATTGTGTAAATTATTCCAACCTTATTTTAAAATAATTCAATTTCTTTCTAGTCTCGTAACGCAATATTGCAAATCGAAACCTTCATTTATCACTTCCGAGACTTGATGTTCCTCGTTTAATGACATTCGAACGTCGAAAGGACACTGAATGACAATGATACGAAATCGTCCTTCGACGCAAACGTGTGCGCGAAATACGAATTACCGAGTTCGTAATTTTGATCTGTATGCACTTTATTTTTATACTAATAGCAATCTGTAAAACAGATAGTTGTATCTCTAAAAATACGCGCGTCCATTTATAGGTATCCTAAAAGTGTCGTATTTCGAAAAAAAAAAATCAAGTACTTTTGCATTTTATAATTATTCGCGTGAATCGAAAAAAAAGGAAGTGCTCGCCTGAAGTGATTACGATCTGAGGACAATGTGGATTTTAATTTCACGAAATTAATTTCACAAAATTTAATCAAAAATTATGATGTGGAAATTCACAAGTAATTAACTCTTATTTTCAAAATAAGATTATATATTTTTTCTAATTTTAATTAATATGATAGATTTATATTTGATAAACCGATGAGTGGATTTTATATTTTAATTTTTCAATATAATACAAGAGAAAGAGAAAGTGAGATATAAAACACATTTTTTAAATTAATTTTTAATTCTAGACACAGACACCTCAATGACTTTCATCTCAATAATTGCCTATTTCATTTAACACGATTGTTATGTAACACCCGAAGGAATAAACCTCAACGGGCACGCATACATTCGCACCTATGAAGCAGACATACTGAAAGGTGCTACCGAAGCCTCCCACGAGTCTTGGCAAGCACGTGTCAGCGCGCGACATTTGGATCTGTAACCGCGACTTGTAACTTGAACATACCTTTTGCATCCGTTAATCGGAGCGAGCCGGAAGAGAGAAGGAGATTGTTTTCACTGTAATTAAAATCGCGCCAACACACACTTATCGGAGCACTGCGCGATTATCACTGGTCAGGCGAACGAGATCGAGACTGACACGCGAACGCGTGCTAAGGTTCGCTGACGAAACCGTGTCGTCTCGTTGCGAAAAGAAACGAAAACGTCGATTTCACGTGGTGAGTGCTTGGTACCGCGTTACGTATGTGACTGATCGAGTAGTTATCCGACAGAGCCTCCGCGCAAGTCGAGTCCGTCTCCCTCTCTCGCTCGTCAGGGTCGACAAATTTATACAGCGAGCTGCGGAACTCGAAGTCGCACCGCAGGAGATCTCGCGTTATCTCGGGGGGAAAAAAAAAAAAAAAAAAATGTCACGCGTAATTTTTTTCAATGAACATTTTTTTAATGTATCATCATATACTTGTCTAAAAAAAGAGAGAGACTCCCGTTATAACTTTGAAATACAACCTTTTATATTTCGGCACTGCAATTGGATCCCACTCACTGCCACAACCTCGATCAATCTCCTTCTCTCTCTTTCTCTCTCTCTTTTTGGAGGATAGATATACCTGTCTTGCCTCGACACTTTCTCATAATCAGTAAGAAAATACGCAAATTACATTCCGGTTTAAGAACAAAGAATTGATAAAACTCTTGCGACATCTAATGTAAATAGGAAATTTTTTATTTTTTTGTATTTTAAACTTCAATAAATTTGAAGTCAATTTCACGAAAATATAGAGACGAGTCCTCGACCGTAATGTAGTTACACAATTATTCGTAATTCATATGCAATAATGCATAAATAAATATTCGTATGTATTTAGTCTCAAGTTAAGATGTTATGCTTAGTTGATGATATATTATTATGCATATAAAAGAATAATATAAAAATATAATGTAAAAAGGATAATAAAATCCTCTTAATTAAAAAAAGAGAATAGAAACAATAAGAAAACTTAATTAGAGTTTCCTCTCTCTCTTTCTTTCCCTCTGTATCCCAAAATAGATAAGTGTATCCGTAAAAAAAGAATTATTATGGTACACGTAATATAAATTTTTTTGTAATCGATTAAAGTCTATTTTAAATTATCTATTCGCGGCAAAACTTATTGTAGTACAGAATTCTATTTATAATTTTATGTATAAATATGAAAAATTTTTTGAAGAAATAAAATTGTTCAAATTAATATTCAAAAACACATAACATATACATTGTACACATTGCGATACAAAAATGATAAAAGCTGATGCTAGAAAATTGATTCTAGAAGAAAAAAATAGTGCTATCTATGGATTTATATGATAAGAAATCGCGTCTAAAAGGAAAACTTTTTTAAATTCAAAAACGATATAGCGAAAAGCAAAAAGAAGTGGAATTAGACGAGATTTAAAGAGAAAGATTAAAGAGGAGCGAAGAAAATTTCCTAACTCTAATTTGATCCTCGGTAAGCAAATTTTATTCAGGTATCGCTCATGATCTATAGTGGCAACCCGGAATGAACTGGTTTGTGTCTCAAGATGCATGTGTGCATCTGTTGGCCGATGTGTGATTACGCGGCGAAGTTCGACGAAAGAACACGAAGACCGTAAGCACGTGCTCAGATCATTCACTTGCGTCTAAGAAATATAGAAGGAACTTTCAACCTTTGATTTCAGATATTTTCGCATCTACTATATGATTTCGGCAATCTTTATGCAATCTCTATTCTTTACTTAAACGACCATGTCTCGCACATTTTATTCTTTTATCAGATAAAAAAAACTCGCTTGGATTATTTCATTAACATAATTGAGATTGCAATCTGAATTTCTTCAAAATTAGCTGTCAATTTTTGTTATATAAATAAGCGGATCTATACACAGTAATAATTGTAAATAAGCTGTACGAAAGAATTATTCTCTTGTATCATGTTATTTTTTTTTATATTTTCTGATTTTATATTAGCGTTTAAATTATTTTTTTATAATGCAATTTATTTTTAATTTCTTTTCTAAGAACTAATATTTTTTAATGTGTGTAATAATGTATGCTTATAGGCCAGAGTAAATCATTGTTTTTGCACTTTTCGCAATTGGTGCATGGCTAGTTCAAATTATTATATCGAAGACATATATCGTTCCAATAAAAATCGCAGTGATTATTAAAACGCGAATACTAAATGTATAATTTTCATCCGAGTAAAATGAAGAACAGCTGAGGAAACTGACAACTTTTGCCATTCATAAAATTGTGTTCTAACTGCATTCCTATATACAAGGAGTGTTTTAAAAATATCGTTCGCTAACAATAGCAATTGAAATTGTATATTCTTACCACGAGCCTAGATCATGATTATCCGATAGATTGTGTTATCATTTACTATAGTAAAAATTTAAAAGTTATATGAGAAAACTAACAATAAGTATTTTTGCAGCGGAAGTATTTATCGCGAAACAAGAACAATTAAGATCGTTGCCACTTCCGACTAGATAACCGATTCGCTACTTATATCAATCAATTGAGAACCTTGTACATACCGTATGAGAAGCCTTCGATTCCTCTCCTTAATCAAGACACTATACGTAGATATATAGTGGAAACAGACACAGTCTCTTTCTCTCGATTTAGTTCTAATTAAATACCACAAAGTGCACGCACTCGGACGTTACTGTAAAACGGAACTGAAGGAATCAATTAATCGTTCTTTCGTGTATAAAACACACAGAAACTTGCAGCGTTTACGAGGACGAGAAGTTAAATGCACTTTATTCACGCAAATGTTTGCCCGTGCGATTAAACTCACACAATGCACTTTAATTTAATTAACATAAAAGTCTCTAATCTTCTTTCTCTCACACAAGTCACGTTCAAGGGAAAGATGATTCTCGCAAGTCTCTAAAGTATTTTAATGAAATCAAAGGATCCCTCTCGATTTTGATCTGAAAAACGACTTTTCTCACTCGAGACTTCTCATCGAATATAACAAGTGCGGGTCAGCGCGATTCGACCGCAGTTTCGGGAACTGGTATACGATAGCGAGGTGTGAGTGCGAGATCGCGAAGAAACGCGCAAACGTGCGAAATTTAATTCGGAGATAGCGTATTATGGCGATGCGACACGCGCGATTTGCGTAAAGAGGCGTCGACGCGCGGATGTTCGGTGGCTGACTGACGCGCTGGAACGTCAATCAAGTGCCTTATAATGATCGGCTACGCTCGTCAATTATCACGTGACCGCGAATATTTCTTGCCGCTTTGCTAAGTCGACGATCGAAGTGACGGCCGATGTAGTTCCGTCGTTAATTTACTCGTTAATTTACGCGTTAGTTACTCTATACAATACATGTATGTATTTGCGATTTGTCTAATTAGGAAGAAATAGATTAGTGGCGCACGAGATTTTATTGTCAATCAGGCTGTAATTAATTAAAATCGCTACTGTAATTAATAAAACGCGTGTTTCGAGATTCTTCATTAATACACGGAAAAAATTATTAGCTGCCATAGTTAAATTTTAAGTGTCCCTATATATTATACCTGAAATTTAGACAAATGAAATATGGATAAAAAAATAGTAGTTACCATAGCTGAAATTTTAGATATGGTAATTAAATTTCAAGTGTAAGATAGGAAGACCTAAGTTGTAAGTTATAATAGCTAATATTTTTTTTCGTGTAGCGATTTGCGATCGCAGAAATGTCAATCGCAGAACAAACGCGATATTGATACGAGATATCGGATGGCTTGTTATATATACGCAAGTGGCAATGGTATACAAACGAATAATGAAATATAACAGATACTCATCGCGGAAATAGATTAATTTATTTTCGCAAAAAATTATTATTTATTAAATCATCTCATCTATTTTTTCTTTTATTTAAAATATCGATCGCGACCAAGCTTAGGATTGTTGTGGAGACAATATCATATCACTTAAATATACGCACATACATATAATATATGTATTGCGCTAATAACACAATAATAGAAAATTATAGATAAAAAGGATTAAATGATTAATAAATCAAATAAAAAAGAGAGGGCAAAGAGCTGTAGCAGGAAGTTAGTGCCAATGTGCAATTTATTACAGGAATCAGTATGTAATTGACAAAATTTGTCATACCGATTCCTGTAATAAATTGTATATTGGCACTAACTTCCTGCTACCGGCTCTTTGCCTTTTTTTTATTTAATAGAAAATTAATTGTAATTCCTATGCACGTGTGCGTGCGTTATCGTGGGAAGGTCAAGCGACCAGATCAAATGTAAATATGTTATACAATGCTTAAAGAGTGCACATGTGCATTTTCTTAAAAAGTGCATACAACCGAAGAAAAATCTGCTCGCATAACATGTTATACAACACGGGGCGCCGCATGTTATTCACGCACGTGTCTGATACATAAGAGACATTGTATCACGAATTTATCGTAAGACTGTCGACTGTAAAAACAAGAATTCTGGCTATGTGACACACTGAATCCGATCCGATATCGCCGACGATCCACGTGTGTTTTCTGGCAAAATCAATTTTCACGAATGCAGAAAGAAAGAAGATTCTCGCTCTACGTGACTTCGAACGTTATAATAAAACTAAAAATAACGCACAAAAGAGAGATAACAATTATAAAACTAACTTCTAAAACGATCAAGTATTCTTGTAAAAGATAATACTAACATCTCGAAAATTTTTAGAACAAAGAAATAAGTAACGATTAATATCCGAAACTGATTTTTAGAATCTAAAGTTGGGATGATTAATTAATTTTATTGCAAGTTTTATAGACAGGACTTTACCGATTATTCATTTCAACAATGTGCTTTTCCATCGATTATTCATTTTGACGCGTCTTCCGATGATTCAAAAAAAATTGCCGACAGGATATAATCTCGCGAGACGAGTTCCGAGATGTGCAAAATATACCGTGGGTATTTTCGAATATTGCCGCATTGGAAACTTCCTCTCGTACGCTCCGCGATTAAAACGATCAGGTCAACGAGAATGGAGAATTACTCGTCTCATTTGAGTCCGTTGACATAAGATACCAATACTCGATGCGAGTTTACACGCATATAGACGCGCTCGCGTATGCATAAAACTCATCGAGTGTAATTAGCCCGATCAATTACGCGTCTCGATCGCAAACAATAAAATAACGCCAATGACTACATCGATCTCGATTCTTTCGCGAATAAATCTCTTGAATATTCGTGGTATAACAAATGCTGATATTAAAATTTTTATATTTATAATATACAATATATTTTTTTATTATTTTATTTTATGTCACCTATCTTTCTATCATTTCTAAATTTCTCTAATTATTTTTAGTGAAATATAGTGATTTTATATTATTCTATTTTAATTTTTAGTAAAAAATTAGGAGAACTGTATTTTTATTAATGTGTTATAAATAATTGATGTATTAAATATGTTACATATAGATTTCTTGAGTATTTATCATGCAATTTTTTCTCACTGACCGATTGTGAGTAATGACAAGCATGATTACGTAAAGATAATAGTATCACGTGGCAAAATATAGCGCTTGACAAAGAACTCTCGGTGATTCCTACCTGGATTTAACGAGATGATACCGGTCGAGCTTCTCGTCGATTAGCTCACGACGATGATGTTTTTGGTGGAATTGGCTCTGATTAGTGCGCTGCCCGCTGCAACTCAGGCAACGGCGAGCTCCTTGCCAAACAACCAGCATCACTGTAACAAAATAAGGAGAATATATTAGCGCAAGGTAGGTATCGCGAAAAATCTTCCATCTTTTTACTCTTTCAATCGCAAATCAAGGTGAATTATATATCACGCGCGCTTGCCGTGATTCAGACACACGATACACGATTTATCTGTTTATATGAAGTTACGTTTTTTTTCTTTTCAAGTGTATACGACAAGTCAATCGAAAGATAGAAAAAAAAAAAAAAAAAACAAAAGTGTTCTGTTTCAGTGAATGCTATTTTTTCCCTTTCATTATCGCTGGCAATGTTTTTTACGTATAATAAGGAAATTCGAGTGTCTCTCCAATCTTACGATTGCGATACGATTGCATTAGTAATTGATATGATCCGTGATCAATCGGGGATTACGACACGTATGTTCTTGACCTTTGGTCTAGAATTTACGCCACGTAAACAATTTGCAAATCTGCAACGAAAAGTAATTCGCGCGGTGAGTCAATGTCTCGAATTTGACGACAAGAACACAGTTGGAAAATTTGTGTTTTCTTGTTAAAAACGGTCCCCGTTAAAATTTTTGTGTTAAATTAACATATTGCTGTTGTGTTAATTAAACTCAAATGTTAAATTATTAAAATAACTGAAATAAAGTGTAAAAATAACACAATGTGTATTTACTTTTAATTTTACACAATAAATATGTTCCGTATTATTAGTGACAAGATTTATCTGTTAAAATTTACAGAAAAAAATGTTAATTTTACTTTATAATATAAGTGGGGATGATAAAATGTAAAATTAACAACTTTTTTAGTTAATTTTTACATTAAAATTATGTTAATTTCACACAAAATTTATTTTAAGTTTATTTGAAGTTTGGATTTATTTTATGTTAAAATATTAACACAGTATTCGTGTCATCGTTTAACATATCCGTATTATGTTAAATTAACACAAAAATTTCTGTGGCCCGTTTGGGACATGTGATATTTGTTAAATTTAACACAAATTTTTCAACTGTGAACAATACATTTTTCTCGATCGAACTAACGCGAACGCGTAATCTAAAAAAAAGATTGCATAGAGAACGAGTAATTTATGATATATAAGTACAAAGAAAATATAGATGTAAAATGTAAAAAAAAAAAAAAAAAAAAAAAACAAATATAAAGATGTTAAAATAACACATCGCACATTCTATAAATATTTAAATTACCATCTAATTGAAAATTTAAAGCAATTTGGAACGTTGCGTGTGAGCGTCATCACTTTTTAATTCACAGAAGGAGAAATATACATATTTAATAAGCTAGCACTCGACATTTAACCTTAAAATATTCCTGTACTATTACGTGAAACTCTTTATTTGTTTGCCGTTCGAATGGCAGAGAATTATGACAGAGAACTTTGACTTTACCTTCGACTGACCTTGTGAAACCGAGGCTCTCTTTTTCGTTCTCAGTCAAAAGACATCGTTCACGAATTTGTAAATAAACTAACACGATGAAAAGCCATGAATGTAATTGTTTGAATGTGATGTAAATATAATTTTATTACGGAGAATACAAATGTAAATTTTACTCTGTTTAATTTTTAACTTGCTAGAGAGATTTTTAAATTTTAAAGTTAAATAAAATACATGTTCCGTACTTTATAATGCAAAAATTTGCCAGAAAGTCTAACAAACTGAAAATTAAATATTGTATTATTTATTATATGCTATTTAAATATAACATATTAAAAGTATATTAATATATCAATTATATATTAAAATTAAACATGATACACTCAAATTTATATGTATATTTTATATTTAAATAAATATTTCGAAATATTTATATGTATATACGTATATGTGGCATCTTTTCATTCATCAAATATTAAAGCTGAACGTTCATATATATTTACCGGAACTGACTATTGTTTACTTCGGCCTTGGAGTGACGCAATCTGGAGCAAACTTCGCCAAGTCTTCACTGGCGTGAAAATTCGAAAACACGAAACTGGGATGATTTTTTCGCATGACATTGCGGACACGCGAAAATATATAATCGTAATGCGGCAGAAAATATGTCTCGATTGCAGACGCTCTATCGATTGCCGGGTAGAAGAGATTGGCCGGTTAGGTTAGATTTAAGCAACGACTCGCGTTTCGCGTTACCGGCTTGTATTAATTTCTCAAAAACAAACGCACTCTTCCTCTTCTCCCTCTCGGAGTATCGAAATTTAGTAGGAAAAGCACGAAGAACACCACTTACTCGGAATTTCCCATGAAAAGACTCGACTGGAAATTTCGATCACCTCTGTGCACGAATTCAAAAAATACAGTTATTACTTATATAATCGATAGAGTGCGCGCGTCTCCTTTGCCAGTTTGGAGTCTGAAGTTATCTGTAGAACCTACTCATCTACGTTTGACTTGCAGCTATGCTCATTTCACTCGCACCTGCTTCTTTCCTCTCCTCGAATGCGCATTTCATATCGCTACAGTATTCGGCTTGAATTTCATGCCGAGATTTGCGAGCGTAATGTTGAATTTGAACTCGCACGCGTGCTCGCGCACCTGATCGCGCAAGCACGCGTGATCCTCTCTGACCCTCTCTGTCCCACTCTTTCTCCCCCTCTCTCTCGCTCTTTCGCCCAACATGAAGTAGCAAATTTGCTCGCGTATTCGCGAAAATACGTACCTTGAAATCGTGAAGCTCGCGCTATGGCGTCCCGAATATGCGTTTCTGTGTCCCGGAAGAACCGCACGACCGAAACCGCTTCGCGAAACACACTACTGTCGTCCGGCACGAAGACGATTGGCAACACACGATAACCGCCGAGACTCCGCCGCCGACGAGACGCTCGCGATATCGCGAAAATAAAAAAACGCGACAAACGTTTGCGGCACAGCTCTCAGGGCGAGAAAGCAAGCACGACACGAACCACAGATGAACGAATGGCCTCACGGGTTAGGTGCCACGCATTCGTTGCACATGCTCGGAGCGGCCAAGTATCTGCACTGCGCGGCGGACGGCGACAGACTGAACGTAGCGGCGCGCGATACCGCGTAAATATGAAGAACGCGCCGCGTCGAGTCTCGAGGGCGAGCGCGACGTATCGAAGGAACTTCCTAAGGACGATTCTCGCTTTCGAGTCTCTTTGTTGAGCGAATTGACAGGGATTTTTTTTAAATCCGCCGAAAAAATTGAATGTAAAATCGAAAGAATATTAAAAGAGGAAGAGACTACTGAAAGAAAAAAAGAATATTATAGTCTCGATATATAATCGAAATATCGATTATATATCGAGACGTTCGATGAATTTTTTTTTAAATATACATGTTCGATATTCTTTGTAAAAACTCTTTTTACGATTCTTTAATTGAATTGGAGAATTAATAGAGTTATTCGTGTTTGCCTGACGGAGATGTGCTCGGAAATTTGAATATATGTCTCTGTGGAATATCATTGAATTATTTGAAAACGTTAATAGCCAATCATGGATATAGAATTATTCAAACTATAAAGAATAATATTGTTTTGAAGAAAATGTTGGAAAGTAGTAAGAAACTGATTAATAAATGAAAAAGAAAATAATTACACATATAATATACTATCACTGATTTTCTCTAGATATTCATAGTTAATAATATAAGAAAACGAAGAGAGATGGTATAAACTATAAGATAGTATAATGAATCCAACATTTTATTCAGCAATAATACGAATACGATGAAAAATTGTTCGGATGTTTTATGAATATATATACAATGTACATTTGTAATTGATTCGATACGAGTATCTTTATAAATATTATTTTTGAATAATATTTCTTGTGCAAAACTGTCGGCTCTTGCATATTCCAAAGAGTTACAAAGACAACATATTTTAAATATGTATTGATAAAAAGGAAAAAGAGCTGCATTAAATAAGTGATTAATTTCTTTGCACTCTGTGGTTGATAAGACTTTCTTCAAAAATACATTTGTTTTTCATTTTTCATAAATATAAATGTATCATGCTCATTAATATATATTCTTATCAACGAGAGTCTAGATCAATAATGAATTTTGTGATTCGCATTAAAAAATTATTCAAAAATCTTATTTGTATCCCGTTAAGTCAAGCGATAATATTAAAGTACTTATTATTATAAATTATAATATATACATACACATAGAAAGTGTGCTACTTTTCTATGCGAGCGATAAGTGAGAGAAAATAACTGTCATTTACTTTCATCCCTGACATTTAACTTTTTAATCTCGTAATAATATATTCGGCATCAAACATTGAAATCTGCGAGTTATCGTCTATAATTTAATGAACACATGTGAAACATACCAATCCTTTGTGGCAGAAGTCTATATAAATCTACATTTAGTAGTACAAATCACGTCACTTTTGTCGCAAAATTTTTATCGAGCTTTTTTAATTATCTGATTAGATATTAAAAAATTATTATGGAAATATACAATACTATCACACATGTTATAGAATTATTATTGTTAGTTATTTTAACGAAGATATATATATATATATAATGCATAGAAATATTAAATAAATATATATATGATTCAAATTCAAAATGAATACTCTGTAAAAAAATATATGTATACATGTGTATGTTACTTTGTATAATCTTACAAATAAGCACGTGTACAATATATATATATATGCAAACATTTTGTCGACCAAGTATAATAAAAGCGACTGTGTAATTTAAATTTGTTATGCAAAATATAAAAGAACGAAAGCAAATGTCACTTTAACAGCACTTATTCAAAACATGTAAATTGTAAATAGTCTTTAAATATTTCTATTTTTGTAAATTTTTTTTCCAGATATTGTTGTGTGAAAAATTAGTCAATGCATTTTAATGTTAATGTTAATGTGATTTGAGATATGTTATGATACTGCAAGTTTTATGTAATTACTTGCCACATGTTCAGCAATTTATAAATTGCGTGTAGTGTTCTACTATAACAGTAAGATAATTAAATACAATTTACATATTTATCACGATCTCTATATTATAATACAAATTAAATCATAAGTAAAAATTCTAATCATTAATATTATTATTAGAATCTGAAAAGAATTTTTACCTCTTGACATAACATAAATCTTCAACAATTTAACTTCAGCACTAATATTTTTAATATACACATGTAAGTTATTAAGTAAAAAACATCATTTTTCGACATTTTTTTCCATTTTTTAAAATAAATTGTTAATATTCTCAGATATCAACGAGAATCTGAGAAAGCTTATGAAATAGGAGCAATTCGTAATTATGAATAATTCTCTTTTAGGACTATGGTATTCTGTGTGCCTTATGTATCTCGTATTTTGTATCATAGGAAACAGGTACAATGTATTAGGTAACTCAATTTCCTGTGCGATACAACAATCCATAAGATTTCTTACGCTACTTTGCTTAGTGCTCCGTAATAATGATCAAAGTACATTTCTTATCATACTTTAAGTTACATATAAAATGTTTCGCTGGCAGATATCATCCTTCCTTTTTATAACACCTACATAGAAAATCAGTATTCTACAGCCTCTCTGTGATGTATAAAATAAAGAGAAAAATTGTTCAAAGCAAGTGCTGCACATAAGCAAATTGTATTGTAACTATTGTAAGAGTCAGGCAAATGTATTGTTGTGACGATAAGGAATAACTTGTGACATTTGAACCGCAGGTTATCATTTATAACTATCATCTTGCATTTACAAGAAGGCAAAATTATAAGTATCCGGTCTAGTTGTATTAATCTTCTTCCTTAATGCATTTCTTAATGGGATTCTTTACGAAACATATAGTGCTATTTTCTTATATCAAATTAAGTCTAGACATATAGACAGATTTTTGTTTATATCACTGGAATATAATAATTCTATTTAAATTATTACTCAAGTAACAAGGTTGAGAATCGAATCTGAGTCTGCTAATCATCAAATAATCTTTTCACCAATTATCAACTTAGCACTATAAATGCATTATTTTAAAAAATAGTATATAATAATTGCTATATTTTAGATATGAGGATAACTCTCAGTTAATATTGTAATCTAGAGAATCAACTAGGCTGCTATAACAAATGCATTTATCGTATGTGAAAGTTATCATGCTATAGTCGTATTAAAATCAGAAATCGTATTCGCACTATGCTGAAACATTTTTAGACAATTACGATCAAATAATATGTAATAGAGAAAAGTTTTTCATGCTAACTGCGTATTCTAAGAAATGCAAAAATATATTATGCAGCGCGTGAGAAATTCTCTGTATTCTTCACAATGGACGGTGAAATGTTAAACTACTAATAAAGAAAGAAAAATAAAAAATAAAAAATAAAAATTATCTACCTTTTTTCCTATTAAATTTGTTTCATCTACTATTCTAGTATTCTACTAATAGTCATAAATTAAATTACAATTTTATTGAAATCTTATTAAAATAATAAAGAATATATGCTAATCCGTGGATTGATATAGTTTTTTCCTTCGAATCGTTGTCAACTGAACTGTGTACATATAAAGTCATCGCATAAAGTATTCGTAATTAGTATTACAATATATAAATATTATGTTACTGACATATATCGAGATATCAAAAGTCATGTATATACATATATATATGTATGTATATATATATGTATCTATACATATACATATACACATATACATGTATATATTATATTATATATATAATGAATATATATAATACACATTATATATATGCACATATGTATATATAATCTACCTAAAATTAACTGACAATAATAAATATAAGTATCTCTTAGAAAAAACGCGCGACACTGATTTTTACAACTATGTTGTTTCTGTCAGGTGAGCATGCCACCGTAATGGAAAATGTGTTATATTTACATAATAATGTACAACTATTACACGATTCTATACACAAGTGAAAACTTACGTGATTTTTTTCTTCTTTTTCATGTTATTAATATTATTATTATTTAATGCATCATTTTATGAAGTTTCAGAATCTTTCCCAGACGCTGTTTCGCCGTTTTCATTCCCTTTTTCGGCTTTCGTTCTGAAAATTTATGGATATCCAATTCTCTCTTCACTATTATCAATTAGTTATAACTCAACACACTTTTAAATTAGTAAAAAAACGTGTAAATATAAAAATTGACACTTTACCAACAGGAACCGGTGCTGCAAGTTTGGCTTTAACATCTCTAAGTCTGTTGGGGCTAGTCAGTATTGATCCAAATCCGATGGGCGATTTTATAACATTTTCAGAAGGTGCAGTGGACGATGTAGTAGTGTCCGCTGCAGCGACCGCAGAGTCCTTTTGTTTCTTTTTGTTATATGTCCGTTTGTTGGTACCCTGTGTTACATGTGTAAGATGTAATTTACATCATAAGTTTTCTTTGATTTGATTTAATAACTACATAGAAGAGAAAATAATTGGTGAACACAGGAAAGAAAATATACAGAATGAGTTATCAACAAAAATATTTAAATATATTCTATAACTTGATTTGTAGATTAATGTTGTCAAACTACAGTTAACGATCACATGTATGCAGTAAAAAGAAAATGGATACCAACATTAAAGTTGTAATTAAAATAAAAAAAATACATTCATAATTACATAAGAACTACAATTGTAATTACAAGAAACGTAATTATAAAACTAAAAAATATGCACAATCTGAAAACTATAGAAAAGTATAGCGTTACAGAATTTTAGATTAAACTGCAAAAGTTGAATTATGCCTACCAATTTCTTCTTGGTAATCTTCTCCATGTCGTTATCCAGGTATTCATCCTATGTAAAATGTATGCAAGAAACATGGAATTATGATGTTTAAGGAAAGTTGTATGAATGATAAGATATTTATTAAATGATAAATGATATAAAAAAATATATATTACACACATTCATACATACACACGTACACACACGCATACATACTGAATATATGTTTATTAACTGGATTAATGTATTAGATTAATTTAAGTATAATTTAAGGATATATTTAACGATTGGGAGGAGTTTAATGTATTTGTACATTACAAGATGCACAAATATAATGATTATGGATAGAATAAAATGAAATAATATTAAACAAAGTAATTATTAATTTACCGATTGTTTTGCTCGTTTCGCCGCAGCTGCTTCCAAACCCTTTTCCACAGATGTTTTCTTCACTCCTTCCCTTGCAGGTCGATTCATCTTTGGTAAAAGGGGACCCACTCTGGCTTTCGGATTCCACGCTTCATCGATTTGACTTTTTGCCTTAGGTTTGAAAATGTAATCTTCGTCGTCAGAAGCGTCTAAAGCTGGATAAACTGCGAATAATATAAATTTAGTAACGTCGTCCAATATAAAAAATAAATCTCGATATTTCGTTTAAACTATTCCTTTATTGTATACATACTAAAATCATCATCTTGGTGAACCTTGTCGATATTTTCTATCGACTGATCATCATCGTCATTGTCATCGTTTTGTTGGCTCTTGGTAGATCTTGAAGATTTTGCAGAATTATTCGTTGTCGAGTAGCTTTGCTGGCTAAACGATAACATCCCGGCGATAGCCTCCCGCGTGGACGGTGACGCCCTGTCGGAACTGATCGTTTTCAATTTATAAATACTAAGACATCAAGAAATCAAATTCATTCCTCTGTACTGTTAAAAGCTACAATAATCTCCTAATAAACAACATTCAAATAAACTTTTACACATGCTTGAAAGAAGGAAAAATATGTATCTACATCATACATATTTACCATATATATGTATATTAACTTTCACAAATTATCAATTAACAATCACACAAATTACTTTTAATAAAATAAACCCACAGAAGTTCGAAAAGAAAATAATAGAGCTATAATAGTAATATATAATAATAATAGAATTACAACAATTCAAATATCCAAATGTTCATTAATGCTTTTTATTAACTACTCTGTCTTAATCAGAAAAGTTTATAAAATATGTGACAAACTACAAAGCCTAATATGAAAAAAACAGAGAGTTTTATATTGAATCAACTTACCCAGTGGGAGGTGGCATGGACTGACTGTACTGCTGTATTATAGTCGATGGCCTGAAATTTTATTTTTCGTTGTAGTCATTATGGTTTAAATAAAAATTGTTAAAAATTAAATTATTAAATAATTATTATATATTATAAATATACATATATATATATATATATTTAAAATTATATATTATAAATTATTAAATTATTAAATAAAAATTAATATACGTCGGAATTTATACGTACGTGACGTCTATCCTTTGAGCGCCGTTTCCGAGGGTGTACGCCGACGCTTTCAGCAATTCCTCTATACCGTTTTTCGGCGCGTCGTTCAGCACGTCAACATCGCCGTCGTAATCGCGCTTGAATCGTTTCTGCGCGTTCGACCGAGGCGGCCGTTTTCGCTTCTGTGACTC
The DNA here is from genome assembly GCF_030444845.1 of Prenolepis imparis. Taxonomy (NCBI): domain Eukaryota; kingdom Metazoa; phylum Arthropoda; class Insecta; order Hymenoptera; family Formicidae; genus Prenolepis; species Prenolepis imparis. Next base: position 8,275,406 of record NW_028141166.1, on the reverse strand, counting down.
GTCTATCACGAGACCATAATCGCTCTCGTTGCTGCCGTCGTGAAAATCATATACGGACGATGTTTGATTCCACGAGAGCGGTTCCTTCGTTGTCCGGAGAGCTGTGTGATCAGTTGTAATATTAGCACCGTAAGCGTTTATACTGTCGTTCGTACTTCTGACAACCTCGTTGTTGCCGAGCTTAAATCGAATTACGGTAGGACTCTGTTTTCCCGGCTTGGACAGTTGTCGTTTATTGCTATTGACGGGTTTGTCCATCGCAGTCGTCTTAACTTCCGGAAACACGATAGGTTTCGGCAATGTAAGTTTTAACGGTGGTCTTGATAACGGCTGCTCCATCAAAGCTGGTTCCACTTTATTCGTTTCCTTCAACGTCGCTTTAAAGGCGTTATTCGCTATTTTGTCGGCGTAATCGAAGTCAACGAAATCCTTGTTCAATGGCTTCTTTTTCTTACGTTTGCTCTCACGTTCCGGCTTCGGCGGATTTAGGGATATTAAGTACCGTTCCGCGTGTCGTATCTCTTTGCTAAGATCCTTCAATAATTTCTGGCTATTTATTGTTTCTGGTATCTGCCCACGACTAACCATACTGTACTAAAATGATATATTTTGATTTTTATTTCATCTCTTTTATTTTGATCTTTTACGTTATTTTTTTTAGTTTTTAATTAAAGAAAAATGATAAAATAAAACATTCTAACTTACATCCTTATCTGTGTTCCATTGCTTGAGAATTCCAAGCAGTGCCTTCACACCTTGTAAAAAGTACGATGGACATTTCTTTCCCTCGTTATTCAATTCCTTCAATTCTTTGAGCAATTTCTTAGCCGCGAACCAATTAATTGTTTCAAAGCCAGGATATTGAAACTTTGCTGGAGTCTTCATCTTCCTTTCTAATTCATATATTCTATAAAATAATACACAATTTCACCATCAAGTAAATATTTCTTAATCGAGATTGATAACTAGACTAAAATCTTTTCTACTCACTGTATTTGCATCGGAATGTTAAGACTGTGCACAAAATTTCCACCGAAGACCAAAGAATCCACCGGTGTTAAGACCGCGTGTATCCAGCCCGTGGGAATCATCATTGTCTGGCCTTGTTTAAGCACGCACTTGTAACACGCATCAGCCTGATCCCCGAAGAAAGTTTCGCTCTGTGTCGAGCTGCACATCCAATGCTGATACAGTTGCAAATTCGCCGGTGTCGGTTTGATGAGATAGAAAATTTTTTCACCACGCAACACGTGATACCACACAGACGTGCCGCCAAAGTCAATGTGAAAGTCTGTAAAACTGTCTTTGACCCCCATTAAACAATACTTTTGTACTTCGGGTCGCTTTAATTCACTGTCCTCGGGCCAATCGCGCGGCCACACCGAATTAACCCAGTCGAGTTTGCGCGCGATGTACGGTGCTTCAACCAGTGGGGAAAGACTGCAATTGTTTGATTTGTCAATTTATACATATGTTCTAGAAAACATTTACAAATTGCCATATACATGGCAAGGCAATGAATATTGATATACCCAGTGTTAGTAAATTCAAGACTTATGACATTTAACACCCTTGTTCGGGAGGGAGAGTTGTAATATTCTACAAAGTCTGTTAATTTCATACGTATGTTGCTTTGTCTAGTAACATCGATTACATCCATGTCCCGATCACCACCTGAAAATAATAGCAGTCAATTTATATATGTTATAATTATATCGTGTAATAAATGAAATATTCATATTTAATCAAAAAATTTGTATACCTGCTACCTTACCTATATAAGTCTCTACATCCTGAATGGTAAAACTCAAAGGTGGTACAGTCATATCAAGTCCATCTTTCCCATCAATGATAATAGGAGTTTCAAAGCCATTTATCTGTAAATACTGAAAAGTTAAGTGCTGTCCTTTCACATGCTTCACAACTTCGTCAGCTTTAGGAAAGTGTCTAGACTTCAGCTCTCGTATAAATACTGAAGTTCCAGTTTGAACAGGTTTCGTATCCGCATCACATTCAGTATAATCGTGTCTATGCCAGTTCATCCTAGTCTTCACTGTAAAACAAGAATAAGAATTAATAAAGATATAAATTTCATTTTTAAAAATGCTTAAAATGTAACAACACGCAATAGCCTTACTAAGAGAAGGACCACACATGGCTTCGCATCGTGGACAGTGATATTTATCAAGATCTGTAGTCATGTATTCCTTCAGAGCCACGCATCTGAAAGAACAAAACAATATGTGACGCATTATTCATATTCAGAATTTAAAAAAATACAATTGTAATACATTATAGATACAAATTAAAAAATAACAATATATGCATAAACGAGCGCTTGAATTAAAGATAATAACTCAATAGTTAGTCCAATTATTTTCATTGTATCATATATATCTGCTAATAACGTGAAAAAGATGTTGGATACGAAAGGCCAATGACGCCTGATGACGCAGGTTATGTTACTATCAACAAAACATTGTTTGTAACACGATGCCGATGAATCCGGGTCGCATTTCATGTTCACGGTCGAGCATAAGCAAGCGAATGTTCTCGCAGGCGTAATTCGATGCGGAAAATTGGCGGGATTCGAGAGGGATCGTGAAAAAAACAGAGTCGCGCGGGGGATCGTTGAACGTGTCGTTGCATCGTAGACGCCAAGTTTTGCATGCATATTTTTAAGCTTGTAAACGCTTACCCGCCGTGATACCATTCCTTGCACACGTCGCATTGTATCATAAATTGCTGAGGATCGTACGAACGACCGCAAAAACAGTACGTAACTGACAACTCCATTCTTTTTTAGTGGTTAGCAATATTGAATACAACACTCTCTCGTAACATACCCATTCGCGTTCGCGCACATATAAAAGAAGCCGCCTAGAACAACGAGGTTTAGATAGATAGGCGTCTCGATGTAGATTTAGGGCTGTAAAGATTTTTTCTATTTCGAATACCTCCTTATTCTGAACATTTCTTTCTAGAGAAATATTCAGAATAGAGACACGATCTCTCTATTCTGAATATTTCCCTAGAGAGAAAGATTAAGAATAAAGCCGCAATCTCTCTATTCTGAATATTTCTCTAGAAAAATAGAGACACAATCCCTCTATTCTAAATATTTTCCTAGAGAAAAATGTTTAGAATAAAGAGGTTCAGAATAGAGAAGTATCTGCAAGCGCAACCTGTTCTCTATTCTACATTTGACTTGGCGATCGTAAGTGAAACGTAGATATGTGTATGAATTTGTTAGGTTAAAAAATCATAAACACAAATAGATAAATATCCTTCTTTATTAATGAAAGTTAAACATAATAAACGGATAAAGAGAAAGAAAACTAAATTGAAAAAAATTGCAACGTGAGTAAAATTATTCAAAATCACAGTAAATAAAAATACTCATTCTTTCATGTATCCATATGGTTGTATAGTATAATATACTGTTTAAGATAATATATATAACATTATTTAAAATATTGTTATTGAACATTGTTTCATTACTTTTACTTTTGATTTTATAGACAACTGACAACACGTAAGATAGAGAAACATTCTGTCGGCAAAAACAAATCTATGTTGGCTTACAAACATACCACTGTAAATTTCGATAATATGGACATTGATAATGCACAGAATATTCCTTCAGGCGAGTCAATTTGTTCTTCTGCGAATGAAGCAACCAAACCATTAATTTTTTGTAGAAAGACAAATTTAAATAGTAAAGTAACTATCAACAAATTGCATGACTTTCCATGTAAAAATAGATTTTTTTACTTATATTAATGCGTTTGTATGTGTCAGTTAAACAGAAAACTATCTAGTCAATTAATTTTACATCTAATTAATTATATCTAATTATTTTTTCTTAAGTTTACATAATTATAGTTATACATAATTTTATTTGAATTCCAGATTCCACGATTAATTCTATAAGATGGGATAGTTCTGAGGAACTAACGGATAAGGAAATGGACAATGATTGGAAGTCGGATAATTCTGAGGAAGAGACGGATGAAGATACAGACGATCAGATTCAAATTGCTCCAAAAGAGAAAAGAAATATAGATTCACCAGTTGTGATTGAAATGCATTCAAATGATGTCGTGTCACCAAATCTACCACAGATATTTAAACAAGAACAAAAGACAAGTTTAAACAAGGAAACATTTTACAATAACATCTTTAAAACAGATGCACCTTCCAACGAGGAAGCCTGCGTTATAGTCGCTAAATCTATAAATCCTAAGCATGATACTCACATGCAAATGCAGATATGCTCTGTGCCATCAAATACAGGTAAAAATAACGAAAACAAAAATACAAGGGAGAGTAAATTAGAAAATAGCATCAATAATATAAGCAGTCGTAAGAGAAATCCTAAGTGCAAAAATGTTAAGAGTAAAAAGTCAATAGATAGCAATACAGAAAAAGTGTATAGGAATTCTCATCTTCAAAATTGCACACAGTCTTCGCGGAATAAAAAGACACCAGCATTTTATTGCATAAGAAACATAGTTATAGTTATAATGAAAAGCGAGAGTAAATTAGGCTTCATCGGCAAGCTGTTGGTAAAAGTGTTATATGGCGCTGTGCAAATTTACGGGTACATATTAAATAAGTCGACCAATACCATGGAAGTGTATTCTCCGCGAGGATACAGCAATATCGCTATAGAAACCAGCAAGAAATATCCGGAAGATAACAATATCGAAAATATCTGGACAGCACTCGCTGCGGAAGGCATCACTCGAGATTCCGAGAGCAAACTGCAAGCCGACATCGATCAAGTTCAACCGGGTGAGGCCGTCCTCGTGCTGCAAAATTTCGAAAACAATCTGACGTTGTTCCTGAAAATTTACTTTTCGTACCTCAGATTGTTCCCGGACGTAAATAATTTCTGCTACTATCCTTGGACAGATCCCAAGCGAGTCGAGATAATATTGCAAGCCGAGCTGCATCTCGAGCAATCAAATAACAATTCCACCTGTAAACGATTGATCACTGATCCCTGTATCGTCGATATCGCGCAGAGGATGCTGAGTCGCTGGCGCGCGAACGAATGGTCCTGCACGCTGATCGCTGGCGGGAAAAACGTCGGCAAATCCACCAGTGTGCGCTACTTGATCAACAATCTGTTGCAAGAGTGTTCAAGGGTGATCCTGGTGGACGTGGATCCCGGTCAAGCGGAGTGTACACCGCCTGGTTGCATCTCGTACAGCTTGATCGAGCAGCCGCTAATGGGGCCAAATTTCACGCATTTGAAAATACCGGTTTATCAGCTGTTCATCGACGACGTGAACGTTGCCCGATGCGTCACCCGCTACCTGGAGGGTATCAAGATGCTGATCGAGAGATTAAAGAGGGATCCTGAACTGTGCCGTTTACCTATTGTGGTGAACACGATGGGTTTCTCGCAAAATCTAGGCTGGGATATCGCAATTTTCACGATAAAACTGATCAGGCCATCGATTATCATGCAGATTATGTCGTCGAAAAGGAAGAACAATTACGATAACGTCTTTAGCGCCGAAGTCGTAAATAAACAGGTAACATAAAATCTCTTCAGATATAATAGATGCATTTTCATATTCTTCGAATTCTTGAAAAAGGACTTTATCTTTTACAGAAATGCACATGGACGTTTTGCGACGAGAAATTTATTAATTGGGATAGGCCGTGCGAGCACGATTTGTGTATCATTCATTCTCCGGCCGAGGCGCAAATCTTTGTCACCACCGGAACGCAAACAGTTGATCAAGGACCAAATCAGTGGAACATGGAGCCGTATCAGCAACGCGAGCTCGTGCTGATGTCTTATCTCAGCGATATCGTACGCGACAACAATGATTCTTTGTAAGTACTGTTGTCTTTCATAAGGTTCTGTTTTTAACGATCACGTGTCAATGTTTAATTTTTAACGTTTCGCTATTTCAGTCAATTTTTAATTTTTTAACGTTTGTTATTTCAGTCACTACAACGCAGGACTGTCACGCAGCATCAACCAAGCAGTGCCGTATACGTCAGTATTTATATTTCATTATATATTACAATAGCGAGCGTTAAGCAGAAATATAAATCCGTCCTGCTATGTGTTTACAGAGCGCCTTTCTCTTCCCTGTGCATTATTCCTCAGCGATTGTTCGGCATACCGAAGTCGCATGCTTTGAGCATCGTAAATGGCAATATCGTAGCGCTGTGTGGTATAGATTTAACAGAGGAATCTTCGCAAGAGTCGACGAATATCTCCACTCTTCGGGTATTGACGCAAAGATCGCCCTTATGTACATGTTACGGCTTCGGTAAGTACTGCGATATCTCTGCGTAAAGTTTTCTTAACAGATATTTTGCATAATTCGTGTATAATTACATATACAGGAATAGTTCGTGGTGTCGATATGGAACAACAGCAAGTGTTCATAAACACACCATTGCCGATATCGATCATGCAGCACGTTAACTGTTTAGCGGGCTGTATTCCAGTTCCTCCGATGCTTTTACAGTTACATCCAGGCGCACCTTATGTTAGTGAAAATTCAATGTTGCCGACGAGTCGCGAACCGCGCAGAGGGTACTTTCGGATGAGATATCAAAAGAAGCGTAGTCCTAGTAAATCCTAATAATAAAATACACATACATATAAGTACACATACTGTACAATCTGCGCCTTTTAAATATTCGTTGATTTTCCATTGGAGATGAATATGGAAAGAGAGTACGTGCTTCATGTGTATAACATAGTTGCAGATATATTTTATATATATATTTTTGAGGACAATTGTAACATAAAGAAGACCATAAAAAAACAAGGAAATAAACGAGCTAATGAGAGCCAAGTGCAGAAAGCAGAGCGCGAATAAATATCTCCATAAAAAATCCTTTAGATGAATTGGTTTCCTGTTCATTGCATTCCCTCTCTTGAATTTTGTTTGACGCATGATAATATATTTGCAATGTCTTATCATTACGTCTAAAATTTCTAAGTAGGAACCGATTGGGTGATTCGTTTACTTTCTGTCTGAATCGTAGTGAAGCACATGATCGTGATCGAAGCATATGATTTTTATATCATTTATTGAAGATAGTCCGAGAAACCGAAACATTTAATTAAAGGATTTTTTATTTTTTAAAAATATTTATGCGCGTTTTATTTTTGCGCTTGGTTCTCATTAACTTGTTTTTCTCTTTGTTTTTTTATATATTAAAGCTTTTTCTTTAATTTTTATTGTTTGATAAAAAGACCAATCAATATCAAGCAATGTATAGAATTTAGTATATGTGTTTATATATATGTATATACATATACATACACATACTATATATACATATACATACATGTACAAATTTATTACACTGATCATTGACAAGTAACATAGAAAAGAGGAGATGTGTGTATACGTAAAAAATAAAATTTTTAGATATATAAAATTACTGCCTACACACCATACAAATCTCTATACCAAAGATATATGAAATAAAATGATTCGTTCCTGATTATACTGATTGTTTGCTCGCGATCAAAATTTTGCTAAAAATGTTTACCGCGATACGGAGTTAAGATATCTCCATGCAAGGCAAAACTATTGTTGCTCGTCTCATCTTCATTGCACTTAAAATAAAAACATAAAGGTCGCAATATGGCAGTAAGTGTTTGTACGCTCCAAGATTTGCCGAGCAATTTCTGCCGATTTGTAGCCGATAAATTCTTCACGTCCGTATAATGTCGCGGAAAACCAAAGATCTCTTCAAGCTCGGTGATCCACAGTCTATCACTTTCGCCCTTCATCATAATTGGTTTTGCTTCCGCTTTTCCTAGAATAGAAAGAAGAAGAATCTTGACGAATCTTTTCCGATAGAAAAATTTTTCAACAAAGAATGAGCGCGACATGTTTTACCTTGTAACAGGGAGCCCGTTCTGCATGTAACCGTGCGTAGTTTCTTGCAAAGAGCCTTACGATTTAAATTCGGCGTAAGCTTATCTTGAACGTCCTGTTGATTTTGAAACAACGGCATATACGGATTAAAGGGGAAATTATGCCAGTAAAGTCGCAGTCTGTGCTGAGGCGAGAAATCTGCTGCGTCTATGACGTCGGGTTCCTGCCCCAAATTCCTGCAATTAACGCAACAAGTTGATTTCGCGTGATATAATGTTACCCGCTGCCGCGCCGCGTCGTTGAAGAAGCGATTCACAAAACTCACTTGTTAATTTCTAATCTGTACTCGCTCGGCATCGAAGCAACATTCTCGTACAGCCAGAACAGGTGGCGATTTTTGTTGGCTTTCCTCATCAGTTTTTTAATTCGACAATACTCGAAAAAGAGAATGCCCGTTCCTCTGGCATCTACGATCGTAAAAGTAGATCAGAATCATTATCGCAAATGACTATCGTTTATAACGTAGCATTTGACAAGTACCGTGAAGACCTAATCGCGCCGGATTAACCAGACTCAAATCATTGCAGGGTGATCCGCCTATTAACAAATCGATCGGTGCAATTTCTTGAATCTTCTCCTTCGTTATGTCTCTCACATCTCCTAAGTAAGTGATTCGATCGCCAAAGTGAGCGGAGCTAATCGTTAAGGCATTCTTATCAATTTCACTCGCGTAATAAACGTCCACGACGATCCCCAAATTTAGAAGCACCAGAAAACCTATTAAATATTATGATATAACGTACGAATTATCTTTTTCGAAAGCGTAAACTTTACAACGTGAAATCAGTTACAACGATATAAAGATTAATTTAACAAAGAATAAATAATATAATAAATTTTGTCTTACCAGTACTCAAACCATCGAAAAGTGACAGCACACGTATGGGTCTCTTTTCCTTCTTATAACTTGCAAGATTTACGTCATCGGACGCGAGATTAGAGGCTGTGCGGAACATTCTGGAAAATTTATCTTTCCAATCCAATCGCGGACGCAATAACATATTCGCAAGTTGTTTAGATTCATCTCTGCAGAGAAAACATTTCCATGGATCTTCCAACAGCATATCCTCGTACGATTTTGGGCATATCAGGAATTTCAAGCAGGCAGTGCAATAGACACTGAAATCAATAACGCATTAAACAAATAAATATATTCCGTGATAACGAATTAAGTTAAAACTTCTCAAACGCGAGGGAAACCAACCGTGGACAATCATCTGAATCACAAATAAGAACAGTTCCGGTGGTGGCGCAAACTGTGCAATAAAACTGAAATCAAACGTGAAAATGCGTCATTAATATTTCAACTTTTAAATATCGTCGCGGAACTGCCGAATACTTACGCACTTGCCATCGTTCCCATGCACAAACATACATGGTTTGAACGCATACTGAAATAAAACAACTCTTGTTATTCCGATGAAAAATACATTTGATTGAAATAAACATTATTTTTGTATGATTATTGCGGAAAATGTATGAAAGTGTGATGTCTCTTTTGTCTCATACCGAACATTCTTTACATAAAGATCCTATAAAGAACGGATGTTCCTCCATTCCATCTTTAGGGAACCTCAAACATTTCAAACATAATTTTTCCATCGCGCATTCTCCTGATATTACGCGACGTAGAGCACCTGCGGTTAAAATATGAATAAAAAGTTTAGTATTAGAGAACGCCAGTCTATAATATACACATATATGCATTGCGTAATCTAACTCACCACTCGTTTTTATATCACTCTTGCGTTCAGCATCTACATCCGGCTTGGATTTAAATTCGTTGATCTTTTTTACTATCTCGTCGGAATATTTATCATATATCTTGTTAGAGTCTGAAACTTGCAATTGGTTATATGGTACGTGAATATTATTCATACTCGAAAAATATTCAAAGACATTATCTAAAGTCCAGTTATCCGTAGGGCATCCTAAACGCGAACAATAATCCTAAAAAGTCAGATTCAATTGTCGTAGGAGAAACTTTTGGAAATTTTTGGAAGAGAATTTATTTCATATACATATCACGTTCAAATAAATTACTTATGTAATTATTTATTATTTTAGATAAATAATTTCATGTATTTTTTACCTTTGCAGCTTGAAGCACACCTTCGAGATAGGTCTGCTTAACTGTATTTTGAATATAGTCGCGCATTTTTTCCAGTCCTTTGTGAAATTTCAAAAATTCTAGATGACGCACCTATTAAATGCAAGGTATAAATTAATCTACCTTACATAGAAAAAAAAGGAATTTCTCATATATAAAATTTCTTATCACCTCCGAAACTTTGTAATCGCCGTACCACATAATCCATTGACAACCAAAACTCGGATCTTTCAAACAACAGTCGCGATAATCAATAATCATCGCTGTAAAAACAAGAAAAACTCTTTGTATTTATAAAAGAGACTAAGAAAATTTTTACAAAAAAAATAAATTTTAAAAAATTTAAAAACTAGAACAAATGCGCTCAAGGTATACCAGGCCACCAACAATGTCCAGCGATTTTTGCCCAGGCTATTACACCAGGATTTTGGTTTTGCAAAGGTAAACGCTCATCGTCGATTTGTTTCCAACTTGTATTTATATCTTTGTTTTTTTCAACAACCTGTTTCTTCGTCGGTGATGTCTCTGGTGAGCCTATGTGAAATCAGAGTGTAAAAAATTAACTCTTTAAATATATTACACACATCGATATTATAATTTAAATCATAAAAGTAGAAGAAAACATACTTCTCTGACTTGATATAAATTTCTCAGTAGTTTTGGCGTTCTTTTCTCTCAAAACATTCAATCTTTCTTGTACATTTTTCGGGTATGGATAAAATATTAGGTCATCCACTGTTAAACCAAATATATTATAATTTATTATCTATGTTGTATATGTGTATATGTGTGAAATTATTATAAAAAAGATTTTTTTTTTACTTACAGCTCTCGCATCCAGTTATATTCCGTCGTATCCAATAATAATAAGGCTTTGTCAGAGTACAGTCGAAACGTTGGCGAAGCATCTAAAATAATTGTAACACGGCACATCGCATTTTTGGAAGTGTAATTCCTTATGTAAATTCTTATTGTCTTTTTAATTTTATTCTCGAAGATAGTAAAGAACCTGTATAGTCGCGTCAATGGCACGCGTACGAATATTTTTACGAGGCGGTTGCGTCAATCGATGCTCCAAGTTCCTCGAGAACGGTTGAATTTGCGTTTTTTCCTTGAGCTAAAATCACGTTAGTGATCATTGTTTTTTCATACAGATTTCTATAGTTGGAACAATCCGCTAATTTACCAATGATATTTGCGATTCTCCGATCCAATAGACCCACAACTTGCCGGAAATAGGAGCCATTCCTACATGCTCGGCATCGACGATCAGAGCTATAACATATTATATGTTTCGACTTTAAAAATATTTCTCTTTGAGAGAGCAAAAGATACCCGAAATAGTAAATACAAAAATCAAGACAGGATTTTTACAATTTTATGTGTCACATTTTAATATATATATATATATATATATATATATATATATATATATAATATATATAATATATATTAAAATTGTAAAAATCCTGTCTTGATTTTTGTATTTAATATTTCGGGTGTTTTTTGCTCTCTCAAAGAGAAATATTATATATAATATATATGTATATATATTTGTTCATTTTGTTTAATCTCTCTCTCTCTCTCTCTCTCTCTCTCTCTCTCTCTCTCTCTCTCTCTCTCTCTCTCTCTCTCTCTCTCTCTCTAACCGAATATAATTACGCGCACAAAGCGAAGTTGTATATTACTCTTTGATAATAAAATCTTAAAAATTACAACGCATGCATAAAAATTATTATTGCAATCAATGCATAAAAAAATATATTAATTATACAATGCATAAAAATTCAATGTTTAAATCTTTAATATAAAATGCGAACAAAAAAATAGAATTTTCTACAAGAATCTTTTGATTAAAACACCTATATTTCATTAGAATCAAGCGTCTCCATGCGTCCATCACGTTACACAGCTCGCGAGACTGATCATCAATCTCGCGATCGAGATATCTCGCACGAGACTCAGTCTCGCGCGAGACGCGCAGCGTGACGGACATATGAGACGCGCTAATCTAATGGAAGGATAGAAGGAGAGAAATGTTTTCGTCGGCTCCGCTTCGTTCTTGGCTGTGAAGTTGGGTTTCGTCGTCAGTTGGCGACACCGCTGCGCAGTTTTGCGGTCGGTGGTGGGGATCAGTCTTGAGTGAAACGTGCAGCATAGTGGACGTATGGGATGCACGCACCTAATGGAAAGGATAGAAAGAGAGAGATGCTTTCGCCGGGCCCGGCTCACTCTTGCCTGTGAAGTTAGGTTTAGTCATCAGGTGGCGACACCGCCGCTCAGAGTCTTGCGGTCAGTCAGTCAGTCTCGCGAGTCTCGCGCAACGCGTGTAGTGTGGTGGACCTGTACAGATGCATGAATCTAACGGAAGCGCAGGTATTTTGAAGAAAATTTTATTTTTTTGTTCTCTGTAAGATTTAAATGTTGAATTGTTATGTACTACATAATTAATTCATGTTTTATGCATTGATTGCAATAATAATTTTTATGCATGCGTTGCAATTTCTAAGATTTCATTATCAAGGAATAATATGCAACTTCACTTCGCGCGCGTAATTATATTAGGTTAGGGTTAGATTAAACGAAATGAGAAAATAACAAATATATATATATATATATATAGAAAGAGAGATATATGTACATATACTTTACTTTTTAAATATTTTTTTTATGTATTACATGATACTAAAATAGAGAAATAGAAGAAATAGATACTAGAAATAGAATTTTGTCGCGAATTATAGATCAAATGAAAAAAGAAAGCTTTATATAACAATTTCCTCAATATGGTATCGTTAATTTCCAAACATCACATAGCGAGCTGTAAATCGTGAGTTCTATTAAGCATAATTAATTAATGTTTTATGCATTGATTGCAATAATAATTTTTATGTTGCAATTTCTAAGATTTCATTATCAAGGAATAATATGCATACTTCACTTCGCGCGCGTAATTATATTAGGTTAGGGTTAGATTAAACGAAATGAGAAAATAAAAAATATATATATATATATATAGAAAGAGAGATATATGTATATATACTTTACTTTTTAAATATTTTTTTTATGTATTACATGATACTAAAATAGAGAAATAGAAGAAATAGATACTAGAAATAGAATTTTGTCGCGAATTATAGATCAAATGAAAAAAGAAAGCTTTATATAACAATTTCCTCAATATGGTATCGTTAATTTCCAAACATCACATAGCGAGCTGTAAATCGTGAGTTCTATTAAGCATAATTAATTAATGTTTTATGCATTGATTGCAATAATAATTTTTATGTTGCAATTTCTAAGATTTCATTATCAAGGAATAATATGTATACAACTTCACTTCGCGTGCGTAATTATATTAGGTTAGGGTTAGATTAAACGAAATGAGAAAATAAAAAAAATATATATATAGAAAGAGAGATATATGTATATATACTTTACTTTTTAAATATTTTTTTTATGTATTACATGATACTAAAATAGAGAAATAGAAGAAATAGATACTAGAAATAGAATTTTGTCGCGAATTATAGATCAAATGAAAAAAGAAAGCTTTATATAACAATTTCCTCAATATGGTATCGTTAATTTCCAAATATCACATAGCGAGCTGTAAATCGTGAGTTCTATTAAGCATAATTAATTAATGTTTTATGCATTGATTGCAATAATAATTTTTATGCATGCGTTGCAATTTCTAAGATTTCATTATCAAGGAATAATATGCATACAACTTCACTTCGCGCGCGTAATTATATTAGGTTAGGATTAGATTAAACGAAATGAGAAAATAAAACAATATATATATATATATATATATATATAGAAAGAGATATATGTATATATACTTTACTTTTTAAATATTTTTGTTATGTATTACATGATACTAAAATAAAAATAGAAGAAATAGATACTAGAAATAGAATTCTGTCGCGAATTATAGATCATATGAAAAAAGAAAGCTTTCTATAACAATTTCCTCAATATGGTATCGTTAATTTCCAAACATCACATAGCGAGCTATAAATCGTGAGTGCTATTAAGCATATAATATATATCGCTGTAATTATTATCCTCGGTATATTTACCTGGCCACCATCCTGAGCAGTATCCCCATATTAGTTTGCCGGCATGACTCTCCTTAGTAGTCTTTACCAAAGCTCTTGTTATTCTTCGTGGAACATATTCCTTTTTATCACTATCATATTCCAAATCGGTGCCCTTGTTATCCGGATTTCTTCGTATTAATCGTATCATGCCATTGACTTTTTTGTTTCTCGTAGCTCGAACCTATCATGTTATTTATACATTTATTTCGATCGCATTTCATTTTTATATTTACACTAGAATAACACAAGCGCGCGCTACGCGCGCGCCATTCCTCGGTTTTATTTAAAAAAGAATGATATTTTTATATAAAGTTTGTTTATATAAAGTTTGTTTAAACTTGATTATTTTGTGACAGAAATTAGCTGATTAAAGCATTAATTTGCTAATTAAATTTTAAAATAAAAATACATTATAAAATTTAAAATAGTAATATAGGAAATTGTAAATAATATGTTATAATTCTTTAAACTCGATTAAAATTTTTGACAGTTATCAGCTGATTTCTGTCAAAAAGTATTAATCGCAGATAAAGCATTATAACATATTTTTTACAACATATTACTATTTTAATATTTTTAAATATTATTATGTTAAAATTTAATTAGCAAATTAACGTTTTATTAATATTTTTTTACATATATCAGCTGATTAAAGATTAAAACGTTAATTTGTGCTAGTTAAAGTTCAAAATAATATTATGTTATAAAATTTAAAATAATAAAATGTTTTAACTAAAATGTTATAGTACTTTATACTTAATTAATATTTGTTGACAATTATCAGCTGATTTCTGTATCATTCTTTTTAATTTCAAATAAAATCGAGGAATGGTACAAATGTTGTTCTAGTGCCTTTCTAAAAAAAGCCATGTTAAGTAGATTCTCGCAAGTATTGTTGCCTCTTTTTCGCGATGTTGATTAGCTGCCTTTATTTGCGTTTTGTGTTATATTTATTGTATCGAGAGACTGTCATCCCGATGGTTAATAGTTTGACAGTTTGTCCAAAATAAAATTAAATAAAATAATATGTTCTAAATAATATGTTTTAACACTTTAAATTCAATTAATATTTTGGATAGTTATCAGCTGATTTCTGTCAAAAAATATTAATCGCGGACAAATAAGTATATATTTAAAGTATATATTATAAGTATGTAACATTATTTATAACATATTATTATAATTAAAATAATAATATGTTGTAAATAATATAATATGTTATAATATATACTTATAATATACACTTTGTCCGCGATTAATATTTTTTGACAGAAATCAGCTGATAACTGTCAAAAATATTAATCGAATTTATAAAGTATTATAACATGTTATTTGAAACATATTATTATTTTATTTAATTTTATTTTGCACAAACTGTTAAACTGCTAACTCTCGCGATGACAGCTGCTCGATGCTATAAATATAACGCACAATGCGAATCGATACAACCAATCGCGGAAAAGCGACAGCAATGTCAGTAATATGCCTTTTTTAGAAAGGGATTATGTTAATCTACTGTGACTTGCAAAATTAATCGAGTATTATTTAGAAAATTTTAAAGAGTATCGTTTAGAAAAATATATTTACTATATACTTCATAGAAATATATTATTATAAATACGTAATTTTTTATATATATTTATTATTTTCGTATTAAAAAGAGTATTATGGAATTTTTAAAACATGTGATCAACTTTTGCATATAACTATATAATAATTATAAAATATTAGAATATTGCTCACCTTGACATTGTCGTTTTCATTCTTGACGAAACTGCGACCCACCGATCTCCAAGACCTGTTCCTGCCCTTTTTCTTGTACGTGATTATACTCTTTGTTTTATCGTGTTGATTTACAAATTTCGCGTCCTCTTCATCCGAACACGAATCGTGAAGAGAAGTGTCCCTACTAATCGCCGCAGCAGCATCCGTTGTTTCGCAATATTTGTAACACGTGCTTTCCAATATCTCGTGCTCGTCGTCGTAATATTTTTCACCCTTCGCCAAATCGTCGCTAAGAATCTTCCGTGCCAGTAGTAGCGCGCTATCACATTCGTTATCGCATTCTTCGGTGAAGGATATCGATCGGCGCCAAGATGAGTGGATCATCTCGACGCCGCTATCGTTGTCCTCCGATCTCCAGCTCTCGTCCATGTTTATTTTCAGAGAGAATGTCGCTACCGGAGAATCGAAGTCGATGCATTCGTGGAAGACACTACGATAAGCCGTTTCCGTTCTGTCGACAAATTTGCAGTCGATCGTATGTCTGTTTAATCGTTTCTTGCGACGCCTGCGTTTCGCGCTAATGTTAATATACGATTCTGTCAAATCGTTCGATCGTTTCGATTCCTGGGACGATATTTCGCCGTTGTTAAGCTCGCCGTTGTCCTCCAATCCGATCCAATCGTATTCCATGGAAATATCCCGACGATTAAGATCCTTATCGCCCGGCTCCAAGTCCGGATTATCGGCGGAAATCGCGAAATCCCAAATATTTTCGACGTCCTTCGCAATTTCCGCGCTACGTATGTGCGCCTGAATATCCCGCATAATCGCGGTGGCCGTGCTCTTTAAATTCCTCTTACACGCGCAGGCGGCATTCGTAAAATTGTAAGAATGTCGCCGTGCATTACAATCACAACGTTCGGGTACAATTTTTGTGGTATCACGCGTGTCAACAGCGAAGCCGCCTCTCGCGTCTGATTTGCATTCCGGGGAGTTTTCTTCCGAATCGCGAGAAATTCGCGACAAGTTGTAATCACTATTCGTTACGGAATTTCTAGATTTTTTTTTCCGTCGCGACAGTTTGCTTTTTCTCTTTTTTGCAGTCTCGAAATGATACTCGCTGCTTAAACGACGATTCTTCTTTCTCGACGATCTCCTCCCGACCATGCTATCCAAAGTGTTTCCATTCTTAACGGATGTACGCGTATTAATTTCGCGCGGAACGTCTTTTGTTAATTTCGTGCTTTGCGCGATGGGAACAAACCAATTCGACGTCACGTCAAAATCGTCGTCCTCGATATTATTATCGTCTATACGCAGTACGTTTGAAAAGTAATCGGGATATTCCGACAATTCCGCTCGATTTTGCGACTCTTTCTTTTGACAACTCGGCGTGTAGAATCTGGAATATCCTGCACCGGAATAATCAATCTGAGCGATCTCGCTCGAGCTCGTCTCCGACATCGCTCCTTCGTCGTCGTCGACCGATCCGTAACTTCCGGACAAACGCTCGCGATTTTCATCACGATCAGACCACCGAGCGTGAAGTTGCGTCAACGAAAAGTTGTTCCTCGATAATCCCGTCGAGTCACCGCTTGATACCCCGAGACTTTCACGTCGGGATTCTCGCTCGATCGAAAGATTCGTCGTCGCGTCGTCATTGATATCCCTATCTACGTTTCGTTTCCTTTGCCTCATCGACCATCTTCTCCTCTTGCTTCGTTTTCGGACGGACTTTCTCGAAGTGATTCGCGTAATTCGCGCCGGGTCGATGAACGGCCAGGTACTACCAAAGATACTCGCGGACGTACGATCGGATACGACATCCTCGAGATCGGAGGATTTCCCCTCCGCGTTCTTCGTAATACGCAGAAAATCCAATTCCAAGTAACTCGCGATGGTGACATCCTTCAGAGATGATTCCTGGAGGAGACCCAGATCTATGGCACAAACTATGGACCAAACGCTCACTATTTTATGTGACCTCGACGACCTCCTTTGGATGCGATTCGATATTCTTCTCTTGATATTTTTCTTGGACTCTTGATTTTTCTGGAATTTGCGAACAAAAATCGTGACATAAAAAAAAAGATTCGATTTATTTTCATATCTGTAATGTTTGTATTTTCATATCTGTAATTTTGAGAGATATTAAGAACCTTTCAAACTCTTCTCTCTCGATATTAAAAAGAGTAGATAATTATAAAGTTATGATGTCAAACAGTATCGTAAATATTGCAAGTGTACATGTTAATTAACGCGTCAAAATATTCCAATGTTGTTTCGAATATAATTACTTTATATATATATATAATATATAATTATTTATATTATCTTCACAAAATATATACATTATTTGTTCGATATTCATAATTATGTGTGCGTGATCATTATATATGTCATCTTTAAAATTATCGAAAATGAATCTTATCTCGAAATGAAAAAATCTCGTGTCGTTCGTGGCGTAATTAAAAATGATTGAATGATTGTCGCGAGAATATGCAGGACGCGCAGAATTGCATCAGCGAGGCAGCACCGGAAGCGAGAGACACGCGGACGGAGAGACTCTCCATAATCCGGGGTGTTTGCTTATTTCGTAATTACGAGAGTAAAGTGTATAAAGAAAATGTATTGGATCGCGCCGCATCCGTGAGCAGATTTCCCACGGGTGAACGTAACTCGCAACATTGACAGAGCCCGTCCCGTAACATGGAAAGTTTCGCGTCGTGTGTGTATGTATGTATACGACCATATACACGTATATATATATATATATATATATATATATGTTCGCGCGCAAAAATCTTGCCTCAAAGAAAAACAAATTAAAGTCGCGGGGCGGCTTGATATAAATTAAATCTAAATTAATCCCTCCTTCCTTTTCGTTCTGCCAACCCCTCTCGCGAGTTGTCGCCGCGTGGTAAACACACGGTTTTCATATTACCGCGCCATGTGTCGAAGAGTAGTCTCTCGAAAGAGAGTACTTTTGGCGACGAGTAGATATGCTCTTGATCGCGACGTAATATTGCGCACATGGCACACACAAACACACATATACGCATGCAGTACATTTATATATATATCCTCGCTCATAGAGCTTCACGCACTGTCGTACATATGTACTTGTAGCGTGTGCGTATTCCTCTCTTCCTCTCGTAATACTTCCCGGAAGTCTACGAGGACCTGAATTAAGTATAAAGTCATAAGAAATGTAGATGCGCTACAAAATGAATGTCCGCTGCAAAGCCGGCGTGATGCCCGTCGTCTCATTCGTCGACGGTGCATTTTAGCGCATTTATCGCATTAATCGTCACGATGCAGCGACGTGAGTAACGCGAAAATGCACGTGAGACTTAATATCTTTTATCCCTTTAAGTAAAAGATTAAGCGCGACTTAAATGCTTAATTCTATCTATGAAGCTCGGTTCGTAAAAAAAGATTCAGTTGCAAATATTTTTGCAGTTATGAGCTTTTCTGGATTTTTTCTTTTCCTTTTTCTTTTTTCTTTTTTTTTTTTACTAAGAAAGAGTCGACTCTAAATTTTTAAAAGAATCTGACGTAAATATTTGATGCGTTAAAAGTGGGAAATTATACATATACGACCTGTACGCAATTCTACGTCTATATCACCGCCAAGTCGAGATAAAAAGTCTCTTACATTGATAGAGATAAGAGAAGAAACCAAACAATTTACGTAAGGCATGCATATGAATGTTTCAATATCGACGACGGCGTGTGTGCGTTCCCCTTGAAACCGCCTTTTACTCCACCCTATCATTCTACGGTAATTGCAGCGTGTCCGCGCTCTCCAACATCTTATTTCAAATAAAAATCGATGAAATAAAATATAAGCGAGCCTGGGAAAATTATTTCTGTCTCGCAGTTGTTGCTGAATCACACAACAATTACGTATTATCGCTAATAAAAGGCGAATTACCCCATGAACGAGAAGATCCGCGTCGGCGACTGCAAATTATTTTCGGCGGCGCGATCAAAAATCCTCGACAAGGATACGCGAGTCGCATCCGCGAATCACCCTTTAAATAGCGATTGGTCTCGCCTTGGGGAAGAGACGCATAGAAGAAAGAGAAACAAGAGAGGACACGTGCCACACGTGACACTTCTAAACGTTCTAGAGACCAGGTTCGTATTGCCAACGCACGGTCGACCTGTTGAATCCGGGAGTTCGTCATTAGCAATTTTACGCAAACAAAATTAGTAAGCTGTTTGTCATCCGATTGCGTGTTATTTAACATAGTTGCATTAATTTCGGAACGGTGCGTCGGATAATACAAATTACGTGATCTAGCCTTTAACCGGTTTGACAGACCACAAAAAATCATATAAATATGTATGTTAGAGATTCCATATCCATTTTTATTTCTGTGTATATATGTATATATATATATATATATATATATATATATATGTATTTCGTATATTTGGTCCGATATCTGCAATTATTTTCTATACTCGTAATCGCAAAAATTATTTGCTCCTTCATTATATATATTTAAAAGTTATCATGGTATTTATTGTTTTATCACTATTTGATATCCCTTTCTGAAAAGGCATGTTATTGACATTGTCGTTACTTTTCCGCGATGCTGATTGGCTGTCTCGATTCGCGTTGTGCATTATATTTATAACATCGAGCAGCTGTTATTGCGAGGGTAAGCAGTTTGACAGTTTGTCCAAAATGAAATTAAATAAAATAATATTATGTTTCAAATAATATGTTATAATACTTTAAACTCGATTAATATTTTTGAAAGTTATCAGCTGATTTCTGTCAAAAAATATTAATCGCGGATAAAGCATTATAACATATTATATTACTTACAAAATATTATTATTTTAATTATATAATATGTTATAAATAATATATGTTATAATATATACTTTGTCCGCGATTAATATTTTTTGACAGAAATCAGCTGATAACTGTCAAAAATATTAATCGAATTTATAGTATTAAAACATTATTATTTTATTTAATTTTATTTTGGACAAACTGGCAAACTATTAACCGCGATGACAATCTCTCGATGGTATGAATATAACGCAAAACGCAAATGGAGACAGCTAATCAACATCGCGAAAAGGAGGCAACAATACTTGCGAGAATCTACTTAACATGGCTTTTTTTTAGAAAAGCACTAGAACAACATAAGCGTGCTACTCCTCGATTTTATGTTAAAAGGAATGATGTAGAAATCAGCTGATAACTGTCAAAAATTTATTATTATTATATTAATCAAGTTTAAACAAACTTTATATAAAAATATCATTCTTTTTTATATAAAATCGAGGAATTGCGCTACGCGCGCTTATGTTGGTCTAGTATTTATAAAAAACAGAATATCCTGTCTTCCAAATTTCGAATAACATTATCCCCCTTTGCTAAATCTTTCATTCTTTTATAGTAATTAAATATTTACGAATATAAGTCAGATATTAATGCGTTCGCCAATACCTACAATTGTTTTTTCTATTAATTGAGTTACATTCGCAATTGCAATATCTTCTAAAAAAAAGGAAAAAATTCAAGAATCATCAAATTGACCTAATCGGCTTCCGGATTCCCAGAATTTCTTGGCCCTTGCGGTGGAAACAGCTGTAGGGGCGATTAATGAATCGAGGTTGGCTGACGACGGCACAATCGAGATTCGAATCGCCCTTTAAATAGTCTCGCGAAGGGGGGTTGGAGAGCACGCGAAAAATAAAAAAAATCTAACTCTCGGAGAGGGTAGAGACGGACGCGATGCGTGTATGCGTGTACACGCACACACACGATTCACATGGCGCCTCCAAAGGCACTTCTCGAGGTCGTTTCGCTTCGCCGGGGTCGACCTGATGAATGGAAACGTCGGTATTATTGTGTTTACACGCGGGACACACGGGTGCCTCTCTCGCCACACTTGGCGTGGAAACATTCCATTCATAAAGCGTTCCGCGCGTTCCTCTCACCGCCACACATACACCGCGATCCGCACATACGCGCGTGCGTTTATACACACACACACACACACACACACAAACAGAGAAGGGTGCACGACCCCTCTGCCTGCCGCGCGGGGGTTGACACCAGTGACGTATTCTGAATTTCGTTGCCGCGGCGAGGGGTTACCTCGGCCCGCCCCGAGATAACGTCGCGCGGAGATTCTCTCTCTCGGCTCGTAATAATACCCACCCTCGAAAATAATTCCTCACTCCATTACGCGAGGAAACGGAGAGAGATTCTCGCGCGCAGGGATTTCGGTCTCCTTCCACGCTCGTGTCTGCTAATGACGGGGTAAGTTTGATGATCGAGGTTTCGCGAATTTTCGTCGTCTACTGTCGCGAGATCCAAGTTTCTCGTCCGAACACGTGTCCTGGATTCCTTAACTATTTAATCTCTTAAATATTGAACCTGCCTTTTGCCGAATATACGAGCGAAAAGAATGACGCAAAGAACATTTCAAGTTCTCCATTTATACTTCGACACATTCAATCATATTTTCCATCCCTTTTATTAATTTTTTTCTACGACGTCTAATAAATGTCATTATTCGATACTCTTAACTACTCCCTTCTCATTTGTTTTGGTATATTTTCGATCGTAATATATTTCCAAATATTTGTTGCACAAAATGTTTGCAGAATTATTACTTAACCAGGCTCAAGAGCACATACAGATATATGTACGAAACGCGAGATGGAAGGGTGTGAAATTCTGACGGGGATGAGGAAGGCAAGCGCGACACCCTCCCACATTACTCGTAACACATCGCGGTAATTTATAACGACAGGTGTTCTCGCGGCCTGCCTTCCCCACCTGCCCTCTCACCAACTTCTACCGAGAAAGGGCGTCAACCATAACGCCGCCAGCTCTCGCTGTCGGTGGCAGCAAAAGAATGCTCTTTTTCGCCGCGTGCCTCTCAAGGTCTTTAAACTGAATGGTCACGCGCGATCCCGCGTCGCTTTTTCGCTTTTTTTCCGACGTGTATCGATGCGCGGTATCAAAGGCGATCGCGATGCAATTCGCATTCCAATCCAATCGGTCGTCGCCGAACGCGACGCAGGATTGTTTCCCGTGAATTTTCATAAATTTGAATATTCATTCAAAGTATATAATGTCGGAAATGTATTCATCAAATATATATATATATAATTGCAATATTTATATAGAATGTAATTTGAATAAAATTTACAATATTATGTATTTTAAATTTCAATGGGGAGAAATGTAGATTTTCTTTCAATGTTTTAGATATTAATGGAATGCAATTCGAGTGTTTAAGCAACTCAGTGCTTCAAATATTCATTGAGTGTAATCCGAGTAGATTCTAACAGAGAATTCTATTATGTTATATATATTATATAACATATTTACATTTAATATATTTCTGAAATATAAAATTTGATTACTCGAGAGAACCCAGTGTGTTTATTCTTATAATAGAAATGTAATTTCGATCTTTATTAAGAATTTATCAGACGCGAAATTTTTTTAGAGATTCGCGAGAGAAATAGTTTACATAAAATCCTATATAATATATCTCTTTAACTGAAAGCCAATTAAAGCACGTCGCGTATAACGTTCGTAATATCAGCTGAAGATGATTCGCGGTGCAAAGCTACATTTCGCTGTGCCACGATTCTCTCGTGTTTACATCGTGCCAGCTGATATGAATGGACTAGTAGCGGCAGCGACGGCGGCGTACGTATTTGTGCATTCGGTCTCATGACGACTTTCCGTATAAATTGAAACTTCTCGAGGGTGCCTCGCAGAGAGTCGAGAGAGCGGGGGAGAACGTCGAGGAGGAGGAAACGAGACGGAAATCGCGAATGCGGAACGAGGAAAGATGAGAGACCGGATGAGAGAGAAGGTACGCGATACAAGAGATAGAGAGTGAGAAGAGGGTGAGGCAGATCAGAGAAGGGTAGAAAGCCGCGAAGCTGGGTCAGTTCCGTTTAGTAGGAGCCAAGCTGCAATTCCGTTTGGATCTGTCGTAGCCTCCTTCGCGCGTCATTTGCGAGATCATTTAAATGGACGTTTCAGAAAAAAATGCTGATAAAATTGAAACCCTTCCAAATAAGCAAGATTTATGTTTAAAAGAAGGGATGATACTGTCGAATGTATATCTTAATGAATTAGATGCAGATCCTCTGTGATTTTCTAAGACGAGACAGACCCTTATGAGATATTAAAATCGAATAGTACGAATATTATTGTGAAGAGAATGACGTTTCATCATCATAAGTTTAATTATTTCGTGACACTTCTTCATTAGTGTGCTCTAATGAAAGCGCATAGAACGCGGTAGAACGCATTTGTTTCAATTAATAATGCATTTTGGCGACGACTACATACAAATATTTTTCTTCAGCTATGTGTCAAATATATTATTCTAACACTCTTGCTTAATTAAGAGAATTTCGATATTAATCCGCGAATAGAAAAATTCCTCGTGTCAATTTCGTTCGATTAAAAAAAATAAACAATTTCCAGCACACACAACAATTTTCGTTAGAATATACTTCCATTATCTTAGACTCTTCGGGTACAACTTGTTCGCTGCATATCCGCGAAAATGCAATATTGCACGTCATCCGGTTTCGAATCATCGCGCGATCCACGGGGTGATCTATGTGAAGGAATGAATCGTAGAAACCCCCTCGGTGTACGTGCTTTTTCTCCTTGCAATCGAGGAAAATCCTACATGACCGGAAGAGAAAAATGCGGGTGGATGCGAGGGGGAGAGACGGGGGAGGTGTCAGGAACGTGGGTGACTGGCAGGCGGTGCACACGAGAGCAATCTGCACTACCACAATCATGGGGATCCCGACCGCGTCGCGTCCCGGCTCTCGTTTCCGTTTCGAGAGAAAACGCACGTTCGCGGTTCGCGCTCTTGGTCAGTGGTGTGCTCGGAAGAGACGGTTCACATTCCGTCTTTTTTCTCGCCGCGAATTAAGGTGGCTGGGTGGTTTTTTAATCCGAGAGAGCGCTAACGTTATCAGGAATGCAACATGATGACGACTTCGAATCGAGAGTCATTTTTCGCCGCGCAAATCATCGTGTCTTAAACTAAGACTTGATAATAAATTAGGTGATTTTATAAAATAATGATGTTAATGGACCGTCGATCGCGAATCGAGTTATTATACATTAAGACTTTAAAGATTTAACAGGTACTTTTAACTATCTGAATATGCAAAATAAAGCTTTTTCACAATAAAAGGTATATACTTTCGCCTTCCGATCCGTTAAATTCTTTATTTCGCGTTGTTGTTTGTTTTTTAGCCTTTTATTTATCACACATTCGGGGCTGCGCCAGGAGCGATAAAGGCGATAATACACTTGAGATGTCTTTTTAAAGTCAACATCTCGAACCTCCTGCGTCCCATTTCACTCCTTGTGCTTGGATATATACGCGGTGTTCCTAGTCAATCAAACTAAAAATCGCTTGAAATAAATAATTGGAGAATGATTGGAGATGCAATTTTTTAAATGGAAAAATTATACCAAAAAATTAATCATATACTAAATATGTACTATTATCATATATATTCATATTATAATGCAACATATATTAATCTGATAATTAAATGATTAAGCGATGTGTATTCAAGATAAACGATAGGCGATTATCGCGACGATATCCTGATTAATTTCAACTTGCTAAATTTTGCCAAACGTAGTACTTTCTACCTGCTCGCATAGTTAAAAGGAGCTGCGATTGGTCAGGGATGTACCCTATATGTAACAGAGTATCCTTATATATATATGTGTATATATACACACACATACACAATATATATGTATATATATAATATATATATATATATATATTATATATATATATATATATATGCATCCGGGCGCGTACAGTATACGCACCGTCCTATGTACACGTGCGATTTACCCCCAGGAGATTCATACATAGTTTTGTACGTATACATAAGCGAGAGAGAGGCGTTTGTTGAACCGTGCAAATCTTCTGCTCGGTGCTCCAACACGAACAAGGTATGTTCGCGCGCGCAAAATCCTCTTTCTCTCTCATTCCCTCCCTCTCTTTCTCTCTTCCTATGCATCTCGTTGCATGCTGCTCTTCGTCTCTTGCCCATTAACGAACCTACGTAACCTCTCGGGCTAGCTCGGCCCAACAGCGTATTTTCCTGTCTTCCTTTCACATGCGCACGTATATGGACAAACACATCCCTCTCTCTCTCTTTTTCTCTATCTCTCTCTCACACATGCGCGCGCGCACACCACACACACACACACACACTCCTCTCTCTTTCTCTTTTCGACCTAACGACGGGACTTATGTGCGTCTTAGGTACGCACAGTCGCACATGCCCACGAGTTATCCTCATCTCCCTTTCTCTTCACAACGAGTTCTTCCCCCCTTCTGTCTCTCTTTCTCTCTCTTTCCGACCGCCTCATCTGTTAAGCATGTGCGCACACGGACACATTTTTCTCTCTCTTCGTTCTCTCACCATCTCCGTTTAACCAAAACGTGCTTATAGCACGTTTCACGCTTGTCGTCTCTCTCCCTTTCATCTTTTCTCATCTCGCTCCCTCTTCCTTCAACTTGCCCGAGTACTATCGGACACGCTCGGAGAATCTCACTCATACATACACATGCTCATGTGTATACCTCCCAACCATCCCCGCCAACCCTTCTCTCGACCTTATCTCCGTCCTTGGCCGTCGTGCGTGCACGCATACCGCCTATCTCCGTCGATCGCCAGTGTATACACGCGAGCTTACCCTCTCTTTGTCGCGGGCAACACGGATACCGCGCGCGCGCGAGAGATGTGGCAAGAGGGGCAGGAAGAGTGGTGGACGAGAGGGTGAGAAAAGGGGGAGAGAAAGAGAGAGCAAGAGAGAGAGGGTGCAAAAGAAAGAGAGAGAAGGGAAAGACGAGGGAGGCAGAGGAGAGAGGGCTCCGATTCGCCTGACGCACCATGGGCTTTTCTTGTATTCTATTGATTTTTCCAAAAGTTCGTGGTGGGAGTCTCTCTGGCAGAGTCTGTAGTGCGCGAGCTTGACGGCCCGGTGAATGTATGTGTGTGTGTTCAGACGTGTACATGTGTGCGTGAGAGAGCTTCGATGGTATATCGCGCTGTCCTCGTTCCACCGATATAATCCCTCTTACTCTCGCGCCAGTCTTATCCCTCTTCACCGTTCAACCCCCCTGGATTTTCTCTCTCTTTCTCTCTCTCGTTTGCGAGGGAGCAACGATCCTCGTCGACGATTCGCCTCGTCCCTCTCAAACGCGTACTCTTTCTATACACAGCTGGTTGATCTCTCTCGATCCCTTTCTCTTCTCCCACGCATGAACATCTCCCTCTCTTCCACCCTAACCGTTATATCCCTCTCACTCTTGCCATCCCTTCATCCTGTCGTTCCCTTCTCTCGTGGCAACCTGGCAGCGCGCACACGCACACATACATGCACACACGGATGAGTTCGCTTCGGGCAGGAGCGTGTCAAGAGGTTTTGGCTTTGACACCTTTGAAAGGGAGGAACGAGCGCGCAGATACTCGCCGCGGCTTCCAGAAGACCGTTCTAGAAATCTGTCGGCGAAATTTAGCGCAAAATTTACCGAGAGAATCCTTTCGTAAGGCACGTGAGAATTCTCGTGTCGCTGGTTGCAAAGTAATCGAACAGTCATGCGGTTAACAAAGATAACAGAACGGTGACTAATACCTTCGAAGCGCACTACGTGGTATTTCAAGCATCGTATCTATCTATTCTGGGAAAGAAAACTGTTGCGTCGTACAAGATATATACAAAATCACGATAGTAGGCTTTGTTCAGATATTACAAAAAAGATACAAAGAAAAACGTGTACAAGTGAATATATTATTTTGGCCAAAGAGAGCAGAATTCCCGAAAAAAGTCAACAAACCTCGCCGAAACGCGATGTTCTCTGTTTAGCTAAACTTTTTACACTTTCCGTGCTTGAAGCAAAACAGGTATATGCACGCGTCAGATCGCGGAGAGACGAAGGGGATGAACGGCGGCGGGAAAACGCGTGAAAAACTCCACGGCAACCGCAAAGAACCCGGGAACTCCACGGCAACCGTTTTTGTTTACGACGCACCAGGGTGAAAGCGGAGAGGGCGAACAACACCACGCGCAGAACCACGTCGTTCCACGGCAAGACGTCGTACATCAAAAATATCACGAGGCGTTATGTAAAAAAGCCGCTCCGACGCGACGTAAAAAAGAGCGCGGAGCGGACACACGCGTGTACGTCTCTCCTCGTTGCATCTTTCTCTTTGCGTATCCTCTATGTACAGCCCTGGTTTTCCACCCACCCGTTCACCGGCAGGGTCACCGCATGCACCCACACCCTGTCATGTACATGCACACACATACACACATAGGGTTCCTCTCTCTCTCCCGCAACACATCCTCGTGGTCGGATTGCACACAACACATACGCATTCGCACACACATACTCATACCAACACGTACATTTTTACATGGACGTATATACGCATCAGGTATACACGCTCACGCACACGCACGCGCGATGGCGAGCGGCGCAACACTATGGCGGGCGACGTTCGTGCATCCAGGCAGAGAGCGGAATATAGGCGTACCGGTGTCGGGCAGGGCGAAGAGCGGCGGACACGACGGCGACGATGACTGGGATCGATAATTCGAATCGATTAATAATAAGACCGAGCGAAAAGGGTGGCGAGGGTGGAAAAGAGGAGGCGCGGGAAAAGCGCACCCCGCGCGCGCGAGAGATCGATCGCGTGACCGCGAGAGCTGGACCGCCCGATATATTTTCGTGTGGCCTTTCTTCTTTCTTTTTTTTCCCTTTTTTCTTTTTTGGCCTCCCCGTTTGCCAACCGCGTGCGCGAGCGCGCGAAAGAGAGTACGTACACCGGGTTTATTTTGGGTTACACGAGGGTACCCGCGCCGTGTGTTCCCGCGGAACGGAATCGGAAATCAACTTTGAGGGAACAATAATTTACAGTTCGTTTTCTCGCGAGCGGGGATCGATCGGCGCAATCGACGGCGACGACGACGACGACGATGATGACGATGAACCGCGATACACGACCCCGACCACGATTAATACCGCGCTCGTTAATTGTTTATCGGCATCGCCGGGATTACATACATCGCGAAGGATAATGAAAGCGTATGGAAAATATAGGTTTCATTATATATATAAGAATATGTGTTCAGTAATCTACTGGATCCACCGGTTTTAGTCGTACATCTTGTATTTAGTTTGCCCCCTTCGAAGCTTCAACATACGCTTATCTCGCTCTAATTCTCAATTAATTTCCATCAACAGAGAAATTCAAGATCAAACTCGAGCTCTTCTCTCGTGCAACATTATTCGATTAATTGCGTAGAAATAATGAGCTGCTGTTACGTGATTTATTATTTTCCAAAAAGCTGTGCTTAGAATTAAATCTCGAAAGTTCGAGAAAGCGTAGCTAAAACGGACAAACCTATATACTAGAAATTCTATTGCTGTTCTACCTTGAAATAAATTTCAAGTAAAGCCGCACGTTGTCGTAAACTGCTTTCGCATAAATCAACTTCTCGAGTGAAACCGCCAACTTCCGAACATCTCTGACTAAATGTTGACATCCCGAAATGCAGCGCACATCATTGATATATAATTTTACGTCCGAAGCCTTGGAATTATAATACGTTGACCTCGCAAAGTATTTTCAGTTAAGCGTAGTTAAGAATGCATCATCCGAATCCGAACTCGTCGTCAACTATCTGCAATATTTACAGCCTTCTTTTATATATAAGAGAGTCTCTACACAAGTACGCTTCCCCGATGTACATACATACTTGTCGTAAACTTTCCGCCGCGGTAACTGTCCGTAACTTTAGCACATGTAGTTGAGCCGAGTAGCTGAATCGAGCCAAGTGTGCCTAACTAAGAATCGTTCCATTATACATCACAGACAGTAGTAATGTATTTCGGAAGGCATGAAAAGTCGTATTTACGGCCGCGCTGCTGTCAGCACCGTCAGTGGATTACGGAACACGGCGTAAGACGTATCGACGACGCTACCCGACGACGACGAAGAGCACGAAGACGACAACGACGACGACGAAGACGACGACGGGGGATCTAAAAAAAGATCACCTACGTAAATATGTGAGCGCGAGAGTCCGTCCCCTTGTCACATCTTCAAGAATTTGCCATTGCGACATCCTCTCTCGCAAATACAATCTCGCCGCTCGCGCGCTCATTTGCATAATGTCCTCGGTCCATAGGTGGAAAGGACGTACGATCCGCGCTGTAAATTCGGCCGGTCTTCGTGGCTGCTGCGCGTAGAGAGTGACCGTTATACGTCTCTCACTCTCTCCCTCTCTCTCCCTTCCCTTTTGCCTGTCTCTCTCTCTCTCTCTTGCGAGATATGGTGCCTTATCGCCGATGCGGCCGATGTAGCCGCAGGTCGGTCGGCCGAGTAACGATCGCGCTACGATCGATCTATCTCAATCGATCGTGGTGGCGCGTGCCCCGATTTACTATTGATTGCCGGCGATCGATTAGCCCTGTCGAGCTTCGACGGCTATCCTTGGTTGCGGGCGCGTGACGAGGACAGCCGTGAAGAGGAAGACAAAAATGGAGGATGGAAAGAACGAGATGCACAGGCGGAAAAAGAAGAAGAAAGATGGGGAGAGAAGAGAGAGGGAACAGAGGGA
The DNA here is from genome assembly GCF_030444845.1 of Prenolepis imparis. Classification (NCBI taxonomy): domain Eukaryota; kingdom Metazoa; phylum Arthropoda; class Insecta; order Hymenoptera; family Formicidae; genus Prenolepis; species Prenolepis imparis. Next base: position 8,244,839 of record NW_028141166.1, on the reverse strand, counting down.
ACAGCGGGGGTGTAGAAGGAAGGCGAGTGTGACGGAGAGAAAGAGACGAAGAGAGAAGGGGACGAAGGTGCGGAACGAGGAGGACGAGGAACGAGTGGCAGAGAGAAAGAGAACCTATACGTGGAAGAGAGAGAAGGAGAAAGAAATAGAAGCATCGAGAAGGAGCGAGAGAGGGAAAAGAAAAGGGAAGGAGAGGTTTCATGGTAGAACGAACTAGTCGGCAATGTGCAAAAGAGAGAGAATGAGAAGAGGAGGAGAGGAAGGGGAGGAAGGAAGCAAGCGAGTAAGAGAGACGGAGATCGGAGTCGGTGCGAGCGCGAAGTAGCGAAGGACAGACTGCGCCGGACCAGCCACCGCTGCCACCACTGCCTCTGCCGTCACCGTGAGGCTTCGAACCCGAACGTGATCGAGCATCGTCGAGGAACGACGGAAACATACGAGCGGTGCGGCTCGAACGGCCGAGCGAACGATACGGACGAACAGTGCGGTGTCGACTCTTGCTGCCGCGGTTGCAGATTCCGCGGTGTGTGTGTGCGCGCGTGTTTACACGACGAGAGAGAGATAGAAGGAGAGGAGAGAGGGAGAGTTTGCGCCGCGGAGGCCAGGAGGGCACAAGAGATCGAAAGAGAGAGAAAGAAAGAGAAGAATTCACTCTGGGAGAAAGAGAAACGCGAAAAACGACGACGAGAGAAGGTGAACTCTTCTGCGAGAAGCAGGAACGTGCGTGAACGCTTCATCGAACACGCTCTCGAGAAGAGGATCGCGCAACACCGTGAGCACTTATACATACGTACGCCTCGCTCGTGACGTGTATCACGAGGCAGCGCCAGAGTTAAACGAAGGAGAAGAACGTAGAAGCAGCCAAGGCCGACGGAGAAGACGTGTACGTTGCGCGACACGACCGGCGCGGCACGAGCGTACACGCCGCGCGAGCGATATTGCGCGGCTACCCTTATAACGGGGCGTGGGAGCACCACCACACCGCATCGGCGTCGACGGTGGTGCGGCGAGACGGCGGGCGGTGCGCGTAATTCAAAAGGTGCGCGCGGCGGTCGCGGTGAGAACATGACAGACGACGCGGAGTGCGCGATTTCGAGGCGGCACCGCGTCGCGGGCGAAGGGACGATGATATAAACGAGCGGCGAGGCAAAAAAACGAAAGAGAGAGAGAGAGAGAGATACGCGGGGGCGACGAGAGAAACTCCTACTCCGAGAAAAAAAAAGAAAGTTCCCAAACGGCGTACGTATATCCGCGCGGCCAGTGATCCCGTGTGTGGCTCGCGTGTTGCGAGAACGCGTCCAGCGGTGAGTGTGTGTGAGTGTAAGAGGGCCAGGTCGCGCGCGCGAGTGGACTCCGGGTGAAGAGAAAGGAGAGAGGGAAGAGAGAAACCAGAGAGACATTCGCGGCTTCCGGCCTGTCGGCGCGGAAGCGGTCCGGTTGGCGAACGCGGTTTTACGAAGAAAGGATGCTGGTGACGTCGCCGACGGTCCGTCCAATAAGGACAACAATGACGACCTCGCGGGGTCTCGACTGAGTCGTGCCGAGTGTGCCGCGTCGCGACCGACGTCGTCGCGACGGTGGCATCGACGAGCGATCATCGTCGTCGTCGTCTGCGTTTTCACGTCGTCATCGAGGAGAGGTCTTAAGGTCTCTTGCGATACAAGGACGCGCGGTAGAAAGTCCGTCGGGCTCGAGTGAAGGCCTCGCAGCAACGGTACTACTTGTCCGTTGACGAAACATCATGAGCGAGAGCGTGTCCGAATGAAACTGATGACTCTACTCCGATTATTCCATCGCTAAAGACTGGATATCTAGTGACTATTCGCAACTGTCTGGAAGACACGCAGCCAAGGATATTATTTGCCGGAGAGGTTGTGGTAATCGAGAGAGAGAGAGAGAGGGGGGTGGAGGAGATTATTTCGCAATCATCGTAATCGACGTAGAGGACTTTTACTCGGAACCATCCGCAATTCTATAATAATCGCCTTCTACCGAAACCCGGTATCGATCCCGGAGCGTACAACGTGGAACGTAGAGTGACGTTCACAAAGAGCTTTTGTCGTTTTGAAGGAGCGCGTATCTTAAAGGATTATCCGCACTCGTCCCATTCTCGGCGAAATCCGGAGAACGTCGGAAAGCGACGTCGAGCGACGTCGGCGAGGTTGGTTTTTCTAGAAAACGCGCAAACGAGACAGACGGGATGCAGGTGGCAACGCTGTTCAGGGAGAGCGCTACCCTGCTGGGCGCCTCCAGCCTGGACCCCCCGCAGACTCACCATCATCAGAGTATGCACCAGCCGCAGCAGCAGCAACAGCAGCAGCACCAGCAGATGCAGCAGCAGCAGCAGCACGCCACCGACATGCAGCTCGTCGGCCACCACATGCAGCACCACTACAAGATGTAAGTATCCTCCTTTCTGCCGTTCTTTTCGTACACTGATCGCTGCCGAGACTCGCGCTCGCCGCTTCGAAAGTGTTCGACCTTCGGCTTCGAGAGCCGCTTTGGCGAACGCGGTTACGAGCCCGCGACGGCGCGGCGGCCAGTCAAGGTATACCGCGTCAAAGTTGCCGGCTTTTACGAGAGAGACTCGTGGTTTGGAAGATTTCTGAGAACCTCTAGCAACGAGAAGCTATATACGGACTCGCTATGCTAAAATGTACATTTTTCTCTGAGATTTACGAGGGCTTTCCCTTGTAAGAAGAAAGTTAGAAACGTTAATGTAAGAAGGCGCGAGATTAATAAATTTGATATCAATAAATTCGTTAATTTTTGCGTTGATAAAAAGTATGACGGTTTAGGAGAAAAAATTCAAAGTTGAGCTTGTGTACGAGAGAGCAGCAGTTTACCTTGAATACAAATTACAGAATTGAAGAAGCGGAAGATCGCACAGTTGTCCGAGAGATGTTGAAGGAGCGAGATCTTCAATATTTCTCTCTCTTTCGTTAAAAGATCGAATAATAATACAGGCAATTTCGCAACCGGTTGCTTCAATTGTTGCAGAAACCAGGCGGTTTTTGCGGTCAAAATACATAACGTATAAACCCATTTCGCTTTTTCCACCGGGTAGATGCTGTCTAAACACGCCTGGCTTTTGCATCAATATACCAGCCACTAAATGGCAAACCATATTCGTACATCAAACTAAAATGGCAAATGTTATATTTGTCGAATACTAAAATCTGTTAAACCCATCTTCGTTTCGCGAAGCGACCTTGAAGCGGTTTTTTTTTACGCACGAATCTCCTCTTCGCGCGTTAAACTTCGACCGAGGATATACATATAATAATTTAGCATGCACATTTCACATCGCATTCCTAGATAAGATCTTTAATGCGAAACGATGTTATCTCGCGCATGGATATCGCTTCTTATCGTTCGTCGTCGGAGTGAGAAGTTCTCAAACTAAACTTTCCAGAGACTCCCATTTAATCAAGCAATAATCTTAATTGAATAGTAGAAGAAAAGGTATACGCGCGCGCGTTTGAATCGCGGATGGAAAAAAAAAATGCGTCGAGACAAAGGAAGACTCCGCTTTTCCGCTCTTTCTTATTTCTCTCTTTGATCCCCCCGAGTCCGAATAAAATCTGGTGGCCGCAAAGAGTGTCCTCGCGCCGTTAAAAAGTGTTTATTTACGTTGGTTGTTGCATCGACATTAACTTTTTAAACGACGCGGTGTCGGGTGGCTCTCTGTCGCCGCCATTCATATTTGTTTTTATCCGCGTGCGCGCACGGAAATATCTTCTAATGGAAACGGCTGGACGCAATACGATTTTATGAGCTCCACATGCTCTCGCAATATACGCGAATGATGTGATACGGCGACTTGGATCAGCAGGTGAATTCTCGGCAAGAGAGAATCTCTCTCTCTCTTTTTCTCTCTTTCTCGCCGAGACAAGAGGGAAAATTGTTCTTGCCGCTTCTTTTTCAATATCTCTTGTTTTATGAATGGAATAAGGGGAGGGAAAAAAGGAGGGAACCATGCAGCAGATTTACACGATGTTGGAAGCGGGAGGGGCCTGCCAGACTTTATAAATGGTGGCCTCACACAATAAGTGGCGTTAAGTAGAAAAAGTCGCGCCAGTCGTAAGAGAGGCGGAAAATCGCGAGGATCGCGAATGTCATCGCGCTGGTTACTCTTGTGTTCTCGATTTTAACGATAAACGCGCGGAACGTTGAATGTTAAGTAATTTCTTGCGCGTCAAAAGAGAGAGATAGCTCGCGAATACGCTTAAGATAAGAATGAACTAATCAACAAACTCGTACGTATCGCTATCCGACTACCGGGTCGACGTCTCACTCCGAAATGAGATTCTCACTCGTCGGCCTTTACAGATATATATTTTTCTGGAACCAGCCAGTATTCACCTACCGAAAGCGGCAAGAGCGTCTAAAAATCTTATTCAAGAACATTTCGATTCTTTGCGTATTATGCAAATTCAATAAGTTTCAAAATCAAATTTACGATATATTTGTGGAATAAACAGCGGTCTCTCTCGAAAGTTCTCCGAAGGAGAGAAAAAGAGAGACCAGTCTGACTGTACTGTAACATTTCTTTTCGAAAGCATCGCCGAGCGGACTGATAAACATGCAAAGCCAGCGCGTATCGCGACCAAGGGTCATTTCTTTCCGAGACGTCGATGAGTCAGTCGCGAAGACAGAAATAACACGCTCGGCGCGTGGTAATGCGGATAAAAAAGCAAGAGCATGCGATAAAATCAGGCAGAATACATACAGAAAACGTACGTTTCGTTCGCTCCAATTTTGAAATACGGGGGAGAACGATCTATCATCCTTGAAAATTGGAGTAAAAGCTCCGCTTTCCCCTCCCCTCCGTCCTTCTCTCCTTTTTTTTTTTTTAGTCCGTCAGTATTTGCGTTTCTGTCGGTACATGATACATTAAAACAAGCCATCGAGAACGCATGATAAATCGGATATTTTACATCGCCATTCTCTAGTGTCACACCGGTGTCTCTAAAGAGGAGGAAAAAAAAAGGAGACAAATTTTGATAACGCGTAGCGCGACAGCGAGTGCGTTATGAGGGTCCTTGAATCGATGAGAATTTGATCAAATGATTAAAGTCTCGCTATACACTCCGAGAAAGATAATTCGCGACTCTTTAAATCAGAAATAATCTATGATAATAGGATTGCTAACACAATTGTGTGTGTTGTGTTGCATCTAACACGAGTTATAAATAAACTTGTTTTCAAACAGTGTGTACTTGAGCTTTCTATGTTTTAATCCTTCCTCTCAGGGGACAGCTTTAGTTGGTTGCAAATTATTGCTCCTCTTCTAACTTTTGAATAGACGCAAAAATAATAAATGAGTACCCTGCTCTCTATCTCTCTCTCTCTTTCTCTCTATAAAGGATGCTCTCTCAGAGAAATATTATCGATTTCGTCTTTTATAACGTTAGGTCATTAAAATTTTGATTAAATCTCTTTATGTATCTTGATCTAATTGACATGTAATTTATTTTCAAAGGTATATATACAAAAACAAGATAGATGCCCGGAAAAAAATATTAACTATCGTAACTAAATTTTAGATCTCTCTTTATATTACACCTAAAATTTAGAAATTTAAGTCTTTTTAGCTCTCTGGTAACTAATATTTTTAATTATAATTTAACGGGGAATTCCCTACTATAAATTATAGCTTAAAAATATTAATATATTATTAACTTAGTTACCGTAGCTATAAAATTTATAACATAGTAACTAAATTTTAAGTATAATATAGAGATAAATGATTTTTTTTTTCGTGTGAAGATATAAAGATTGTGTTTCGCGGACATTCGCGAAGAAGAAAATCATTTGGACTTTCATCGAGACGCGAATGGGTCCAGGCAAGCGTCACGAGAGAGTGTTCTCGCTAGAGTCGCGTCGTATATTGCGGGTCCCAAACGAAATTTTACGTAACATGTAAATGCGCTCGTCCTGAATGCGGTCGCGTTGCGTGCCTCTCTCTCTTTCCCTCCCTCTCTCGCTCTTTTTTCCTTTCTCTCTCCTACCCGCTTCTCTCGTCTCTTTTTATTATTGCCGAAGCGGCGCTTACGAAACCAGTTTCGGCGTAGGTCGGCGGCTCTTTCGACTCGGCCAACGAATTTTTTTCTACCGCGAGAAAGAGCGAGGCCCACCAAGTTCAGAAATATTATCACGTTGTCGCTAAAACGGCTCTCTCTCTCTCTTTCCCTCGCAGCGAAATCGCCCGCGTTCTCCTCCACCTACCCGGAGGTCGAGATGATGGAAGCTGGGGCTTCGAGAACTCCTTTACGAATTTCGTCACGCGCGGCTGAAGGGACGCGCCGCCGGCTGCCTCTGAATTTGTATTCGTTGCGCAAGGTCCGGTCGCGCCCTCGTTCCTTAAACAGTATAATTTGCGGAATCTCGTCTCCCGCGGTCGCGAGAGAGTACTCTTTCTCCCTTCCTTTCTCCCTCTCCTCTTCGTCGCGACGTAATCGTCCGGGCGGATTAAATCGCCGAGATATCCCCGAATGTATCGATAAACCCGGGACAGAGAGAGAGAGAGAGCTCGCAAGAATACAAAGTGTCGCTGTTTTTTTTCTTTTTTTTTTTTTTTGCGAAAATCAAATTGCGGTTCTGCTCGTCGCAAGTACAGTATTTAATTTTCAACGTCGAATTAAATTTAAAAGGAAGTTTCGAGATTATAAGTGAAACGACCGACGACTTCCGACACACGTTTTGTAAGCTTCTAGCGTGGACTGATTGATACGTCAATTCGTCGGATATTCGTCTCCGCGGTTTTTCCATTATCGCGAACGATATCGCGCGTGGCATAAAGACGTATAACTCGATTAGAGCGATATTATGACGTCTCGATAAAATAGCTTAATACAATTTCCATGTAGGACGCGGAACGGTGTCTGACAGTACGATAATTAAAGCGCGCGTTGCTTTATCGTTATCAGGAAAATGCTCCCTTGACTCTCGACTGGCCGGTTACTGAAAATTAGTCTCCGGCTAAACTCGATTATCGCGCGATCGGAAATATCGATAGATTTGTTAAATGCTCGCCACCAGTGATAAAATGTATAATTCGATCAGTGCGCGCACGTGCGCGAAATGTATTTAGCAAGCATAGGCAGAGCTGTGACTCTTAATTATTTAATAGAGAGAGAAATACGTCATCTTAAAATAAAGAAATAAAATAAAAGTGAAAATAAAAACAATTCGATCGTCGCTTAAATCTGTGTCTTTCCGAACGAGCCGAGTTTTTTTCATTAGCGTAGCGAAATAAAATTGATACTCCGATACGCGATGCGAATAAAAATCAATAGAGAAGAGTCTGTGTGACGCACTTTATATATACATACAGGGATCGACGAGTTTTATAATTTCATCATTGAATGATTATCGGACGACGACTGTTCGCGTCTTTTTCAATCCTTCCTTCGCCGAAATTAGATTCGTGGCGTGCTGTGATTAGTATTTAATTACAAAGTTCTGGCGAGAGCAATGCTTGCAAATTTTATCACGTTTTGCCGAGGAACGCGAATGCATTTGCATTCGTCGCGTCGCCGTCGGGTCCGTTCGCACTTGCAATCCTTAAATTGCGAAATGTAATCAATGGGTAGAATCCGTATAGACCTACGTCTCAACGACAAATACTTTCGTCAGGATAATATACGCTCCATATAAGTGTCAAGGATAATGAAGAAACAGTTTCATGCAAGCGTTAATCCTTAATTTTTCCCAATTAGCTCAATACGAGTTTAATCGCGATAATTCCAGAGACGAGGGGATATGCATTTTCGAATATTATGTAATTTAACTGTCCTTGCGCCGCGCGTCATTAAAGTATGTTAACGATCTCCCGCTGCAAAAATAGTCAAGCAAACGTGCTACGAGTCCATTGATACATAAATAATTAATGAAATTCATCAGCCGCCTTCATCCTCTAGTAACGCTTTCTCGACTACTCGTGAAAGTGTGTGTGCTTGCACGTGTGTCATTTCGATCTAGGCATGTATAATTTCATTATGTAACGCATTAGGATTTAAGAAGGTTATCGTTGCGAGAACGCGCCATTTTTATGGACGCGGTAGAATTGACGTAAATAAACATGCGACACGCCATGAATCGCATCGCGATAGCGATAGCGCGAGAGAGGAGCAACAAGATGTATATGTGTTCTCTCTTTTTATCGAAATGTCGATGATCGGCAAAACCGTCTATAAAAGTTCCATTCGGAACTGTGTCCTGAAAACCACGCGGACGTCGTGATCCTGGACTCAAGTTTCAGTTCGACCCGCGGTCCTTCCTTCAACCCTCCTCCCCCGTGCACTTTCCTCCTCGTTGAAAGTCTGCGTGCTTTCTTCGAGAACGAGTTCGCCACGTGTCGTTCACAATGTGGCGCACATTTTTCATCGGGACGTCGTCGTCTAGTTACTCTAGTTTCCGAGAGAACGGCAAAGTCTCTCGACGCGGCGCGCAAGATTCTCTTTACAATCTTCTCACGGAGCAAGAGCGACGATAGTTGAGATACAAAACGATGTAAGCGTCTCGGGGAAAAAAGGAGAGCCTTTGAGTAAAAGGTTGGAGAATAACATTCTACGTAATATCTACGATCATGAGAGAAGGGGGGGTAAAAAAGTTATCAATGCGAAATGAGTTTATGAAAATTTAAATTCATATAAACGGAAGGAAGTGAAAAAATATATTCTTTGCATTTTTCAATCCACGATTCTTACGGCTGGATATAATAAGATTACAAATCACTAAACGTGATCATTAATAAGAAAAAACCGGTAGTGTTTTTTTTTTTTTTTTTTGACATTGAAGCTGTGTGTTATCTGATTATGCAGATTAGCAACGCTAACTTGAAAAGTAAGATTGTAAACTGCGTGTATCTTTTTTTCACAATTAATACATTTTAAAATAAATGAGCAAAGTAAAAGAAATATTTAAAAAACGTCTTTTTTATATTGAACAAAACGGCTATTTAAATTATTAGTCTAAAATTTTTAAAATGATTAAAAGTATTTACACTCTCTATATAATAATATATAATCTACATAATAATTATGTAATCGTGTGACATGGAGGAATAACTTTTTTAAAAATATAGTTTTGACAAAACAAATAAGGACTCTCAAAACTCTCTTCCGACTTTACCATATCAATTTCTATCAATGCCAACATCTAAATAGCGTTCCGCAGTTCGGGATGCGGAGGCGAGAGAGCGGGGAATGTATTTGATGTATAGAAGTCTCCGGAGAATTGAAGCCAAACCCGCAAGAAGTTTGGACCAGACTTGAGGGCGCCAATAGGTCAAGGCTATCCTGACGCTACCGATGTGTATTGTATATACACACATTTACATTAGCGCGATCTACCCGTTTTCCAACAAATTCATTACGGAGAGCTCCTTGGAGAATACTTGAAGATTAACGACGAAGATAGTCCGGATAGCTCCGCGCATTCGTCACCGCGTTTTTCGAACTTTCTCGTCGTTTCTTCTCTCGCGGCCGGAAAGAGAAGACCGGAACGACCTTTTGGATTCGCGCGCGCGCAAGGGAGAGAGAGAGAAAAAAAGAAAGAAGAAGAAGAAGTATTCACAGTGAAGCTGACATCGTCGATGCGGTTGCGAGGTTGAAAGTAGGCGGGGAGAGCGAGTACCTGAAGCAAGGACGAATCCTTTACGATGACAGGCTTCGCTCTCCGCCTCCTTTCGATCCAGGTACCATCATCATAGTGTCGGTTGGCAGGATCATGCTCCTCTCGTGCCGCGACGTCGCGTCGGCTGGATATTACGCCGGGGTTTTGCAAAATTCTGAAACTCGCCGGAACGCGACGAGAAATAAAATTCGCTATACAGATAATTACCCGACGCGTTTAACGCGATTTCACGTCTCTCCTCGTACTCGCGAGCTGATCAAATGTGAAGCCTGTAATTTTCACAGAGCAGAGGCTCTCGAACCTCTTCTTCTTCTTCGATCTTTACGACACAACTTATGTAATTTGCCATATACAACCTATCATCATTCTTAATCATTGTTACGTTAAGTAACCAGCACTTTTGCTGTCAAATGACAATACACGTGCCTACGGCGAGGATTAATCGTTACTTTTTTTTTCTCGACCTACAAATATTAATACGATAATACCGCGTTGCAGTTTGAGAAGATCCGCTCTAAGTATATACAGCAAAGCTGCTTAACGTTCGAACCCATTAATAAGTAATGAGCAATAATGGCAAGAACCAACATGCGTCATAATTCTATATAATTATTGCATGATCTCCTTTTGTGATAAGTACGACTTACCAACTGTACACTTATATATCTATTAACATCTAAAATAACATAACGCGGCGTACGTCAATAATATCATGTAATCGATGTTTCCAGATTTAAAACTATTAATGAAGAACCGATTATGCTCTCTTCGACAAAGTGCAAATTCCTTCATGATATACGTCAGTCGATACGTCGCAACGACAAATCCCGACAGCGTGTTATTGCAAATCCGACTATGAAAACACAGCAGTATACGTCGAGTAACTCGACTGTCAACGGTTTTACCGTTAGGGCTGACATATTTGAGTTGCCGTAATGTAGGTAGCGGAACAAAATTGTCGGTTCTGGGAGAATTCAATCGATATGTAATTGGCGATGTGCGCGGCGATCGCGTGGTATTTCCTTGGCAAGACAAAAGCAAACGCGCAACAATAGCACAAGGCTGGCGGCGACAATACGGAATATCGAACGGCGATTGCTTCGTAAAGAATGCGCGAGGAACGTAGCTTCGCGAGAAAAACTCGAGAAAAGTTAAACTCATTATAAAAAAAAACATGTGTGTAATCCAGAAATACAAAAGGGAGGACCGAAGTAAACAGCTTTTGCAATAATTTTATCCTAACAATTCGTGTAAAAGATTTTTAAAAAATTACACGCACAAAATAAAATATATTAATTTTCAGACATTATAATATTCATAAAATAATTAAATAATAATTGCGATAATAATTTTTCATAATAAGTTTTCGACAAATTCAACGTTTTATTTACATTTTGTATGGAAAAGAAAAAAAATCATTCAAAAAACAAGAAATGATATGAAAGAAATGGCGAGACGTGTATGTAAACGAAAAAACACATGGTACACTCGACATGGGGGTTTCGTCGCGGATAATATCGTGTGCGGAGGGAAACGAATGTGGTCTCTTCGGGTATACGAGAATCGTGGCTATAAGAGTCGCGAATGGAAAAACGAGCGAGAACATAAACGCGCGGCCACGTGTCGCAGATAAATCGTGCCACGCCGATAAATCGACCTTATCAATAAGATCGTCGAGACTTCCCAGCGCTTTCTCTCTTTTCCTCTTTCTCCCTTCTCCGCTCTCATTCCATCCCGCCGACGTAGTTATTCATGTATTCCAAACTTACGGAATATATGAATAACCTACGAAAAGTTTCCCAAGTATTCGTACGAATCGTCTTCGATGAAGCCCCCAGGTAAGAGACGCGGCGACTGCGTTTAGCGCATCTCGAAAAAAGCGACAGGTGACATGCATCCCATTACCTGACCTGCCTCCCCCTTCCTCTCTCGCCTCCCTGTCTCTTTCGGGAAATTACCTTGAATATTTCAGCGGGCGCGGAAAATCGTTTTCTCTCGACATGTACGAATTTTTCCAGATGTTAACACTCGAGATCTTAAAAAGTATTTAATATTTTACAACCCTTCTGATCTCGCGCGATAGAATTTCGAAATAACATTAAATTATTCGCTTCGCGAATATTGAAAGTGGCTTCGGAAAGATGTTAGAAGGCTCCGCTACGATTTTATTTTTCGCATTTGCAGTGCAATGATCTTTTCTCCTTTTAAAATAATTATGTTTTAATATACATTACAATTATCCGATCGATTACTGTTGTCACGAATAACTTTATCGTGAGTTATTTGTCGCTGGATCTGAAATAATTAGCGCGCGAGAGAAATTTTTCTTAATACTTTAATATCACGTGTCACACGTGTGCCATTATTTGACAGGTGCAAACCTCGGCGTTACTGCAATGCTCCGGTTAATTTGATAAGTGCGATCGTATTATGTGGTGGTGATATTCATTTCCATGAAGCCGAGAGACCGAGATTTATAATACGAGAAAATGAAATAAGATTATGACGTTCCATCTTCATTATCCAAACTCGCTGTGACATAAGTTTGATCGCGAAAATAGAACGAAAATTTCGTTATCCGTTATTCCACCGTTATTCGTCGAAATAATGTGTCCCTGTGATCTCTTCCCATATTCCGCCGCCTCGCCGAAATGGGTCACCGATGAATAATTTCGCGCTCTTCATTTTTTCGCAGTATTACAACATCGCCGGACCAATCCTGACCGATCTCCGTCGAGAACGCGAAAAATCAACGACTCGGAGCGCTCTTGTTCGTTAGCGATTCGCATACATTCACGTAAAATCGTTTTTATCCGCTTCGTAAATGACATGTCGCGGCAGATAGGATCGTACTATCGTTAATAGTTCCACGGAGGGAAAAAAAAAAAAAAAAGAAACGAAGAATTCGATAATTACTGAATTATACAATCCTTTTTTCAGAGTACATATTTGCCTAATTACATCATCTCGCAAATAAAAATAGATTCTTTCTCCTTTCTTTCTTTTTCGAGAGCTTTTTCTGCGTTATAATTATGTAAACTGTCAGCACATCCTATTATCAGGGTAAAATATGTGATCGCTGCTAAATATATAAGAAATGAAGAATTAAAGTGTCGTGTCATTAGAATTACAAATACATTAGATGCATTTTTAGATGAAACTTTCTGCGTTTTATATACTGGAAACTTTTTCGGTCAATTTATTTTCTTGTAAGTGATATATTACGCAAAGTATCTTAGCATTTGCTATGGAACGCGATTAGGAATCGCGTTCGATCCATGTTTAATTAGATCATCAACGAACGAAGATGATTTCGCGTTTTGCTCGCGAAATAATGTACGATGTTACGACAGGACAAGGATGGATATTAAGCCCCGCAATATTAAGGTGTCGACAAATTGCTGCAATTATTCTTCCACGCCGAGCGCGCGTCGTCGTACTTACGGTTTTAATTGTCCGGGCGAGAAGAGTATTTATCTCGACGTTACATTATATTATTCCCGCCGAACGTGACCGTAACCCGCAATTGTTGCGTCAACTTAACGCACCCGTCGCCCGATCGTGTTTTACGATCGTTGGCACCGACCGCGAATTCGACCGATACGCAATTACGGAATTGTCCTCGTACATCATCGACTGGCCCGTTTTCCCCGCGGAAAGGACCCTCTACAAGTCGTTTAAACTGTATATACGTGCGAACACTGTTTTTTTTTTCTAACAGCGACCCATAATGGCGTGAATGTTCTGCTACATTCGGTTTATCAAGTATGCATGTAATTTGTCATCGACGCGTGTACAGAAAATGAAAGAGAGAGCTGGAGCAAGAGAAAAGTTGCTGAATGCAAAGAATTTTAAGTAAAAAAGCATATCCTGATACGCATTTTTAATTTCTCCTTTGGATTTATCTGAAAAATTGTCCCTCTTGTCACATCTTGAATGAAATTTCACGTGTGTATATATATGTTAATGAACATATTCTATTCATCGAATAGAACAAGTGTAAAAATACAACAAAAATTAATGATATCTGTTATTTAGATACATTTCCGTTTCAGCCAAATGTCACTGCGACTAACGCGAAAAATTAGGGGGTGGAAGAAGAGGGGCGCGAATTCTGGCAATTCGCGGGGCCACGTGATCTCATCTCTCGTACCTCTGCAACGCGAGAGACGAGATGCAGCACAGATCCTAAAAATATCGCCAGCTCACGCACCCACGCCGAGGGTTACGTTCAAGCTACGCGCTTTCATTTATAACTCGATGTTACAAAAAAAAAAAGGAAAAAAGTATAACAGCCCGACAAAAGTCGCGCGTACGACGTCGTACGACCACTCCTGGTACGGACATTACGAGAAAAAAGAAACGACGCGGCAGTCACACACAACAGTCGTACTTTAATTTCGCTTAAATCGCGACTCGAAATTCGAAATTCGCATTCTCTCTTTCTCTTCTCCTCTCTCGTCTTCCCCATTATCGTTTCTTTTCCTTCATGCCCGCTAAATCTTTCGTTGGATCTTTTTTTTCTTCCTCCACCTTTGTGTATCCTCTTTCTCCCGCGCATTCATTTCTCCGTGCGTTCTTTCCCTCTTCCCTCTTCTTTATTATTCTCTCCCTCCTGCCGCTCCTCTCTTTATTTTAGCCCGAGGCGAGCGCCGAGATGATAACGGCAAGTCGAAGGGGTTCAAGAAGGGTGGCAGCAGGGGGAGAAAAGGCGAAAAGAGCAGAGGGATGAGAAGAAGAAGAGACGGGGAAAGAGACGAGGGTGAAATACGCGAGAGAGAAAGAGAGAGAAGGAGGGAGAAGGGATGGAAAAAGTGAAAGAGGAATAGAGAGAAAGGTAGAGCGAGAGAGGAAAAGAAGAGGAGATGGAGAACACAGAGGGTGGTGGAGGAAGGGGGGAGGGAAAGGGAGGCGAGATAGAAAATGAACGCCTGCTCGCGCAGAGAGCCCGTCCAACGAGCTCTACTCTTCTCTTCTCTCCACTCTCTCTTCTCCTCTCCATGCAGGTTCTCTCACAAGCCGTGGTTTCGTAACACGCGTCTCTCCCTCGCACAGCATCTTTCTCTCCGTCTCACTCTTTTTCTCTTGTTCCGCTTGGAAAGCACGATACATCGTTACACTATATATATATATATATACATATACACACACATATATATATATAAATATATAATTTCTGAAGCGATATATATATATCGCTTCAGAAATTCTGTATCTTGGCAAAGACGCGCGATGGAAACGCAGAATAAAATCTGACGTTAATGGGGTAATAGAGTTTTCTCGTCGTCCTCGTCCGCGCTTCGGCGACGACGTGTCTTAAATAAAAGTAATCTTTAAGCGTGAACCTCAGCAGTGTGATCTATAAGCGGCAACTCGTAATTGCACACTCGATCGCGCGTATAACTTTCAATAAACAAGCAGCGACTTTTAAAACATGCGTAGCCGAGACTTCCTCGACGCTTGCATAAGTTATTTTATTTTCGATATATGTTATCTAATTGATAAATATGCAACTGACATTTCATGCTTGATAGGCAGGCGTGTGGCTACTCAAATGATTGTCGATCGAACATGATACAAACTCTGCAATCTTCTCTAAAAATATATTTAACATATCAATGCTAGAATTAAGATTGTTATATATGTATCTATGTATATCGTATCTCGTTTGCTTTCTATTTTATATACGATGAAATGAGGACGCCGTAGATTTTAGAATCTGAGACACGTGTGAGTAATGTAATATATATATAAAATAACTTAAATTTTAGTTAGATTTAAAATATCAGCAAAATAGGTTATCTGAAAAATGTTTGGAAACGTTTAATATATTTTTTTTATCAATTAAATTGTGTACACACGTATATGTGTTTGTATACATTCGCTTACACGCCTCAATTCAATGGTACGAAATCTTGTATTAAAACGGCCGGGGCAATCAAATCTAAACTTTATATTTTTCCAAAGCGCGCGTTTCGCGCAATTCAAAATTGATTAATATCGTCAATTTATATTTATAGTTGACATGATACGTTTCCCAATCAAACGATATTTTTCTTTTTTCTTTACATCGCGAGTATTATACGATATTATATTACCATTGATTTATATAAAGCTATAAAGCAACGCCGGATTTCTGAGGCTTCTTCAAACATAGAGAATTCATATCGCGGGAAATCGGAGATATGCGCACGAAAAATGAGAAGAAGCCCCAGATGTGACCATGTGTGCATGAATTAATATTCCCACTATTTATCAAATAGATATCAAATCTGAAACAGAAAGAGAAAGAGAGACGATTCGATTGAGCGGATCGACGAAAAATTTCGCTGCTTATTTGCTTCGTTTCGCGTCTTTCAATATATATCAACATCGCCCGATAATCGAAGCATTGAAATGAATAAAATGCTGTATCGCGGGAGAGTGGAATGTTCAAATTTTCTGAACTACGAAAATTCCAACACCTACAGGATTAGTTTCTATACAAAAATCGAAAATGCCGAGATGTGAGAATTTTTTGTAGGGAGGGCAAAAAAGAAGAAAACTCTTCGTTAATATCTTCGTGTACGACTGCGTGCGCGACACTGCTTTTTATATGGATGGAGATGCGATCTGTATTTTTCCGCAGCAGGACTCATTAAAAGTTTACTCTTGCTCAATTCTGAGTCGCGATACAAAGTTTGGAAACCACTGACGCAGTTACGCATGTTCGCTTCCTGTCTGCTATCCGATATAGATTATAACGTGATTAAATTGATGATGAACATATCATTTGGTCTAGAATTATAACGTAATTAGTTATCCGTATAAAACGGATCATACACAATATACGTTTCCACGATCGCATAAATTGTGTACATTGCGGATATCTATTTGTACGGGATTACCTTCTCTGGTCGTACGTGATTACTTTACTTGATCAATTAACACTCCAATTGCAACAAAAATACGATTTGTGCGTTATATAATATATATAATATATAAAGCTACGCGATTAAAGATGGACTTAATCGCATTAATGCATGGCGACAGATTAGTGAAGCAGATTTTAATAATAACGCAGAATTGCACATTCTTTGCCTCAATAAATAATCTAACAATAACTTTGCCCAGCTGTAACTTGTACCGTAACTTGTTGATGGGACATTTATGGCAACTTTATTCGCATTTATGCGACATAAAGAGAGAAAGAGAGAGCTAGTGTTACGTGCGTAATAAATATTATAAATTCATAATCACAAAATACTGATGCTGAAGAGAATCTTGAACTTTTCGAAATATTTTCAAGCGCATTAAAAATACATATTTAAAAAAAAATTATAATAAAGTATCGCAGAAAGAGCTATATTATAGCTCGTGATAAACAAAATTGTATGAAACACATACTCGTGAAATAACTATAATTATATCGCCTAATAATATCGCGATTATCGATTCAATTTCGTTCGAAATATGACTTGCGTGACGTTGCGAAAGGCCGATAATCATCGCGTTTAAAGATCGATAACGGCACGGCTGGTAATGATCGCCATTAGTGACGACGACGAAGACGACGAAGACGACGAGGACGAGGACGAGGACGAGGACGAGGACGAGGACGATAGAGAACTCTCTCGATTCTCAAGCTCGTTCGGATCGATAACTTGGAACCGGTTCCAAGTTTCCGATAGCTAATTGATCTTGTAAAGCGCAAGCGATGTTGGACAAATATTAGCATCGGAAGTAATTATCGACGGACGAACGGACGAACGCACGCACGTACGCACGCATTGCGGAACAGACAGCAAAGATGGAATTTAGTTTGATGCTAGTTCAAAGCCAAATTGTGAGAGACTGATGAAAAATTTGTCAGTCTTTTTTTTTAGAGGAAAATAATTTATTAATATATCTTCCTCCCTCTTTTTATTTTTCTTCCAAGTTTGCAATACCTAATTTTCAAGTGTCAAGTTATTATTTAATGATTAAGTTGCGATCTTTAGAAGAAATCAATTATATACATGTATAAAATTTAAATAACATTGAAATATGATAACTGATTTTTTTTTATACGAGTTACACTGTAATTCAATATTGTGTAAGCTCATCTAATAAATAATTATTTAATACATATGTATAATATATAACAATTATTAACATTGGAGAAAATTTTTCTTCTTTTTCTCCCTCTTGTAATGCAAAATTTAATTCTCCGACATTTTACTTTTATTCCAATTTAATCGACGGCAAATTCTTCTGCACGCATTTTCGATGTGGCAGTCTCTCGATCCTGGATTTTACACTGCTAGTATCAATTATAAAACGGCTTTATATTTAAGTGATAAAGTCGTTTGACGAGCGCAACACATTGAATATCAGTCTTTAGGATTAGCCACACCGCGCCTAGACACACACCGGCCGTCCATACCGAATCTCTAGGGAGCTCCGCGATTATTCCGGGCGCAAATTTATTTTTATCAGTATGTGGCAGCTTGTTGCCGCCGCTCTCGGGGCGCCGGCGTTGCCGGATTAGAAGTTTTTCGCGTCAATATTTGCAAATACGGCCTCCCCCGTATCTCGAGGAGATAAGTCGCTCGACTGATCAATACGTTTGTCACGATAAATGCTGTCCGCGAAAGAAAATTGTTGGCGGTAATAGTCGACCGTTTCTATATATAACTTTTTTTTCCGACTTCAATGTTACAGACTATCATTTAACTATCGTTAAAAGCTAGTTAATGGAAGTTTAACCAATTTTCTGCCTCTTTACGTATATCGGTTAAACTTTAATTATCGATCATTAATAATTTATGGGAGGATCGACTGTAGTTTCGATCAATGTCGACTTTGAAACTTTTATACATAGTCATCGAACCATTAACATAAACTGTAGTTAGACTTAAGGCGTTTAGGCTCTTTTCGTATAGCTTCGCTTAAAACTCGAATAAATTTCAGCTAACGTTTACGGGATACACGAGAATAATCTTTATGCCTGACATCGTAACAGTAATAAAAACGCGACAATCGGCGTAAGACACATCTTTTCATTATCGAAAGTTGAACCCGCCGAAATTATATCCTCGCTCGCTAAGGAATCCCGAAAACTGCCGGCTAATATCCATAAAAAGAATTCACGCTGAAAAGAATCGCAAGACGAAAAAAAAAATGAAGAAGAGGCAAGAGAAAAAAGGGGATACAGAGGAAGCGTGCGTGCTCCGAAATAGCGTGTCATTCGTGTCGGGGGGTTTGGTAAAATTGTCACGTGTGATCCAGAGTTTTCCTTCGAGAGGTACGAGGCTGTGCATCGTGCGCAAGATGGAAACGCCGGGCTCGCAGGACGGAAACAAACACCTGATCTTCGCGAGATCGCGCGAGAAATAAATCTGCATCTCGCGACTCGGCGCGAGATTTCGGGCGCGAGCGATGCCCGGTATCATGTATATAAGTATGCATGTATGTAGGTCGCCGCGTTACGAAATCCGTACCCGGGGCCAACATTGTTGCGTTCTCTTTTTCTGGCGGGGGCAGCGAAGTCGTTAAGTGTAGATTGTGAGAAAAGAGACGCGAGTATAATCACGACGACGACGACGTTGCTATTAATCTCTCGCGGCTAATTTTGGAATGCTACCGTATTACGCTTTAAGTATGTCGCAAAGTTGGTGATTTCTGGCGTGTCCCGTATAATTAAGTTTAATGCGAGTCTCTCTCTCTCCTGACAGGACGACGATAAAATCGGATTAAGATCCCCGCGGAGATCCTCCGAGTGCGCGATTGAATTAGTATAATAATACGATGTGTAACGTGTATACGACGACGATTCGATTCAAGAGTTTTACGTCGTCGGCTGATCGGCCGACGAAGATCGATGGCAATCATCTCTCGCTCGCGTAATCGCGACGCAGCGAATAAATACGCCGCAAAAGTGCGAAATCATAATAGCAAAAGAAAAAAAAAGACTGAAATAATTACACCTTTGATCGCTTTATGAGAATAACGAAACAGGTTTACAATTTCTTGATTACTTAATGCAGCCTCTCCTCTCTCTCGCGCGCGCGTTTACGTAATCCCATTAAAGTCATTCGTTAACGCGCGGCGGCGATCCAAAATCACAGAAGAAATTCGCTCGAATCACGATCGAAGGGAAACAATTATTACTCAACATTGGTCGTCCTTACTTCGAGCACGAACTTCTACGGAACTTCTCCGTCATCGCAAAGTTATCTCGGAGGATTGACGTCTCGACGAATATCGCAACGTTGTTTAGAAGCTGCGTTCCACACGTTCGCGAAACTAATGTTTAATTATTCAAAAGTTACGCAACGAAATCAAACAAGCATTTCAAACTTAATCGCTCCTTTACGCGCGAATTAAGTGTGAAACAAATTTAATTCTCTCGCGAAACTTTCGCGATGGTCAGATACGGATCGCTGAAAAACTCCCAGCTAATTAGTTTCCCACCAAGAAGTTCACCGGAAATATCATCCGTCTGTTCTGATATTATTGCATGGCAAAGTGGCGAAAATAGATTCGGATAAAAACGAAATAGATTCACAGAAAGATACGCATCTCTGTTGAAGATATCCCCCCTGAAGAAGCGAGAGAGACGTTTAAATGACGTTTCTTCGAGAAAAAAAAATTCCAAGGATATTTCCGTTGCCCGGGAAACGTTGCATCTCTCACCTCTTCTGAATCCCTCATTCGCGATTAGCGGCGTTGCAAGTGCGAATCGGAGAATCCCGCACTCACCAGCTAAACCGCATCCTACCTCTGATCCGGGGCGCCATGAATCGGAAGCTCCAGGATCGTCCGACGCGATGGAAGAAGGAAGGAAATTCTTCTCGGGGAGATATTTGCGGGATCTCGGTCGGGGTCTTCTCGTTCGTACATAGCTCCCATCGCCGAATCCTCCGTTCTTCCATCTCACTAGCAACACACCGCTCATAAATAGCCATACCGGAGGCGGTCGTAAGGGTTTCCCTTATCTGCGTCAGCGTTTCTGCTCGCACGATTACCTACGGGTTTCCACCGCGTACGTACGCTACTTCTCTCCTCGTGAGCCCATCTTTTTCTCTCTCTCTCTCTGTCTCTCTTTCCCTCTCTTTCGATGACTGTGCACATACACGTTAGCATACTGCACGTTCACGCGCGCGGGCGTGCTCAAGTCCGATTTACACGACTCGCTCTTCGTGGAGTGACCGAATGTCTTGGTTCTCGAGGAAACAAAGCATGTGCTCTGGTCTCTTTCTTTCCTTCCTTCGAACAGTATTTTTTCACAAATATCAAACTTGTTTCGCGTGTCGAAAATTATGCAATTGTTTACGTATTCTTTTTAAAAAATATATAAAAAAATAATAGATGATAAATATATTCAAGATCTACATATTCCTATTTTTTTTTTTTTTTTAAAGAAACTCAACAAATTTCCCAGATCTACCTAACATTTCCTACATATCCTTTTAAAAAAATATATAAAGAAATAATAGATAGATAATAAATATATTTGCGATCTACATATTCCAATTTTTTCCCTAATTCTCAAAAATTTTCAACAAATTTTCTCCCTATTGTTTTTCTCCTCGCGTTAATTGCACGTCGCGAAAATACACAATGCGGGAACGAATTCTTCGTGTTTGCGGGGAAAATTCTTCGATCAAGGCTCAAGCTGTGTAAATTCACCTTTACTGTGTGTGTTGCACACACAGGTGTCTTGCAACTGTGCGCGTCATTCGTGCGGATGAGTCCCGCATACGTAAGCGAATGCTCCGGCATTCGGCGAGTTTCGGCGGCTGTCGACTCGCCCCGTCGACGGTATTCGCTCTTTCGACCTTCCTTCGTTCGAACAAGAGATGTAAAAGCAGCGTTGCGCCGCAACGTCTACGACGACGATGGAACAACGTACGTAAACACTGAGCTCATCGTTCGTTCCTGGAGCTCGCGTTCTCCGTTGCTGAAAACTCAGCTCCCATCGTGCCATGGAGAACGAACGACGACGCGCGGCCGTTACCAAGGATGCAACGTAGTACAAGGACGCTGAACTATCGATCCTTTCCGAGCTGCGGAGGAACTCGTCCACGAAATCGTCGAGTATGACGAGATCGTTTCTCCTCAGCGAGTTATTCGACTGGCTTGGAAAACGCGGAAAGAAAACTATCGGTATTTTCGCGTCACTAGTAGAAAAGGGAGTGAGATATCGAGATCACATACTCGTGCAATGTATATATAGAAATAGAAATATCAATAGCACGCACTGCACATCGGAAGAGAAAAGTATGGCGAAATCTTTTTCCAAAGAAAAAAAAAAAAGATTTAAATTATTTTTAATTCTCTTCTTTTTTGTTTATTTTTAATAATCTATTACTATATTTAAAGAAGTATAGAATTTGCGCGATATGTGTGTATAATAAAGAGCACGTAATATATGCATAGATATTTTTTTTAATTTTAAGAGTGATACATTACATATTTTTTTATATTCAATTTTGATGACTATAAATATGCGTGTTACATTGTAATTATTCTCGAAAACATGTTAAACGATACGCAATTTTTTTTGTATCGATACAAACTAATTTATAAAATTCTTTTGTTGCAAAGATTCCGCCAAACTTTTACATTTCTTTAAGTGACAATTCTTTTAAATTAAAGATGTTATTTTCAAAGTATCACTTACTTGTCGTTAATTTTTATAAGAAAAAAATATTGCAATGTCATAATGATGACATTATAATATTACGATGCTCCATTGTTTAAAGCTAAACACGATTAAGTAAAAGTGAAAGCAAGGTTGAAAATACAAAATCTCCTTTCGTAAAAAAACTTTGAATCGTATCACATGTAAGTGTTAACTCTCAGTTAATTCGTTGTGCACTTTCTCTTCGCTGCAAATATTCTCGGTCAGAAAATTTGTTTTACTTTTATAATCGTTCGACCATTTTCCGTCGTGTACAAAAAGAAAAATTACAGTCACAATCTAAATGGCCCATTGAAAGAACGGTTAGTTCAGCTTTCCAACATTCGCGGATTTTTCCCTGGAATATCCTTCTTTCAAAAGCACGTATAAACAGGACATGAAAACATTTCCGTCGCATTCTTTTCACCTTTAATTCGCGAAAGGACATTTAATTGCGATAAAATACACCATTTGCGACTCGCGAGACTTAAAGAGCACCTTTGGAAACGATTTTCGAGCGCTCTCTCTCTCTCTCTCTCGCCGCTACAAGATTACTTATGTAAAAAGATTCATTTAACGTATTTTATTTTATTTTTCATTCTCTTTTACAGATTCTAAACGCAACTTTTTTTCTTTTTATCTCGACACATCCTCCTCGAGACGGACTGTAACACGATTTTCTAGAAGTACGGTTAACTATTCATTCTCATTGAGGCGCGTTTTACACAAACATCCGTGCGACACGTATTCTCGTTCCCGAGGAAAACACCAGGATTAATAATAATTAAACCCTTCCGTTGAACATTGTCGGCGCGAATAACGTTACGATGACACGTATCTTCCGTCGGTCTCGAAAACTCGGAAAATCGAGATGCTGCCGCGGAAAAGAGAGAGAGAGAGAGAGGAGGTCGGCATCCAAGAATTACAAAGACTCGCGCGCGTTGTTGACGATTACGCGTCGACGTTATTTTTCGGCTGCTGCAATGCTCGGTAATTAAAACGAACGCGGCGTTAAAGCGCTGAGTATTCGCTCGAAACAACGACGACGGACGCAGCAACGTGGAAAAGCGTCTCGCCGCTGTTCTAATTGGCTACCGCCGTTCCTCGGGATGACTTTCATTAATTGGTATATATATATATATATATATATATATATATATATATATGTATATGCGCGCGAACGGCAATTCGAGGTAAATCATCAAGACGAATAATTTTCGCGAGCGATCAAGATCCGCGCTCTCTATCAACAGATCCGAGTCCGTTCTTGTTGACGCTGGCTCGAGCGACTGCGAGTATAGATGACAGGAGACGACTTAATGGGAGCGAAATGAAAATATAAATATTGTACAAAACGAAGAGAGAAATATAGATAACACGACGTGTTTACACGCACGTGTACACATCTTGCGAACGATATTATTATATGTGATTATTCGTAAACTCTATGTTTCATGATGACTAGTGGAGGGGAACAGATATAGTTGGAAACTAATTTGCGTAATGATATCAGTATACAGATCGGTCAATGAAATGGTATGAGTAACGTTTCGCGTCCCAAACGACTGAATTAATCATTAGGTGGAGTTAGATTACAGTTATTAGTTAATAGAGTTGTGTTCAATAAAAGACATTACGCTATCGCTAATGAATGAACCTCGCAATCGGTCCATTGCTCGCGCTTGTATATAGTTTGCATGTCGCATTAAAAAAAATATATATAAAAAAAGGAAAACGGTTGATAAGATTTATGAGAGGACGCGATTATCGCCGCGTTTCACGAATCACTCAATGAATTCAGTTCCGATGAAAAGAATTTGACTGGTGCGCCATGATTTATCGCCTCGAATTATCTTCGATCGGAGTGATTTGCGATTACTAGTGCTTTTTTTGATTCCCCCCTCTCATTCTCTCTCTTTTTCTCCCCTACCTCATGCGAAATAGAAAATCGACTGGGCCGAGGAAACGGCCGACGTAGCGGATACGGTCTTATTAGTGTTTGCAATTATATCGCACGTATCACTGTATTACACAATGGCAGTAACGAGCGCGCATGCAGTAATAAATTACGACGGCTCCCGTAATCATTACCGCGGAGTTTCGTGTAACAGCGGCGTCCTATCAGTTTACATTCGACTTTAATTGCAGCGTCGGTGGCGGCGGCGAAACGTAGCTTTTTGGAACGAATTTGCTCGGCCCCCGCTCGCGCGATCAGATATATATATGTGTGTATCTGTGTATATGTATATATATAACGAGTACGGAATAATTAAAAGCACTTTTAATAAATTAATATAATATTACCACTCATTTTCGCGGGCATTATCCCCACGAAACATTTAATAATGCCCCGAAGTATAGACGGGGAAGGGGGGGGGGGAGATTTTTCTCTCAATTTTTTTCCCCTTTTTTTCGATCGACGGGTTCATTAATTCATCGCGCTTGCGCTCATCGCGAGATTATTCCGTCCCTTTTCCCCCCTTTTTCCCTCCGTGGTATGTACGGGCAATGCGGAACACGCGTTATATATCGACCATCGAATATTTTTTTTTTTGGAGCTAGACATAATAATTATGCTGAAATTAAAACTATGGTTGGGCAATTCTTCGGCGCGTCGAGATAGAATCAACGATAACGTTCATATACGAATGACAGAAGATGCCTGAATCAATTAAGCATACAAGAAATTTGGATTATTATTATTGCGAGAACGTCGCATTTTTTCTTTCGACTAAGAATACCGATCAAATTATTTAATATTTATGAATTGAACATTTTTTTTAATACCTGGGGGATTATATATCTATTCGTGTTAACTCGAAAAGATAAATGAACAAGGATAATAATTCCTATCGCAACGTGCGTGCTATTAAAACTTTATTTGCATGTAAATTGAAGTTTTTAGATAAAAATAGCGCTCGTAAGCGGCGATACGCGACATTTAATTCTTTCAACTTTCTTCGCTGCATATTTCTCTCATATTAATCCTTCGTTTTATCGCGTTATCCATACCTCAATAACTAAATTCAATGATCGTGTATCTATATGCTTCACGTATAAAAACACGGAAATTTTTATCTGTTAATTTAATGAGTAAGTGCACGCGATTAATAAACTTTCTTACATACTGTGAGTTAATCAATCGGCGAAAGAATTTACTTTCCTATGTTTTAAACATTCTTTTTTCAACGAAAACAAACTCATACAATCAGCCCTTGAGAAAGGAAATGTGTTTTTCATAGCTAAAATATTTTGATAATGACTTACACAAAAGAGATGCGAATCCTCTGTGAAAAAAAAAATAAATAAATAAAAAAGAATGACAGAAGAGAAATTAGAAAGAAAAATACAAGAACAATGTCGGCGTTCATTTTTCACGCGGTGTTAATGCATCGTATGTATATGTATACACACGTAGGTATTACATAACACGAAATAGTTCGCAAAATACCGCAAGAACTCGGTGAAATTTTCACGATTTCGAAGAGAAAGGGAGAGAGACTGGCATTTTTCCGTGGCGACACAAAGTTTTATAAATGTTGAAACACATTTAATGGTAGGCGGGGTGAAAAACGCGACTAAAAGAAAAAAAATGACAAGTATAATAGGAAGTCGGGGAATACGCTGACTATATATACGAAGTGCACATCACGAGCTTGCTGCAACATCTAACCCACCTACACTTCTTCGAACAAACACTTCGAGGTTATCGCGCAATGGCACGTCAGATGCAGTTGAAACGTCCGCGCACTAAGCACACACGCATAAATTCACACGCATACAGATAAACGCACACGCATGTGCACGTGTATATCAGAAGCGTCATTCAAATATGTATACGTAGAAACACACGACATGTGTCTGCGTATGCAGAATGTCTCAATTATAATTATGCGTACATGGGAAATTTTATAAAACGGCTTCGTAATTATTATATTGCGCAATCTATAAATGTGTGCAGCTGCAATTAAACGAGTATCTGTATAAGTTGGCGAATTTTTATTATTATTTTTTTTCAAGAACACGGATCAACATGCAAGTGTATCTAAGTTACCGTGTTTTTATTATTTCTAAAATAGAAAATACGCGCATTGGGTTATTTTTCGTTATTTCCCTCTATTATTTTTCTCTTACATTTCGCATTTTACCAACAAGCAATCTATAAAAATACTACACGTACACATAAGAGATACAGAATTGCATCTATTTATATTAACTTATAAGTATATCAATTAATTTTTTTACGCAAAATTATTTTCCACAAGATACGTAAGAAATGGATAAGAATAAAAGCTCAAACTGTGTGGATAATCTACCCTGGGCGAGCCATTTATCAATCTCTATGCAGTAGATAAAATTTTATACCCCGATGCGAGTCCCCGAGCTTCGACGGTTAAGTATCGAGGACCAAATTACCAGCATCGAGGTAAAACCGTCCGCTGCGCGTAAAAAAAAAAAAAAAAATTCGTTGCGAAGTACCGGGCGGATCGGTAGCCCTCGAATTATCGGTAGCGGAGCGAGCGAGCCCCTAAAAAACGCAATTTGGCGCGGCAAATTTTCGCAATGCGTCCAGCGAAGCGGCTCCATTGTCGCGCGATATACGGGTATACATCACGAGACAGGTATCGTATGATATCGCCGACACCGAGAGAGAGGGAGAGGGAGAGAGAGGCGCGGAATAAAAACTCGAAAATCGCAACGAGACGGGATTCTCTCCCCGCGCTCCACTCCCCCTCGTTCTTGATGCTGATTTTTCCATTCGAATGGTAAAATACCTGGAGGCGATGCGCGCGGCTGATTGCGGACGCGCCCGCGATTCAATTAACTCGACGAGGGGGAAAGAGCTGATGCTGATGTCGTCGTCGTCGTCATCATCGTCGTCGGTGCTCTATGCGCACATGTCGTCGCGAAACAACGTCGCCATCAGTCACGTATGTATATGTATATATCGCCGGGTATCTCTCAATCATCGTCCGGCATTGCCCGGCGCAATTTACCACACCACCGACAGTAAAGTGCGTACAGTCGATAAGACATAATGGCGGATATTTACTGTTTGCGCCCGTAACGTTTTACGGTTGCGTCGCCATTGCCATTCCTCGTACTGCAACAGCAGTCCCGTAACCGAGAATCCGGGTCCGGGACGACGACGACGACGACGACGACGACGACGACGACGACGACGAAGAAGAGGATGATGATGATGATGACGGCGAAATCGATCCGGCGATATCGGTATTGCAAACGCAAGGATCGTTCCAGTAATTCTCGTAATAAGAGTGCTTTTTATGATTTCACGGATAGTAATCATAAAAGCGAGGGTCTCTGAATTACGAGCGAAAACTCAAGGTTGATATGCGATTTCGCTCGCGTTGCGAAACGTCAATGGCTATCGAAATTTCATTATAGTTTCTTATATCGTAGAAGAAAAGAGAGAGAAAGAGAGCGTGTGATATAAATAAATATCTAACATATTTCATTCATTATAATCATTCATATTTGTCAGGGTTGAGAAAGCTATATTATAAAACTAACTATAGTTAACGATTTTAATAGGTATAAAGATTCGTTTTGATTTCCGTTACTCTTTTTTAACACTATTACATGATCAAGTTATATATAAAGTTTTAAATATTTTATATATTAAAATATCTTAATCAGAAACAACTTTTTTAAAAATATTGCAAAAAACTCTAAAAACTGTCCTAAGATCTCTAAATTCTGTAAATATAGATAAAGAAAAAGAAGATTTTTGTTTTTACTTTCAAAATCAAAGTCGTTTCTAACATGCAAAAGTGTGTAAACATTATATGATCTGGTTTAATAAGTCATTAAATTTTATCAAGATTATATATTGTATACATCTATTAATTTTTAAAGAAAATTTAATGCTTTTTATGCATGTTGTATGAAAATTATATCACGTCGAAAAAAGTAACTATTAAATTAATTACTGAAAAAATGTATCAAAGTTCCTTTCTCCATATTATTATAGATAAAATTTGTAATGCTGTTACAAATTTCCGAAAAAAGTAACGATATTACAAACTTTTCAACCTTAGTATTTCTAGAATCTGCAATTATCGAAATTATAAAGAATTATTATATATTGGAGTAAAAAATTACAAAAAGAGAGTTGAGATTTAATAAGATTTTTGCTCGTCGGAGCTGTATCCAATGCGTGTGTATAAAGGTTCTAATGTTGTGTAAAAGCGTATTATCGCTAATTCCTTTAATCCTTTAATACGTTCACGCGACATAGAACATTTCATTCAATAGACATCGAACGCGGGTAATAATTGACGCATACAAGCTAAGTAGGATTTCAACTCGCGGATGATACTTTGGATAGCGCGAATTGTGTATTCGACTGCTATTATCTGAATTGGTTGACACAGTACACTGTGTCTCTAAATGAGAGAAATGCCTATTAAAAACTGTGTTATTAAATTCCCTCCTCCTTTTATATGTATTTTTCTAACCGTTGCTTTTTCATACAATAAACGCGTATAACGATTAATCGCGAGATATAATTTATAATAGTATATTATAAATATATGGATTTCCGTTACATATATTTTCGATCAATTATCTATTGAAAATTCCTAAGTCGCTCATAATTAAATTGTTGAATCGAACGACGTCTTCGCGATTTATTTTCGCACAAGTGTTCATTCGCTTTAATCGATTGGAAAAAGATTATAACATATATTGGGTTGTTCGGAAAGTCATTTCGTTTTTTTCACATACAAATTGTATGTGAAAAAAACGAAATGACTTTCCGAACAACCCAATAGAATAGTATTTTCTCATATAGTATTCGCGTCAAAATTTGAAGAGCTCTCTGAAGCCTTGTGTCCACGATACTAGAAATCGGTCCGAGTTCTCGGACCGAGACGTTTGTAGCCAATTATTTTGCAGCTTTTACGGAAAAGCGGCAATTTTATTGGCTACAAACGTCTCGGTCCGACAACTTGGACCGATTTCTAGCATCGTGGACACAAGGCTTTAGACACTTCCTTTCCCCCTCCCTCTTTTCCTTCCTTCTGTACATTCCTGTTATATTTAAACAGATCCAAATCTAAATTTATTAGAAAAGCACAATTTTGAAGAGTTACTGATATATCATTTATTATAGTATGAATTCATTTATAACATAAGTATATTCATTCATTTATAATACCTACATCTTTGATGATTCTCTATCGATGGCGTAACAAGATATGTATTATATATTATCCTAAATTATCTGGCGAAATAAATCTCGAATAAAGTTAATGCTATATATCCATTTTAAGAGAGCTTTGATCTCTCCAACGTGTAATACGCCCGCTCTCACGTTCGTGTAACGAAATTAAGATGAAATAAACAGCGTCGTTTAATTTATCGCCGTTTGAATCGGTCGGGAGGAACCCATCTCCGCGTGCCTAATAATAGCGGGGGCCCCTGAGCGAATGTCTAACTACGGGCCTGATGAGGGGGCAGAGACGTTCGAAGCGTTAGCTATAAATCTAGCGGGTGTTCCTGAACTACGGGTCGGAATCCCAGAGTTTTGCACCGGCGTGTATGTAATTTTGATGTTAGCCTGAAATTACTATCGCGGTTACCGCGCGTTACGGTGATGTTTTTACTACTAACGCGATACTCTTCCCTTTGAATTTCGAAGACGCAGCTTATTGCGCGCTGAGGTAGCACAAATCGCAGGAGAATAAAGCGAAAGAATAAATCCGTATACGTTGACGAACATAAACGCTCGATATAACGCTCGATAATATAATTTACGAGTCGGCGAGAGAAAATTATATTAGAAATCGAGGAATATCCCGACATTAATCTCGTGATTTACACAAATTAAGTTGTAAAATTTAACAAATAATTTCGACATTTAAGATTTGATCTCTTTAAAAACGATTCGCAAGTTTCCACACATTTATTTTTGCATTTAATTTATTATTTTAATTAATTGCAAACGCATACAAGATCATTAGAGTGTGCTTCAGCGTTTTCTTCCGCCATAAATTCTGATCGTATTTCTCTGTATTTTGCACAAATCTGTTTATATTCACATTTTCCTGTTCATCTTGTACGAGATTACAAACTGCATTCGAGAGTGATCAAATTATATCGAGGTCGACGCAAGTTTAACCAAAGTTGGCGGAACCACGTCTTTCAATTGCATATTTCAAGTTCGCGCGGATTTGCAGCGAGTTCTCTCCCAACGCTATTCGAGTAGGTTGAAATTTGATGACTAGAGAATTCAGGAATGTTTACATATATATATGTATAATATATAATATAATATGTAATATATGTGTGCCACAGAATAGGGCAATTACACATGTTGAAGAATAATCGCAACAATACCGGAATGTGAAACAGTTCGCGGGACAGTAATTTTCGCGTGAGAATTTAAGAGACAAAAGCGCACACGCTAGCGTTTCGGAAAAGGAAGTACCGTCGTCGACAGTGAGAGACACTTAAACTGCGGGTTTAATTTTCAAGATAAGATCTCCCTTTGTGTCGTGGGGCAAAGCTCCGTGTCACATAAGTTCGCGGCGACACCTGAAAGGTTCAAACGCCCGCTTTGAGACGTCCGCGCGCGAGTGGTTCCGGACTTGTGACAGATTTTGCGCTCATCTTGTTAGAACGAATTGGCGCGCCTGCGACTTCAAAACCGAAGGGACGGGACCCCACTTTGTGCCTCAAAGAAATGCTTCCACTTCGCCGACGTGGTGGCGCACGTTTTACGGGTTTCCCGGTTTTTTTGCATCCTCCCTGGACCGCGCTATATATCCCCTGACACATCCACATGCGCACCGAGATTTCTCAATACGCGAGCGCACACATATACGACGCGCGACAGATATAGGGTAGAGAGATTCCGCCATTTTTCTCATCTACGGATACTTCGACCGACAGTTCTAGGGTATCCCATATTCTACGGAGATGAAAAAGTATAGGATCAGGAAGATGAATTAACGTGTGCGTGCAACGCCAAGCCTTATTAAATGCGGCTCGTATATAATCTTATCGCATTGTAGCCTGATATATAATCGTAGAATTAATTGTGTGCAATCAACCGGAGGAGAATTGGTTAAACATCGTCGGTGTACATTGACGACTCGAGTGCTGGATGAACGGCTCGCTTATTCTGGATATCTCGCATTTAGCGCTAAATGCGACCTTCCCGCATTCTGTGATTCTCCATCCGGAATCAATACGAGGCGAATAAGATTTTACGGCGCTAACTGATCATTGGAATATGTAACTAAAGAATAAAGAAATAATCTCTCGAAACTTTCGGACGTTCGCGAATCAAATTGCATCTCGTCTTTTTTTTCCGTCGCCATTAAATTACATAATACTCTATCACCGCCGTCTAATTTTCACGATGACGCTACGATGAAGCGCGTTTACGCTTTTAGCGACTTATCGTTTCGCGGCTAACTTTTCCTTTTGTCTCTCTCTTCCTTTTTTCTTCAGGTTCGTTCAGGTAGAAAGAGAAAAGTTTATAGCCGCATACGATATATACGATAATCCTTTTATTCGGACTCCCCTGCACACGCGTTATTTTTGTCTCTTGTTGCGCTATCGCCGATCTCTAATTTTGGTCGTCTTTAAATATGCCGAACGCGTGTTCTACCATCGATCGAATGCAAATGCTACCATAGAACTTACTCGGAAAGTTGAAAACAAAACTTTGTAGCGCCGAGTGGCTAGAACTTCGCGAGAGTATATATTTCGTTATATCTCCCTCCCCAAAATTATCGACTTGGATATCAACAGAAACGAAACGAAAGTTATGCAATTATTCTGGCAATAATTGCGCAACTTGAGCAATTATTTTTTATCGTCCTATCGATATATCGAACTTTAAAAAAAAAAGAAAAAACTAAAGAAAATTGTCGGGAAAAGCGCGAATAAGGTAGCAAGGTGAGATACTTAGTGTGCAGCTGAAATCTTCAGCTGGAATGTCTCCTTGACGAGGCGCACGAATACGATGATCAACGACGTACAAAAAAAAAAGAAAAAAATTCACGCCATTCAACAAAATGCAAGCAATTAGCGCGACGTTTACTTTGCGGCAAAGAAGTATTTGCAAGAGAAAGAGCTGCCTTGGGAGCTCTTCAAAGGTGTCCTTAATTGCGTTTGCATACGTAGCGCATCGAGACGCTTATTAACCGCTGCGTAATTTTTATCGAGGCAAGAAAGATTACACATATGACATTTTCATATAAAACGGGAAAAGACTATGACGTAACGAACCTCATATCGTAATCGATTTTAGAAATATTTTCACTAATATTCACATCTCTTTGATACCGATATTTCGTGCGTGCGTCGTCGTCGTGCAGTATCGTCGACGATCATTAATGGAAAAAAGTAATTTAAAAATATGTTTTTTTAACCTTCTTTCAATTCGAGTCTTGACTTCACTCATGCCGATAAAATATCGATATCACCCTCCCTATCGCAGGACTGCGCCGGCGTCAGACCGTAAGCATAGATGGGGAAAAGTCGCACACACACACATCTGCTCCGCGTAACCCCTCTTTTTTTTCTCCAGTGAGCAACGATGTGCGGGACAGATCTTGCGAATGTTTTACGAAACTCCGGCCTGTCTCTCGTTGCAACTTTGTAAATGGGGAAGGATTTGCCCAAGTCGACGGGCTCGATTATGGGCCGTGCGCGAGATACGAAACTTTGCGGAATTTATCTGGCCGCGAGAGAGAAAGAGAGAGAGAGAGAGAGAGAGAGAGAGAACAGTCCGAAACATATGGTGCTTCGTAATCAAAGGCGCAGGACATAGATGCAATGAGGAGTACGTGGGTGTGTGAAGTTGGCACCCCTATGTTATGCTATCATAGTTCTGTTAAGAGTTCTGAGTTATTTAGAACCATAGGAAGAGTTCTTGATAATATTTAGAAATAGTTATATAGTTCCTGATTATTTTTTGAAAGAGTTCTGCAATTTTTAGATAAAAAAACGTATCTTCGATATTGAAAGTATGTTTTTTTATCTCTAAAAAAATTGCAAAACTCTTTCAAACAATAATCAGGAACTATATAACTATTTAAAAGAACCTTAAAACCCTGCTCAAAACTATTAGAACTCGATGTGTAAAAAAATGTGAAGTTGGCACCCCTATTTTTTGACACTGATTTTCGTTATCGTAATGACCGGAACTATTTCTAAAAATTATCAAGAACTCTTCCTATGGTTCTAAATAACTCAGAACTCTTAACAGAACTATGATAGCATAACATAGGGGTGCCAACTTCACACACCCGGAGTACGTGTAATTATCAATATAAAATGTCATAAAAGAATTGTAAAAATTGTATGTTATTGTGTATTTTCTCATCTCTATTTTTAAAAAATATATAATTTTATTATATAAAACCGTGTATTTCTCAGTATTTCTCAATTATTTTTTATTTTTAGGAAATTACGATTAATAGTAAGCATTAAAATATATTATAAATTGTATCTTATATTTTGCGTTTAAATAAATTTAGATAAACGGCAGAAATTAATTTATGCCTAGAACACATTTGATACATCCATAATTAATAATAGCTGATGATTCATAGAGTTTGCGTTATATGGAGTAAAATAGAGGCACAAATATATTCTAGCACTCCCGAGGGATGTTATACTTCCCTACGCCTCTGCGCATAAATACTCTGAAGAATTTTGCGGATGGGGCAAAGTGAAGATGCGTGGTTCTTGACAAGTTTCCGAAAGTCGCCCCATGAATATTCGTGTGAGAGAAAGCAAGCAGACAATGTTCTTTCTCTCTCTCTCTCTCTCTCTCGCTGCGCACATCGCAATCTAGTATTCGTGAGTATAAGAGCTCAAAGTTTGATGCCCTCAACGCGCTATTCTATCTCGCTCCTCTCCCTCTCTTTCTTTGTCTCGCTGCATGCATTTTCACTCCGAATCTAATTACTCACCGATCCACTTTGCCCTCAGTTACTTAATTTGTCGCGTTTGCGCGATACGTTCATAGAACATTTATTTGCTCGCCGAGCGCGTCTTTTTTGCCTTTTTAAATGTAGTTAATGCTTTGGATTTATCTCTCGTGAAAATGATTTTCGACACCGAAATCTCATTTCTATTGATTATTACTAAAAATATTTAATTTTTATTATAAGAGAGCAGCAATAAAATTCTTTAAAGGTCTAGAATAATCGTTTGATGGAACGGTAAGTTTGGTCCGATTCGGAATAATCTTGACGAAGCAGCAGAAACGCTGTATCGGCGATACCAATTGCATTCATATCCAGTAAAACCGTAGCAGAGAGACAGAACGAATGAATGGCAGCGAGCGCGGGGGAGAGAGGCTGCCCGAAGTTTGATAGGTGGCTACGTTTCATGGCATTCCTGGCATGCATTCATCGGAGATTTCAAATGTAGGAATTCACCGTCATTTACACGACCCGTACATTTCTCTTAATTCCACAGATCAGTTGTTACATGGCTCGACTACATCGCTAAGTTCAAGACTAAAATCCTTCCATTCAATATAACGCGTGGTTTGCGAGATATAGTATAATCTATTTTTAAACAAAACAAAGAGAAACGTATGCTCCGAAATAATACCTTGGAAAAACAATTTAATTGAATTTGAGGATAAAAACGAACGGAAGGAACGGACAATTAATTTAATGTCGAATGAGATATCTATATTCAATTTTCTATTCGCATACTTGAAATTTATTCGTATCGTACTGTATAATTTATTGTTAAATTATACTCATTTGTCTACGCAGAAGTTGTTAATAGCACCTTCAAGGAAAATCGTAGACAGATTACCGTTATTGTTGATGCCGGTATTATCCCGACCCGCCCAATTTTCCTCACCGCAAATATGCGCAAATGAGTCTTACGTGTAATCGCACGTGACTCATGACGTAAGTCTTACGTAAAGCTCCGTGTTTCTACGTACCTCCACTGAAAATTGGTCTCGCGAATTATGCCGTTATTATATCCAGGATACGACGTCACGCGCAATGATCTAAAGTACTTGTGTATTCGATGGAAATAATTTTTTGCATGCCAAAAGCATTACATATTTGGAGGAAAACAATTTCTCTATAAAATTTCTATATTTTTGATATCTTTTTTTATATTATTTTTTTTCAAATTTTGACACGTAATTAAATAAGAGTTGACACTTTGCGAATTTCTGACTTGATGCGCGATCGAGATGCCTCGTCTCTGATGAAAATTTCTCTCCCTGCAAGTGAAAGTCGTAACGCGTTTTTATCGCAAATTGGGAAAAATAATAGCCGCAGCCTTGTCCTTCGATCTCTTTGCGCAATTTTCAGCGAGAGGCTATTTCGTAAGCGCGATCCGCTAATTCACTCCTGGCGTGCGTTTTCGCTGCCGCGCGACCGCGAGATAAATCTTTCTGGTCTCGTTTAAACGACACATTAAGCGCGCACGGTGACGTCGCGATAAACAATCGCGCGTACCTATTATACGGTGTTTCCATTAACGAGACGAATGTCGTAAGGTTCCATTCAGATTGTGACTTTGCTTGGCTAGCGCATGATTCGTCTCGTGCATTTAAAAAAAATCATAATTTAAAATTTATTTTATCAAACGTGTTTCATAAGAGGCGCGAGATTTTTGCAACAAATTTAAAGTTGTTTTCTTTCTGACAAAACATTCTAGATATGAAATTTATTTGCATTACTTAAATCACGTACATTTAATCTGTGTTTTGACAAAATATATGAATTACCATACCCTCTGGAAATAAACCGTCGAAATAAAGGCTAAGATTAATCTCGCCATTTAATTCAGCGATCGCAATAACCTGATCCATTAAAAGACTCATGCGACTATCGGTCGGTTAATAAATTGGTAACTGACGTGAAAATGGTCAAAGTGAATCATATCGATAATAAAGCACGCTTCGTTATGCGGCGCCTCGATTAACGCGAGTTTCCGAAGCGGCGATATATTAGTATTAAAATTCCTCGTATTCCCTCGCGTCACGCCTTGTCGCGTGCGTGAATAATCTGACATTAACTACCTCGTCGACCGGACTCGCCGCGAAAACGACATTAAGTGCGGCGACACAAAGATGTTATTCTCTCACCTAATTTTGCTAAGGATATGTGTTTATGCTACGAGAGAGCACAAACGATCTGTAATTAAGTTTTACAATTATATACGAGATCTCTCGATTCGCTGATTCAACGCTACCTCGTAACTTCGCTGACTTCAATATGTGGTCATATATACACGTACATAGTTACATAAAATATTATATATACCTATACATAAGTGTGTGTATATAGTAATAAATAATTTATTTATAGAGCAAGAAATAAACGTATCTTGTTGGTTACGCGCGTTGAAATTATTCTGCAAGAACGTGCATATAAAAAAAATATATTAAAAAACGATAATAAAAAGCATATTATTTTCGTCCGTATATTATATAATTTAACAAATAAATATGTAAAATGAAAAATTTTATACACCTTTTTACGGTGTTATCTATTGGTTGCAAAAAGTAATGAAGTTTCAAAGTTAAAATAGATAGATGCACGAGACGAACGCGACTCGCGATGTGTTTTTCGCCCGCGGATCTATACGTACATATGTGTATCTGAAAAAAAATCTCACGCAGTTTTCTCTCGAATAGCTTAGCATTAGCACGCCAAGCCCTTTAATTACAACTTACACGTGCTAAAACTTTTAATCAAGTCTTTTTATCCGGCGAGAGAAATCTTCAAGCGACTTCAGATTGCGTGTATATGTATATACATATATGCACGTTTCAAAAGACGCGAGTCGCCTCATTCGTTTTTCATCTTTGGGATACGCCGTCGTGTCTCGAGCGTGTGAATAACTCGACATTAATTTCTACGGTCGGTTCGGGTATGCGGACAACGTACGTTACATTATGCACATGATCGCGCATCCTTAATTCAGTTCCTCATAAATAAGTGACTTTTTTGCGACTTTGTCGTAAATAAGGCCGGCATAGCGCCTCTCCTTCTCTCTCTCTTTCTCTGGCATCGTACTAGATACTCTCGGCTAAACTGTACTTCCTGCCAAGTTGGAATTTATGGATTACGCGGCGTTTCGGCTTAAGTTATCACGCGCTGTAAAGTCGGAGAAATATTAGTCGTTGACGGCGAACATATAGCACGCGAGAGCGAGCAATGTCAGCGGGACACTTCAAACGATATCAAACTTTTCTCGCCCTTATGATGCCCGTTAAACTGATACAGTACTACCGTGGAGTGTCGTGTCAATCCTTCCCATATGTATGGCGCTATAAATTTCGCGAGTGTAAGGATGATTTACCGAAATATCAAAGCACGATTGTGCGTTGGATTTTTGACAATTTTTATCTGACAGTTTTATATCCCAGATAAAACTGTCCGAGATTTGCCCTATAGACTTTAAGAGACTGCAGTTGCGATTTTCAAGCTGATATGTTCGATTTTGTTATTAAAAAATTTTAATATTCTATAAAATAAATTATTTTTTTAATTAATTTTTATTTAGAAAGAAAGAGAGGGAGGGAAAGAAAGAGTTAATATATTTATTACCACTACTTATTTAAAGACAGATATGTAATCGCCATTCGCGATCAATTTATCGTCCCTTTTATCCCTTCTATCTATACTGGACCATTTTGGAACTTCTTTTATCATTCTTCAACCGTTCGCGATCGCTTAATGCGAGATGAGTCACGAATCGGCAAGCGTGACTTTTGGCGAATTTTTGGCACGAGGTATCGTAAATGGTTTATAGTCAACGATGCGAGTCGAGGCGAGACGGAACGAGGCGATACGAGAAGTCGGCGACGGCGAGATCGTCTACGTGGTTGCGCGCTCGATTTTCTCCGGTCTCATTCCCTCTTGCTCTTGCTCTCTCTCTCTCTCTCCTTCTCACCCCTTCTCTTCTTCGCCCGGAACCTTTTCGTTCTTCCTTCCCTATAACGCGCGATCTCTCCATCTTTCTCTATCCATGCCGCGAGCGAGAATCGCTTGAAAACTCGGTCAAAGTCTCGTCGTCGCGTCGCGTCGTCTCGCTTTGGGGATTCGAAGGAAGGATCGTTTCTCTTTCCATCCCTCTGACGCGCTGATTCTCCCTTTCTCCCTCTCTATCTCTTTGCCAGAGCCACCGTGTTCGTATGCTCCGACTCTATCTCCCATGACGACGTTGTCGGAGCCACCGCTCGTAATCAGACGCGAAACGCCCGATCCGATTTCGAGAACCGCTCGCTCTCCTTTGGACTTTTTAGGTCGCGCATCCGCGTCGCCCTTTTTCGGCGCCAAGCTTATCTCGTTTCTTTCTTTCTTTCATGGCCGATCTCTTTGGTGATCGCCCCGCCTCGCTACGTTCTCACCCTCCCGTGGTCTTACAAAGGGCTGAAAGCGGGATTTCTCGATTCGTCGCTCGCCCCGCATTCATTCGGTTTTCCACGGTACGGAAAGAATCGTATCCACTATCCACGACTTTGGGAGATTCAAAGTTTTCGTGTCTTACAATGAGAACTGTTAGCAATAACAATAATTTCGGTTTCTGCTGATACTGAAGGAATGCCTTCGAAAGAAGTTAGGCGTATCCGCACGTATTTACGCACGAAAAGCAATATATTAAAGAAGACTGTCACATATTCAATATAAGGAGAAAAAAATTGTATCATTAATAATCTTGAAAAAATCTAAATATTGCAACAATAAAAATGTGTATATTATTTTGGTAGATAAAGACTGCATCTGTGGCGCAATAAAATTTTTACTTCGCGTAAAACAACGAACGTGTGTTGAACTTTAGTACACCGACTTTTATGGAGTAAACGACGGGACAATGAGGGAATTAAAAAACACTTGATGCGCGGCTACGTTATTGACTTTCAAAGTCACTCTCCCTTTTTTCGATAAAACCGGCACACGGTAAAAAAACGCGGAGGGGTGGGTGGGCAAAAAAAAAACAACAGCGAAAAGAGCACTATCACTGGAACGACTAGCGGTAGGTCAGGAGCGCGAGATGCGAGATGGATACAAATCATAAAATTTGATTGGACCGACCCCTAGGCCGGTTCTGTGGGGAGGAGGAGGAGGATATGCCGGCTGTGTATATCCGATATATCGACTTCGACTCGCGTATCCTCCGCGTATTTCCGGCCGACCGACGAGAAGAGGGTGAACGTGTATGTGAAACACGGCGATTCATTCATCTGTTTTCTCTCCTCTATTAAAAGACACCGGCGAATCGCTCTTAATATACAACGGAAAAAATTGTCCGGGAATTCCCCTTACTCGATAATTGACAATCTAGCGTAAAACTTGAAAGGTTTTGAAATTTATGACTTTCTCGCACGTTCTCGGCTAAGTTTTATAAATGTTATCAAACTCGAAGTCTCTCTAAGAGGGAGAAGCAATTTTTTTCTCGAATTGATAATGTCGATTTCAATAATGTCATACGTGTTGGGAAAAATATACTTGCAAATTTAACGATTTATTCATCGCACGCGTTTCCCTAGTTCGCGACACTAGTACCCTAGTCGCGTATCACCCTTCTGGTCGAACTTTTCGAAAAGCGGAAACCGCTCGCGCGAAGAAACCCGGATTCGATTTCAGGCAGACGAACAGGCAGGCAACTCGGTGAACGCTTCATTTGAATTACATGAAAATCGAGTGGTCTTCTTGAGGACCGACGCAAGAGAGTCGTTGGCTGCTCTCGATTGATCCGATCGATCGATTACGATCGACATTACAGATCCGAGGTGAGATTATCACGCCTGGACCGCACGCGAGTCACCGGCACTCGAACGATTAAGAGAATGAGACGAGAGGAAAGAGAATGATGGGAGAAAGAAAGAAAGAAAGAGAAAGAGGATAAAAAAGAGACGACCAGAGTTCAGATAGGGTGTATTCTTTGTCTCCTTTAAAATGACAAGACGAAGCGAGAGGGAGGAAGTAAGCTCGAGAGGAGAAGCCAAGGGAGAGAAATCTGAAGAGCCAAACGATGAGAGATTATTCTCGACTTCTCGACAGTCGCGATGCGACGGTGGATTAGCTACCTGCTCGGCTTAACAAGGGTGAAGCGAAAATCGATCTTGTCGATAAGATCCCCCGCCGTACTAGTGTACGTGCTTTCTTTCTCTTCGTGAGAAATCAACGATAAATAGACGGAAGCGTCTACGAGGCGTTTAGCCAATGACGTAACCTCTCTGAATAATGTATAATGAGCCACTTCCGTAACTAACCTTATGAGCTTACGATTACGCTCGTTTGTTTCTTTTTCGTTAATTTTGACCATAAACTCATGTTACACGCGACATGTTTTAATATTATAACGCCAATTACAAATTAACATCTTTCGTGCGTTTCATGGGGTTTCGGGGGTTAATAGAATAACATTAGAGGGCACCGATGGACAATTTTAGCAGTCTTACATTATGTGAAAAGCAGGCGCAATGCGGGAAGGACGATGCGAGATATATGCTCAAAATCTATGAATCTTCCAAGGATCCTTATATGGAACATCGGATAGCGGGACGTCATTGCGTAACAGCTTTGTAGCTATTACGAATTAATTCGAATATGAGTTATATCCTAGACGCCCTGGGTAGGGTAGATATAGGGACGACGTTAGAGGCAGATGTGGGTTAAAGGTTTAATTAAACTCCTGTAATGTAGCGGAGATCTTCAAAGTGCAATTACACAAAGTGGGATTAGCGTACACGTAATTATCCGCGAATCTCATGCGGTATTATCACACACGGCAGGTTATAAATTATCGATCGGATAAAGCCGCTGTGCCGCGAAAATAATTGATCACACCGAGATAGGGCATACCCTCCAACACCGATATTTATTTATGACGTAAGCACATCATCACTGATTCGCTAATTCTGTGGAAATCTAACGTTTCAAAGTTGAATTAAAAAAAAGAAATGTCTAAACATTCCGATGAAGCATCAATATCATTATACAAAAAAATATCTGTCACATTATGTTAAATATTCTACCATTTTATAATTATAAAAGATTGTATAATACATATATATCGTAATATATAATTCATTTCCTGTAATTTTTTTTATACATGGCGAAATCGAAAATATATCGATAACTTGACGACTTTGGCATTCGGCTTACCCGATGTAACCGCAGCGAGCATCTTGCACAATCCTCGTTTCGCAACTTATCCGGCATCTCCGATAAAAGAAGGCGCAATCGGAGATACGGCCGTCAATCTCAATATGCGCGTCTGCAATATAAACGTCTCTATCGGCCATTAACCAATTCGCAACTCTTGCTTCTAT
This sequence comes from Prenolepis imparis, assembly GCF_030444845.1. Lineage (NCBI taxonomy): Eukaryota > Metazoa > Arthropoda > Insecta > Hymenoptera > Formicidae > Prenolepis > Prenolepis imparis. The sequence goes on along the minus strand of NW_028141166.1, from coordinate 8,203,239 downwards.
GCGTCGAGTCTCGCCACGTCGGATACTACATCCCGCGCGCGTCCGAATTACAAAGTGGCGATTGGATAATGCAACGTTGCTGCGCGTCTTGCGCGCAAAACCGAGCCAGCGGGATCAAGCCTGTTACTATGCTAACAAAGCAATATACATATCGATGAGGTTATCGATGTGTTCTCTCTCTCTCCTCGAGAGAAATTGCCGGGTCCGCCGCCATCGCCCGCGCTTGCCGGTGCACTATGCCTCGAATAGCGCATAGCATGCCCATCAATATGATTAGGCCCGGAGACTCTGATTGCCTTCTACCTGTCGCTGCGTCTCGAAATCGCCTAACGCCGCTCAAAGCGTCCCCGACCCACCCTTGAGAGAGATGCGTAAAAGCGTGAGCGGTGGCACGTCGTCATAACGCAGAGTCACCGCAATATTGCAATATTTCAAATTTTGCCTTTTTGCGATCTACGGGAATGATTTTATTTAATTGCCGGAAAAAAAAAAACTGAAAATCACCTGGGTGTTGTAAAATTTGATGTATTAAGTTGTTAATTTTATATAATTGTTGTATAAATTGTTAAATGTTTAACAATTTAATAACAAGCGTGTTATTTACTGAATAAGAAGAAAGAGTTTAAGTATATTTTTTAAGCAAGATATATACTTGAATGTATTTATGACAGAGTTTACGTGGGGTCGCGATTTCGAAATATATTAGACTTTTGAGAAACTCTGTATTTTTAGATTGCTCTCTTAAATTGAATCAGTGTATTGTCACTGATAAGCAGTGGTTTCAATTATAACTATTTACTAGTATTAAAAAATCTTACTGAAAAAATCATTTGATAGTGGCTGCAGTTTCAATTAGTGATATCTATGAATTATACATATATAAAATAAATAGCAATATATTTTATTAAAGAAATATTTGTTTGACCAAGTCTTGTTTATTTTTTGTGATTTTATTACATCTTAAGAATAAAAAAAGTATGTATCTAAAATTCTGAACTACTAAAAATTATACATATTAATTTTACATATGTATGGCATTTCTTCTAAAAAATAATCTAAAATAAATTCCAAGAAAAATATGCTACATCCTACAAATACGAGTGAGCGTTTTCATTGAAGATAAGTGAAATACTCGGAAATACTTATCTTCGTTGAAACCTTGTCACTGTTTTGATCCGTGACATTCTCACTGATTCAGTTTAAGAGAGTGCAATACTTTCAGTTTTTTTAATCTTTTGCAAGACTGAAATGCCACGGGCGTTTCTAATTCGTTCCTCTCGCATTTCCGTTCGTATCAGTTCCGTTTCGCGCTCTCATGTTAGGAATAGGTAAATTTAATCTGGCACGTGTGCACTTTTCCTTAGAGTACTTCGGCGCACGTGCAAAGGGCCTAGAAGTTGCGAGTGGGAATTGCGTAACGCGTAGCTAGCATTGACGTAAGCGAACACTTATTCTTACTTTGTTGCACTTTGACCTATACGCAAAGTATATACTCGCGGCATATTTCATTCATTGGGCATTTATCGAGCCTCACCTCGGATATAAAGAGAAAAAAAGGCAGCGGATGTTGTTATAAAAGTTTGCAGACGTACTTTACGTTTGTTATGCAGTATCGGAATCGAGAGCAGCACAACAAGAAGGGGGACGGAGGAGGAGGAGGAGGAGGAGAAGGGTCTCCATATTCAAATTCATTTGCATGCACAATTTGATCCATTAATATTCAATTATTCGCGCGGAATAAAGTTTAATTTTTCTCAAATATACGCGCCGAGATAAAAAGATGAATTCACAGAAATAAATAAATACGATTAATAGTAATTAACAAACGCGAACACGTGTGAATTTATAATAAAGAGCAAAAGGATGTCCGCGGCGGAAATATTATTCTATATCTTGCAATTGTATTAATACAATTTCCGCTCCGACAAAATTTTGTAAGCGCATTATCTTCGAGCGTCGATTTATAAAAACATCTCCTTTATAGCGCGTTTTATAGGATGCGTTGTATCGAGTGCGCAAATAAAATCGCGCGCGCAAATTCGCGAACAATTGACGAATTCCGCAGAGTATCGCTGATTATACATATTATTTTTATACGCGTGAAATCATACGAAAAAAAAATATTTCAACGTGATAACGCAAACAACGTTTAAATTATCCGTCACAGTGGTTTTCGATCTTATTTATACGCACGATTAGCATCTTATTCACTTTTATTTTTGGCATGACTGCGTACTTTCATCCTAATTAATGCGCCGCAAGAAAACAAAGAAGAAATTATAAGCGATAATATAAACGTACAATTATGCTTGTAGCATTCATTTAGTAGGGTAATTAAAGACACTACTGGCATTTATTCAACGATTTAATAAAAGCCACTGTGACTTACTCTTCATCGCTGTATATATGTTATCACTTGGGCGTAATCAGCAAAGTGTAAAGGCATAATCATATGGTGTAATTTTCAATTAAAATCTCGAGAACGAATTAAATCGGTTTTAAATATTAGAAAGAAGCGCTTAATCTCCTCCGCTTCGAGACCAAGATTTAAAATAAGAACCTGTAGCTTTGAGATACATCTCTGTTTTCTTTATTTTACGATTGAAAGAAAGAGACGGCGGGAAAGAAAGCAGTGACGTAAATCAGAAAAGAAAGATGTAAAATTTATGTTACGCTCCCCCTCGTTCCGGAAGGAATTTAAAAAAAAATGGATCTCACCTGTCTTGTCCGATCGCGCACCCCGTTTCTACTTGAACGTCAGCAGCGCTCCTTTAAATCGGATTCTGGTTTAGGGTCAGAGTTCGAAATCGGCCGACGAAATAGCCGTGGCCACGCGTGCCCGCTCGTTCCATCGAGGGTTTCACACCGCGCGAGCGAGTGGTGCACGTGTCGGGGATCGACAGTTTTATGAATGGGGACCACACGTGGTTCGAACGCTCTGCCCCGATACGCAGTATACCGCTTCCGCGAGGCAGTTAGGTGAATAAGGAAGAAAAAGAAAGAGGAAGAAAGGGAGCGAGAATTCCGTGCCAAGGGGAGGAGGAGAAAAAAAGAGAGGAACCGCGTCGTTGATGGGAAAGGGTGGGCGCAGGAAGAGGAACGTACGGGATGAACGGGGGCGAAGAAGAAGGAAAAGAATAAGAAGAAAAAAGGGGAGAAGAACGGAGGAGAGACGGTAAAAGGAGGATGAAGAGAGGAGGAGGAGGACGAAGAAAAAGCGATGGAACTCGGTCGTCTACCCCGTAATTTATAACTGGAAACTCGGAACTACGCGGCGCGCGACCTAAGGCGATATGTCGATTTCACCCAGGGGAGTCCCTCCCCTTTCCTTCCTACGACTCGCGCAGTTTGCCGAAGGTCATTCGACCTTCGACCGGAATCGATGCTCGCCTCGGTGTGATTCGTTTCTGTGTTTCTGTTCCTTTTCTTGCCATTCCTTTCGCGCCGTCTTACATTCGCGTTTTATAAGCCGATTTTGCACACGTGTGTTCGATCCCTTTCTCTCTTGCTTAAATTCCCAAAATTTTAATTCAAATTTTAACACGTTTTAACTTTAATGATCATCACACAGGTAGGAAATAATTTAATTTTGTTCACATATATGTATGTGCGAAAGGGGGATCATTAATCATTACATAAAATAAAACTCGAATTTTTTTTATAGTAATATGTTGTAGGACTAAAAAGCTATGTACTTTCGAATATTTTTGGGAATTTTTTTGATGGACCGCGATCAATTCTGTATCTCTCGACGTGTGTTTTATTTTGGGAACGGCTGGCGTACACACGTCAGTTATCGTTTTAATTCGGTTACGGCACGAACTAGGGCGATATGTTGATTTCACCCAGGGGAATCTGTCTCGATTGTGGAAGGTCATTTCGCTTCTCACCCCATCATTTGCTTTTTTCGCGTTTTCTTTTTTAATTTGTCAATACTTTATTAAGCCTCCATATTGAGAAAATTAACGCTTTAGTCTCATCAGAAACGCGAATCGTGTTTCAGAATTAATTGAGTTTCGCCAAAAACCAGTTTTCGTGCTCCTAAAATGAGAGACGGTTCTAAAAAAGGCGATAGAAACTTTCTTTATCAGAAATACATTAATATAACGCGCGCGATTTAAATAATGCCGGCGGTGAACTTTTGTAATCCCATCACATATAATATATCCACGGGGTAATCCCTCTCCTGATTATGGAATATTTTTCATATTAAGTTACACGGCGCTTTTATTTTCCTGCATATGCGTCGATGGTAACTTCCGCGGTACTCTATGTAACTACGTAACGACGCATAATTTTGAAAGTTTAACGGCGCGGCGTATATTCCTATTTTGCCGTGAATTTCCTTGGAACGCCGGGATAGCATTAATCTTACTTGAAAATAGTTCTACATTCCGGGTTTCGCACTACAATGCGTAATTCGAAACTCGTGCGGCATGTGCATTAATGTTTCCAGTAGAGTACTGAGAAATTAAGTGCTCGTCTGACGTTATCGATCCCTTTACTTCACTCATTACTGCGCTTGCAAGTGACATTATCAAACACGCTTAGTAAGTGAACAATAAATAGTGAACAATTACGGTCATGAAATGCGGTGAAATAATTGAGCTCTCTTGCTGAAAATAAAGAAATCTCGTGATGTACATCCTTAACAATTGTCAGTCGAGCCTTTTTCAGATTTACAGAAAAATCATTAAGTTAATGAAATCTATAATAGTCTCACATCTATGAATTTGTTTGATATTTTTTTCTTTTGTTAAATTAACATTTCGTGACACAAACAACGAAACAACTCTAATAATCTGCAATCTATTCTCTTAACGTAGAATACAACTCCACTTGTAAGAGAAAGATTGAAAAAAATCTCTACTCTAATGCAATCATTATTTGCATTTCATCTCATATAAATTTATGATTGACCTTCTCTTGTTCAGTGCTTATGACACGTCGAAAGATTAATGTCCAAGGTTCGCCATTATTAATGGATCTATATATAAGCGGACTTCTTTCTCTCTCTTTCAAGCGTATGTACGCGAGAATAAATGTTCGCCGAAAATAATTATTCGACTGCTTAGAAGTGGCCGAAGAAAAATAATGGTGCGACGTCGTAAATTAACGCAATACAACACATTGGCGGACGCGAGGCGAATGGAGGGTTGGAGGAGGGAGGAAGGGGATGCACATTGTGAACGCGAAAGGCATTACTTCGGTACATACCGTGCGCTATTAGTTTGGTATACTTTGGTACATACCTCCCCGGAACACGGCGAAAGAATTCTTCGGTATGCCGCGGTACGTGCCGAAGCATACCGGTTTAATAGTTTGTGTTACATATACTGGCGGACCGGCGGCGTCGGCGTGTTCTATACTTGAGGCACGCGTTCTCCCCTTTCCCCCGAAGAAACTCGTTTCGTCGAATAACACAAAATTCTGCCAGCGTGAGAGAGCGAGAATTAATATTGACATAAATTAAATTCCCCCCGAAGTCCTGATCGCGCGCACGCGAGGGGAGAGAGAGCTTCCCCGGGAAGCGCAGCACCCGCATTCTCGAATTCATTTTTCAAATTCACGTAGCGCGACGAACGTCGCGATTTAAAACCCGAAATCCCCTTCCTCTTCTCTCCTCCGCACCCCCGTCCTCCTCGCGGTAGAACCGGAGCGATTGATCTATCATTTCGAAAAGTAAATCTTATCGTTATTCTACTCTCGGCACGATGTAATGTGATTGCGGCGATTCCCTTCGTTCGAGAGGAGAGATATGGATTTAGGTCAAAAAAATTACCGTTCTCCAGTTAGAGCGCGGAAATTTCATCAGTTTCGAGAGAGCTGCGCGATTGTCAGATTATTTAATGTTAATTAAATTTTCGTTAACGAGACAATCTCGATTTCAAGAGAGATTTTATCGTTTCTTACATTCCAAACACATCATATTCCCCGTATCTATTCTCTATATTAAATGCATTCATGTGCAAAGAGAGGATGATGCCCGGCATTCGCGAATTAGATCTTCAACGTGCAAAGGAAGATTATTCGTCGGGTTCCCTTCTGACGACTCTTTTACGTGAATTACGTAAACGATGTCATAGTTAGCAGGAGAGAGATAGAGAGAATCGCGTTAACAGGGGAAACTCTGTCATCGTCGGAATAGCCGTTTCGGAAACGCCGAAGGGCGACCTTGCGACTCGCGGGATTATTATTTGGCTCGTAAATTTTTATTGCGCACGCACACGGGGCTCCTTTTTTTACTTTACGAGAGCCATTACGCCGTTGCCACGTAAGGCCGTGCCAGCCCACTTCTCCGGAGAGCGGCCCTTATTTTCTCCTCTTTCTACCTTCCCTCGGTCACTCTTCTCTCGCCTCCTCCCCATCCTCTTTCCTCCTCCTCTCTTTCTCTTTCTGTGGCACAGATTTACGTACAGAGACAAGGATCTCCACCGGGCGTACTCGTGAGAGACGCGGGGCTCGAGTTTCTGCCCTTTCCCTGCTGCCTTTGTCAAAGGCCTGGCCTTTTGTGCACGGTTTTCCGTGGAAAATCGAGTTAAACGATAGTCAAAGCAATATATATCCCGATATTATTCCTCCGCGGGATTACGACATGTTCGCGAAGAGCGTCCATTTATGAATTCTTCTTTTTTTTGGCGACGCGCGGGGAATTAGAATAGAGAAATTCGCGAGTTCCTTACGAGAGAGAGAGAGAGAGAGAGAGTTCTTGTGAGTTCAACTACGCGAAAATTATGCTGGTTTAATTTGGGAAATCCTCGTAATATTGCGCGCGACCGCTCGTTGCATAATAAAGTAACTATATTTGGTAATATATATTTACATAATTAACACGCATGATTAATATGCAATATAATATTATAATATATACAGGATCACTATTTCCAGATTTGGTGAGCAAATAATCGGCTTTCTCTTAAGAGAAAGAATCGAAATTATAGGTGGGAGAAAGAGAATTCAAATTTTATATAGTATACTAATTGCGTGTGATAAAAAAAGAAAAAAACTTTTATACATGAACCATTCTTAATGGACGGGACACGCGATATATTGTCGCGCATTTTTCTATTGTGCTCGCGTCCTGAATGAACCTCGCCTACTCTCTCTTTTTCTCGTTTTCTTTCTCGTCCATTAACGAACACGCACTCGAATCGCACTCGTTTCTCTCTTCCGGACTGAAAGATGCCGTGCTGGTGTCTTCCGACCAGAGATCGTCCCCGAAGAGAGAAAGAGAGAGGACGCCTTTACCGCCGCACGATCTGTCCGCCCCGAGATCGACGCCGGGGAAAAATCTTCTCTCGCGTAGGTGGAGAACGAAATCGTCCATGAAACGAGTCTTCTCTCGCAAGTGGGCGAGCGGGTGGTTCACGGCGGCGCGGGTCGAGAAAGGATTTTCGATAATCCCAGGACTTTGAGCGAAGGACGAGCGAGAGAGCGAAGGGCGCGGATCGCGTCGACGATGGTGGATGCTTGCCGCGGTTTGCCTGACCTCGCCTAACCTAATGGTGAGGTCTCTAAAGTATTCTTTCGCGTTGGTCTCTCTCCTTTTTTTTATTCTTTCCTCTTTTCCTCATCCTACGTGGAGTGACGAGAGACTTTTGGCGCAACAATGAAATACCTTGGCCGGGTGCTGGCCGCAATGGAGAGAAGTAGGAACGAAGAGGAGGTGTGCATACATAGGGGCGGGCGGGGAGAAATCGGTGGAGAGACAGAGGGATGAGAGAAGAGGGCAGAGGGAGTAACACACAGAGAAAGAGAGAGAAAGGAGAGACGAGAGAAAGAGAGAGAGAGAGAGAGAGAGAGAGAGAGAGAGAGAGAGAGAGAGAGAGAGAGAGGAGAGACCGGTGGTGGTTTTTCGTTATCGACATTTTCCACGGCGTGTCAGAGTGTGCGTGAGAGTACGTGCGTGAGCTTCTCTCGTTGCCCCCTTCGCTCTTGTATACGTGTATATGTGTGGTTGTATGTGCGCGCGCGCTCGCGTAGGTGGCCGCGGCAGAGTGTGGGTGGGAATTTGTGTGTGCGTGTGTACACGTCGCCGAGTATGGGCTGGTTGGCTCGCTTGCACGCGCTATATGTACGTATATATGTGTGTGTGTATGTGTGTGTGTATGTGTCTGTGTACGTGTGCGTTCGCGCGCGCGTGTGTGTGTAGAGTTTTCTGGAGGTTTCCCCTAGCAACGAGCAGCAGCACCAGCACCAGCCACAGCCCGGCTTAGGGGTAGCTACGAACCCCACGCGAAACGCGCTGCCGCCGCGATCGCTTGGTTCCCCGGAACCGCAATCGGGAAAAACGTCTATTCCGGTCCCTCGGTTCCTTTCCTTCTTTCCCGTCCCTTCGCGGAAGGAAAAATCGCCGGATGTTAGCCGCGCCGTTGAAATATTCACGCGCGTCAAGATGAAGATACGATAGGCTCGAAGGTCGGCATTGCATATTGACCCTGCTGACGTGTGTCAACTCGATCGACGTGTACCAAGAGCAGATCAATGTCCGGGGAAACAATTTAATTCAAGAAATGGGAGAGAGGGGAGAATTCAAGTAAAGAAAGAAATATATACAATTAAAATACGATGAAGAGGCTTTTCTGACTTTTAAACTAGATGCACATGCGGTCGAAACGTTAAATATTATTATATTTTAAATGTCGATAATATAATACGATTTCGTGACGATCAGTATGCATTTGAGACTCATAAGAATATTTGATAAGAATTAATTATGTTGACGTGGCGGTATAATATTATGTATAGTGTGCAGATATAAAAAACATTGTGCAAGATAACAAAATAGATACAATTTTATCATCTATCTTTTATCGCAAATAGCTGGTAGGAAAATCTTGCAAATGCGAAAATGATATTTAATCGAATTATCGCTGAAGAAAGCTCGATCGCGAATTTATCAAAAAATCCACAAGTACTTGGAAAAGACACGTGTATAGAATACATATGTGATATTGAAAACGATCGCGTCAATTATTTCATTCAATGCCACTTCTTGGGGATTTGATACATATGAAAAACTTACACGTAACCCAGTCCGGAAAGAGTTCCTGATATAGAGTTAGAATTCTAGAAGAAGATCCAGATTCCGTGAGCGCGAGAGAAGCGAGAAAATGGAATTTTTTGCTCTCCTTTTTTTCATCCGCTTTCGTCAAATCGCGGATTTAATCTTTTTACGTGCAAGCTAGTAGACTCGTCTAGCAAAGATTAAGATCGACGTGAATTAAATTGTGCACTGTCCTTCGTCGTTGCCGCGGATAACGCTGCTCTCGCGTAATGCACTTATGGCGGAGCATGGTAGGACGCGCGCGAAAGCGTGGCATTTTGTAGTAATATCGTTGTTACGATTGACAGGTCTGGCAAGTACTTTATTGAAATCGTGCAGTCGTTAACGAGACGGACTATCTCGGTACGTTGACGCGATTCAAAAGAGAGAGAATCGCGCATTGACGCGCGGGGGATTTATATTTGCGTCGTGATTTTAATCGTTCGCGTCAACGCGACGATATTGTCCGCGAAGAATCCCGGATAACGATTGACGATGACAGGAGGGAAGAGAGACAGAGAGAAAAGTCCTCTCTCTCGTCGCATTGAAAATGCAACTGTCTCTTTCGACGACTAATGCTGCGATAAATAAACGCGGACGGTGAATTCCGATATCGGTCGCTCGAGAACGCGGCTGTCGAGTCTGAAAAGTTACAAACAATCTGCGCCAGAAAATGTCGACCATTCTTGATTATTATTACAGCGCGATCCGAGCGTGCGAGTGGCGTTTTTGTACGGCGAATAAAAAAAATACCCGTTATTCAAGGGTGTCTATTACCTCATTTAACCTTATATCGTCCTCATTACGTTTAATAGCTAGCATTTTACTTGATTATAATGGGGGTTCGTGTTGGGTAAAAAAAAAAAAAAAAATCGATAAAATTCCAGCTCAGAAAAAGAGTCGCGTGGAGAGCTTTACTTTCGACGACAAAGTTATTATCCTAAACGTCTCTCTCTCTTCGCGGATTAAATGACACCGCACACGGAAACGCGAACCCGAGATATCCGAGCTAAACTAAAAACGTAACGTGTGTCGACGTTTTTCTACCCGAAAATCCGAACGCGCGCGTTTTCGCAGTCGAAAAAAGTGGAAGGGAGGGAGACGGGGAGTGAGAGAGTCACGGAAAGTAGAATTTCGCCGGCAAACCCAGGCAGAGAAATCAAGTTTCCCGGCATAGACGGGACTTTGTTTTCAAACATATTCCGTGTGCCTCTGCGCGCCGGGGTAAAAAGCACCGAGGCTCCGATTTCATGAGGAAACCCTCGCGCGCGCGTTGAAATCGCGAGCGCGCGCACACACACGGACCTCTGAAACGCGCCCCCCGCGAAGCGCACGCGTTGCATTCGCGCATTGCAGCTGGTAACTCAATCCGAGGAGTTTCGGCGAAAAGTGTTGTATTACTGGTGTGCTATTTCTCTGATCCCAGATCATCTTCATTCGCGCGGAATTTCGAAACGGCGCAAAATTCGCAGCTCCGACCCACGGCACCATCGATCCACCCCTTCCCTCCCCCTCCTTCACCCCCGTGTTCAGCGCGCGGACGCTCGATAGCTCGCGCGAGGAACCGGCTTCCCTTTAACGTGGAAATTGCTCTCGTCCAAGTTTTTTTTAAAAATCTTACTAGCGTATTTCGTGTCCTTTTCACAGTCGTTGAATTATTTTTTTGCGTACATGTATACATATATAAAATTATGATTGATATCAGTAGAATACGTATATTGTATATTGCAAAATATTCACCAAAGTACCAATTATCTTAATTAAAATAAAAACGCCTTTCTTAGAAGGCGAGAAGTAGAGTTTTCTTTTCATATAGCGAGTAGAGTTTGACAGAGTTTCTAAAGTCCTGACTTGATATGACGAAATAATTGGCGGTTTCTCCAAATTTAATGTCTAGTATATATATATTTTGAAAATGTGTCAAATATTATATCTCTCTCTCTATATATAATATACATATACACACATATATCACTTGGAATTTAATATGAGTTATTACTGTATTGATCAACCAACAGATTCTCCTCGCAACTCAAGCGAGCAAAAGGACTTTCGAGATGAGCGATTCATGGTACGGATGCATGGAAACGTCTCGAAACGTAGCTCGAAGCCTTCGCTACACGAGAGCATTGGAAAGAGCAAGATAGAGCCAGAAAGAGAGAGAGAGAGAAGCATGCTCTCTCTCCCATTCCTCCTGCCTTCCTCCAACCCTCGCTTCATCCCGCCAATAGCCCTAGTCGTTTCCAGCAAGTACTTCTATGTACCAACCATCTCCTACACGCTACCCTTATATACGTTGTATATTTACCTCCGTGGCATATATATATATATATATATACGCGCGCGAGCGCGTTCCTGCTCATGTACATAGTACATACATATATATGTATATACGTACGTATATATGTATGTACGTATATCGGGGCCCGCGCCACGTACATAGGTCCGAGCACCACATAAAAAGTACATGGGGCAGGCAGGTATAGCTCCGGCTGAAAATTATTCCGAGTATTTTCGAATTAACGCGTAGTCTCGGAAGCGGAGGAGAGGAAACTCCCCTCGGTCGAGCGCGGCTCTTCGCACGTGAAATGCACTTTTCCACGAGGTGTACGCGCCGCGATGCACCAGGTCGTTTCTTGGACGCGCACGAAAAACGGCTCTTTTCCTCTCTCAGCTCTCGTCCCTTCGGCCAGCCGAAATTCCGCAGTAACGCGTTGTTGGCGACTGTACCCGGTTCTCTCTCTCTCTTTCTCGCTCCTTTTCGATCTCTCTCGCTCTCCCGCTATACATATACCGTTTTCGAGCAGGAGAATTTTCGGAGTCGCCATTGTTGCCGGGGGTAGGTGGGCCGTGAGGTGGAATTATTCGCGACGAGCGTGTTCGAGCGAGTTCACGAGCGAGCGAGTAACTAAGGTGGCTCGATTTTTAAATTGCAAAAGCGCGCCCCCGCAGGCGTGTTTTAGGTCTTGTAACGCGGAAAAAGAAGAAGAGCCGCGGCGCCAAATGTGCCGATTCAAGAGCTATTTTGCATTTTGTAAATGCAAAGTCAAATTTTTTTTTATCATTTCTAATTGAGTGAAAAAAAATTTTTTTTTAATAGTTCTCTCTTTGTTCCCTCATCGTATTCCTCACGTATGGCGGTATCAAACCATTAGTCAAATAAAATCTGATCAATTTTTCGATCGAATTAGAGTCGCAAGACTTGTTAACGTTTACATTGTAAATATGCATGAATGAATATGATGTTTGTAATGACTTTTGCATTAATCTCTCGATATTCATCACCACCATCAGTTTCCTGCGTCAATGTGTTATTCGATTTGACCGCGAATATTGAATCGCCGTCTATCGATCGTAATCGACTAATGAATAATGCCGATGACACCGATGCTCAATGGATTTAATATATCGCAGCAGTGTGATTTATCAAATACCTCTAAATAAATGTCCTTAATAGCCTCAAGAGAGAAAAATATGTACAAAATGTGATATCAAGTAAAAATAAATTAATGTGTAAAAATAATTTTAGCAATCAATTTATATATTCGCTGAATATCACGCGATTGTAACAACCTGTAGTACGATTTTACGTGGTGTTTCTTGTATATATACATGTGTATAGGTAGACCGACCTGTAGCTATAGAATTCCACGGCTAAGCCGTGATGGTTGCCGGCGACTGTACGTCGAGGTTGGCGATATCTTTTATCTCGTTCCTACCTGTGCGACCTTAGAACCCGTCCCTCCCTTCCCTCCCCTGTGACTGTGTGTAAGAACAGTCTGAGAAGCAAACTTGAAGTAACAATTACGAGCATACATGCGGTCCCTCTCTCATTTCGTTCGCTTTGTACGAAATTCGCGAATATTTTTGCGCGAGTAAAGACAATTCTAATTTTTCAAGCGTACTTTTGAGTCTTATATAAATTTTTAATTATTCGAAAAAGTTCTCATATATCAAAAGATTATAATATGGAAAAGCGGAGCACGTCATTTTTCCGGATCGCGCCATCGCTTCTCGAGCACATTCAAACAAGTTGCTATCCCTCGGAATTTTTGAGTGACGTACGTATAGGTACGTCGCTCTGGTGATGATGCACACTGGGATGTAAGTTGCGTCAAGTTCCGCGGAAATCTTTCGTCCTATCATCTCCCTCGTTCTATCTCGAAACGTTCAAGAAATCGCTCCCCCTCTCGCTATAAAGCTACATGATGAAATCATACGACGTGAAGTATCCCGGACGTGCGCAAGATTCGGCGAATATCACGAATAGGAAATATTCTCGGCGTGTAGCTGCGTAAAAAATTCGGAATACGGTCCTTTTAAATCCGTATTTAATATATATCTATGTAAATTCTAATAATATACAGGATATTCCGCAACTATTATATTATAGAATATTTTAACAGTGTAATGTGAAGATTAATTAGTATTGGGAATCTTAATATAATTATTTCATTAATATTGAGATTGTAATAATTTCTGAATTATAAGCTAGTATTATTAGTCAATGATATATTTATTGGGTAAAATCCTCGTAATTACGCATACGCGCGTGTAGATCTGTAATTTGTTATTGTACGTGTGTGTTATTATCTGTTATTGATTATCGAAAAACTGCTAATCATTTTCTTAATGTTCTTTTCTCTGAAACGCGATGATAAACTCACGACATACATTTAATCCGCGAATAAATTACCATTTCAACACAATAATTACTTATAATCAATTCCTTGTAATTAATCGCATATGAAATCCGTACCTATACTCGAGGAAAACATCGAGTACTTTTACTACAAATATGGTAATCGTACTCAAAGAAACTCACTTGTTTGAGTCGATTATTCTTATGTCCAAGTGTGCGCGTTCCGCTGAAGATTTATATCATATATCACATATAATACAATATTTCCGTGTCCTTCTTTACACACACACATTCTTGCATCATAAATGTTAACACTGAATTACTTTTAAGTATCGATTGATACATTTATATTAATTAGACTTTAAAAAACAGGCGTTAAATTTGAAATGTGTTAGGTTAGATTAGATTAGATGAAGTTAACTAGAAGAGAGTAAAAAGAATAAAGATCTATTGAATATCGCGACATGCAAATCAGAATGTAATTAGCGAATCTATCCGTATCAATCGAATGTGTTTTAATCAGTTCGGTCATTTGTCACGATCGCGATTCGAGAGATAATGTGCGATGAAACGCGGAGCGCGTCGTACATACATCCTACTCACTCGACCCTCACCGCGCGAATGACAACAAGGTGATCGCGCGTAAACAACAATGCTGCCACGAAATATTTAAAACTTTAAATGTTGTTTACAATTATTAGACAATACGATAGACGATGCTTCAGACAATTTTAGACAATTGAAACGTTAAGCATACCAAAAGAGCCTAATTCTATTTTCAATTATGAAATATTAAAGTTCAAAAATATTTATACACTTTACATATTTATTTTTATTTAATTTTGTAATTTAACACAGAGTTCAAAATATCATTGGTTGTAATACAAAACGTTATTATTGAATTTATATTAATATAATTTATTTTATTTGTTATATCATTTTGTTATAGGTTTAAACCGTTTGGTACTCAACGTCTCATTTATCATTATTAATAATTCGCAACGAAAAACAAGATAGAGGGGATTTTGTCTATATTTTTATATGTATATGAAAATTTGCTAATATATGTATGTATCTTGATGTGTATTTTCTATATACTATGTATATTTTACTATCTCGCGTGTGTATTTCATGATTCATGTTATATAAAATTTTGTAGATAGAATTTTGCTCAGAACTCTGTCGCAAAATATAGATCTAGTCTAAAGCGGATTTAAGAAATTATAAAATAAATGCATGCGGAATTTCAAGCTAACTTTGATGAATGTAATATACTATTCTCGCACGATAAATCTGTAATATATATTTGAAGAATAAAATTAAAATTGCAGATTTCGATAAAGTGCATAAAGTCAATCAGATATTTTTTTTCTCTTCGAGAGAGAAATAAAATTTTGTAATCTTAATAAATCAAGAGAGTTAGTATTATTTATTAACACACGCATTTAATATATTTCACTCTATTACTTATTACTATTTAATATTAATGTCACTCTAGACATAAAAAATACATTGGAAAAAATACATTAATTTCTCTGTATTTTCCAAGCAAAAAAAATATATTCTTCAAATAAATATTATATTTAATAATTCTTTCTAAGCGAACTAATTAATCAATCATTTAAATTTTAATTAAAGAAAAAATTCCCGTGTAATCAATAATCAGCTTGTTAATATTGTTACAATACTTGATATCTGATATAGTCAATTAAAAATAAAAAAAAAACAAAATAAAACAAAATCGGCTTAAATCAATATCATCTGTGATATGAAGATCAATAACAGATGTCAGATCAATGTGCGTGCAGATATGCATCGTGCGATATTAATTGCTTATAAATTAAAAACTATCACGTATTATCGTATTAACATTTTTGACAACGTCGTACTGCGCGCTCGTTTGCGGAATATCCTGTGTAAATTAAATGAAATTAAATGCAGAATATCTAGTATTAATTAAATGCACAAATTATCAAAATTACTAATAATGTACTAATAAAATATTTGCAAAAGATTGTTTCAAACGCGTTGCGCGCGTTTAGGAGATATTTTTCTGCAAACAAATAAGTGCACAACGCGAAAGTGCAACATTACGAGATGATGCAAAAATGCACCGGTCTAAGCTCCCCTAAGTAATAATGTTCCCTGAAATGCATCATTCAAACGCGTTGCAGTGCGAAAATCTGCCGTTTATAAAACTATGCTTTTACGCGCGGTATGCCATGGCAATGTTTCCGCAGATACAATTTTTTCTTGCTCTTTTCTACGGGTCGCAACTTTTCCGAGGGAGGCGGAAACACGCGTATTACAATTATGAGGATTAGCAGCGTATTTTAACGGCGTAATTTTTTTGCGCGATATACATATAAAAGGTTTCGCGAAAATAAATCTCACGGTGGAGGAAGTTGTTGGTGTATTTATTAAAGCAAGTCCCTTTATCACGGTATAGTCGATCGTAACGAGAGAATTCAGATTGATTATGCTTTATCAATTTATTGATTACTTAGATTGTTGTTAATTTTTCTTATGCTTGGAAATTAAAATTTTATTTCGACATGTTCAGCAATGTACAGCAAGCTGTATTTCTTTTTTTCCTTCTTTATGTGAGAATCTTTTTTAAAGACGATATAATTGCGTATATATTGATTTTTTAAATTAACGTTGCGAGAAAAAATAAAGCAGAAAATGATTTCGTATCCCCAAACTCATATCGCGAATACAACTTCGATCGGAACAAACTCAGGAAAGAACTATCTATATCAGATACCTATGAAAAAACTATATTGAAACTATATTGAAAAATTGTGAAACACAATACTGACTGCGAAATATATTTCCCCTCGTTTTCAAGATGACTTATCTGAAAGCAATGTAAGAGAGAGAGAGTTTATATATCATCGAAGGATTCTTTTCCCCGCAAACAATATGACAATATAGTTTACCGCGAGTTATACATCAGGTACCCTCAGCCTTGCGGCGCAAAAACAAAGAAAAAAGAAACTCCTTCCTATTTTCTTCTTTTCAAA
This sequence comes from Prenolepis imparis, assembly GCF_030444845.1. NCBI lineage: Eukaryota > Metazoa > Arthropoda > Insecta > Hymenoptera > Formicidae > Prenolepis > Prenolepis imparis. Next base: position 8,186,525 of record NW_028141166.1, on the reverse strand, counting down.
CGAGGCCGTCAACGGATAAATGTTTATTATGGAAGTGAGTGCAACGAATGATTCTGACAACTCACGGAAGGAAATAAATCTAACTTAGTTCGCTTCGGTCGTTTTATCGAATCGTAAAGACTGCCAGCTGCGACATTTTACGTAACTATTTCGTCGTCATAGACTTTTTTTTCTGTCGGCATTGCCTTGTCTTTCGCAGCTATAAGATATGTTTGTCTGCTTGTTGATCGCAAGTATCTCATCGTTTATAAGCACGTCATGCTGCTTGTATAATTAAAGTTTCAATTCCTCCGCTTGATGCGAAACGGAATAAATCCAGTTTCATGTGTGCAGATATGATAATTTATGTAATATATGTTAAACATTTATGCACGTTGTGTTATATATCGCAATAATGTAATTTCGAAACGCTTACACATATGTAAGACGTATGATTTTTAAATTAAAAGTTTGCAATTTTTATAATTATTGCAAAGTATAGAAATTCTTCTATAGCATAATTTTTTCTACGAATATACATCATTCTATTTATATAGTTATAATAATTGTAATATTTATTTACGTCAATATCTATTTTATTCAATGCTTTAAAAATAAACTGTCATCGAAATCATGCATCTATTTAAAAAAAAACATTAGCAGAATTTATTATATTGACATTAGATCTTCTGATTCCAAAATTTGTTTGCCTCCAATTTAACCCGCATGAATTTTTGCGTCGATTTAATTTCAAATTCGTTAGTTTCATTTCAGTTTACCTCGTACGGAAACTTATCGGCGAATATGCGCTGTGTACACGTTCGAAGGTTCCTTTGACATAGATAGATAACGGCTGATAAACGAGTTAATTTGTAGATACGCCTTTCAGGCGAGTGTGCGTAGCTGCTCGTATGAATCACTGCGTGTGTTGAAACAGATCTTACCGAGCGTCACGTTTCGCTCTCTATCTCTCTCCGACGACAAGATAAATGACAATGACTGAATGGTCCGAATCATCAACATTAATTTTGAAATCCATCATTATTTCCGTTACGCGTACATATCGCAAATTGCTTTAATGCACTCTATGCAAATGTGCACGTGCTGTAGTGTCTGCTCGTGCCACTCAAAAAAAAAAAAAAAAAAGAGCGCGACCTTGAGTCACGTAACCTTGACGTAAATATTTTAAAAATACATACGGAGAGAGAAAAGGAGGAAGAAGGAGAGACAAAGAGAGAGCACTCCTTCGTCGCAGAATTCTTGCGCGGCTCATCGAGCAATTTATGTCCCGTGGTAGTTTTGAGATAGATACGGCGAACAAGACGATTCGCTAAAGATGACAAAAGCGCAAGGTAAGAAGGCACGCGAAAGTGCGGGAAACTTTTTTCCTTTCATCCAGACGCGGTCGTGCAATATTGATAGACTCGTCTCTAGATAATGGCAGACTATTGCGCGACTGTAATAGCACGGTTAGAGCCCCACTCCCTCTTCCTCCTCTTTCTCTCCCTCCCCGACGGGGGACTGTGTGTAAAAAAAATAACAATATGAATGATGAATTTCTCTTTCTGTTTCTCTCTTTCTCTTCCTAATTTTAGATAATTATGATATTATGAGATATAATTGTAAGGCCCACGATTTGACGTCATTACCCGAGCTGGTCGCAACTCAGTCTATCTCTCTATTTCTCTTTGCCTTCTTTTCTTCCTGTTACGCCGACTTTGTAATTTCGCAATCGCGAATGTGTGCCGTCGTCGTTGTGCGTCATGCACACGATTCGAGACAAGACACACTTCGAGACGAGACAACATATGATTAAACGGGTTGAAATCATTTGCGGTACCCGATGTTTTATCAATTACATCGCGACTCGCGGTTGGCCATTAGCTGCGAGTCCGATATTAATTCGCCGATCGGAATAAGAAACGGAGATAACGAGATTATAATACATATTTATTGCTAAACGATGCGCGCGATGAGATAAATTAATAAATATTAATAAATTTATTCTAGTTTTTTGTTGTAACGCGTGACAACTGCTACTCTTTTTTATATAACGACTGTGTGCGAGGTATCTATGTGTAATATAAAAAAATTTGATTTCTCTTTTGTTACATGAAAATAAAAATATAAATATTCAATAAAATCTCTAACACTTTTTTGCGAGCAGTTAGCGATGAAAAAAAAGATTTAATATATCAGTACACGATAATAAATATAAAACGGTGTTCGATTACATTCGTAGTGTAGAAAATTTCCTCTACAAGTTGTACAAAATACTGCTACTGGGATTATATTTGTCGAAAATTAAAATAGCGGAATGTGTGCGCCAATGAATACAAAAATGAAATCTCTCCGCGGCATCCTTTATAATATGTGGGAATAATTGAGATAATAAATAATAAAACAGAGCACAAGAGCGCCCAATTAAAATTCTTATATCGAACATATGTATATGCAGGACTAGCGTTTCAAAGACACAAATGTACAACGAATTCCTGTTCCGTTTCGCATTGTTCGAGAAGAGATGAAAATATTTGAATGGATAAATATTCTCTCGGGTGATAGCCTTTAAAATTGATATCACCGCGATAAAAACGCCACGGCTTTCCCATATTAATGCGTCGACAACAAAAACATTTTTTCGCCTATTAGCTCCGGTTTGGCGGCTCGCGGCGCTAAAATGATATTGAATGCGCAGATATGAAATTATAAAATGGCTCGCGTAATATATACACACGGCCGGCGGCGCGCGATTCGCGCCCCTGTTTTTGTGTCCGCGATTTCGAAAATGCGCATCCGGATTTTATAATATATAGACAGGAAATAATATGTGGGGTGAGAGAAAAGAGAGGCCCGCGCGCACGAGAGCGCGATATTAAATATCGCCGCGGCGTTTCTACTATATTTACGTTTAGTCTCGCGCAAAATATTTGCGCCGTCGTTGAATCCATGCGGCTGAATTACACGTATCGCATGAACCCGAAAACGACAACAACGATCTGCGCAGCGTCGGGAGAAGCACACTGCCTCTGGTTGTTGTATAGCTTACGCGTTCGCCACCGAACCGACGTCAATGGTTCATCGAATGACTTTCCCCAGTGTCGGGTGACAGAGCTTTTAGACTCCATCCATGAGTAAACCAATCCGATGACTGCGAACGTATTACTATTATATTCGCACCCCTCCCGCCTCTGTCAGCCATCCCGTCCCTCCCACCCCCATGTTCTCCGATCGCACGAGGGTGCGTGTAACAGAAATGATTTACCGTTTCGCTATGATACATATATTGTGTACACATCATCACATATACGTCATCACAAAATTACTATTGCCCGACAATATATATATAATATATATTTACTATCACTCGACAATATTTGTACTGGGCATTAAACGTAGAGATGTGCACAGATTTTTTATGCCATTTCAAATTACATTGCAAAAAATATTCCTTTTTTAATTAAAAAAAAAGATTTTATATTAATTTTCTCGCGTTTTTAAATAAATTTTTAAGCATAAATAGGCGGTAAAAGATTATGAGCCTAAATAGGCATGATAAATAAAAATTATCCGGAAAACTTGGATGAAAAAATTGCAAAAAGGTTTTTCGGCCTTTTAAAAGAAAAGTTTATTCATAATTTTCGAACGAAATTCGCACCAAGTGCCGTTTGCAGAGAGAGAGACTCTGATCGTATTTGATTGTATTCGGAGACGAATTAAGCCGCTAATTGCGACTTCCCATGAGGATAATCTCGCCTCATTAGCTAATCCTGACATTGCTGCACTTCGGTTCTGCGCGCGAGGCTCAATAACGTCAAAGACCGTAATTGGCTGATTTCGCAGATGGCTGGAATGAAGTTTGCATCCGTGCGGGCTCAAACGAGAAACCGCAAGATATCGAAAGTCTTTTGTAGATTTTCTATGATCTTATTCCGCCATCGATTTTTGATAAACGATTGATGCGTGAAATGTTTTAACAACAAAAAAAATCTATAGAATTATTATATATTCGTATTATAGAGCTCTTGTCACGTTACGTCAAAAACAATTTAAGAGTTGTAGAGGTAAAGAAACTTATTGATTTTTCATTTAGGACACCGCGTAGATCCCGATGAGGTACATCCTCTTTTGCAATACGGAAAACAAAGTGATTAGTTACTTTGAAGATATATAATTATACCTCGCGCGTATGCGCAACGCCTCCGTAATTTTCACTATTTATAATTTTAATGGCATTCCATTTTGCCTCATTAGAACGCATCGCAAACGATTTTTTGTTACTGAATCTTTTTTTCCTCGAACAGTCGTAATTGTTGTTATTAAACTATCATAATATTTTTTTAATCTTTGTCTTTTAAACCAGAAATGGTGAGACGACATTTGTAAAAACTGCCCATTAACTGTTTGCACATATTAAGCATAAAGAGATAATCTGCATAATTTACGTTTTCAAACATAGATAATGTTTACTTATTAACTCTTTTGTAAAAATGCACTTAAGTGCGTTATCCAGAGATTGGATGAATTCCTTGAACTCGATGTGTAACGAGAAGAGAAACTTTAAGAAACGATCAATCGAAATCATCGCGCGTCGCGCTATATCGTACGCTAATCTACTTGAAATGCACTACTATAATCGCGGCCTATCTCGTGTGTCGGCGACCATCTCGAAAAGGCAGCCTCGACGCGTAGGAAAGGTTAATAAAATTCATCTCCGCGCTCCTCCAACGTGACAGTCAAGTAGTCGGCGCTTCATAACGACGATGTTCAACCGACTGCGCGCGATAATTAAGTGTCGTTTCGGTCTCTAATATCGCATCCCCGCTAATATCTGTAATCCGCGCGAAACGATTTCGACGCGTGGCAACAACGTGGTCCGCCGCGCGACGTGCCTCATAATTAGTCGGAAGACAAGAGGGACGAGTGAAATAGAGAGAGAGAGAAGGACACGCGATCATAATTGCCGCGTGCGCGATACCGCGGCCCGGCACAATCAATTAAATGGCATGCGCGTTTACCATCGCGAGATGGAACGGGATCTCCCCTCCCTGTTATAAATCGACATTTCTTTTTTTTTTTCCTCCTCGAATAATCCCTAATTGAGTGGTCCGTGTGTACATCGGAAAGATAAATTTCGAAAAATCGACATTTCCCCGTGATAAATGCAAATTGCATTTATTTTGCGCTTTACGTTGATCAACATTTTTTTTCTTGTTTTTTTTAATATTAAATAATTCGTATACCCTCTTTTTCTCCAAAGAATTTCGTAATGTTTTTATGATTTCCGAAATTAATAAAAAAAAAAGCGATGTATCGTACATCGGTTGGATAAAGTCGCGTAAAAACGGCACGTATTATCACTGCATCGGCATCGTATTCAAATTGTTAAATGCATATCTTTATTACCCGTTCGTGACGTAATCGAGATCGATATGTCGTATAGTTGGACATAAATTAGACGCTATTACGTTGTACATCTTATCGCGCTTCCTGCGCGGGGTTTTTCATATATACAACAATAATTATTCTTCGATAAACCGCCGCCTCATGGCAATGCTTTTTAACAAACTTGCGCGGTACTTTTCTCTCTCTCTCTCCCTCTCTTGTCGCGAAGTTTTAATGAAATGAAAGGAAAAACTCGAAGTAAAGTTTGGGGCGCCATGTTACGTCACATGAACTAAAACTTATAAAACTTGCCGAGTCTCTTCATTCACTTGTCTTGTCTGTGTACTAACTTTGGGAAATATAGCAGCACGATATTTTCGTGATATATATATATATATATATAACCGCAAGAGAAATTAATATATGTACATATAAAAAATAACGCGTGAGGTAAATCCAAAATGGTGGTAAACGCAAATTGAGAGCGAGAGATTTAAAGAATCTCTTTTTTCTGTTTCTACAATATAAATGAAAACATTGGCAAGAAACTATCTTGATAAAGGACAATCATATTACGGAAATTTTAATTAGGGAAAAACCGTTTCCGGCTCTGCCTTTTAAATGTGACAGGGAAGAGAGCTAACTAAAAGAACATTACATATAGGTAATTTGAAAATTAATTAAATTAAGTACCGCTTTCGTAACGGGTTTGTCAAATGTAATATTCGATATTTTCGATATCAAAGGAAAATTCGATAAAATGTTAAATTATGTTGGAAAAACGCTGACAAAAGGGGTATTGAAATATTACGTAATTAGCTTCTAGATTATTGATTGGTTGTTTTAACGAGAAGTTAAATTTACGAAATTATATGCATACACACGCTTTTAAGATTGATTAAATAACTATGCGCCGGAATTATGGTAATCTCTCGCCGTGCTCCACGCCGATTTTAACTATCCGGCACAATTTATATATTCGATCGAGCCGTTAAATCTTAAAAGATAGCTTATTATTAAATAATCGAGCAATTTTACCTGTTGCTGCACAACCGCATGCTGAAGTCCCGCAGCATCCGCATCTGAAAATCAAAGATAGTTCGTGTAAGTGCAATGACGATATTCGATATATTTTTAGTATGTAATGACGAAAGAACATTAATTATTTATACTAAAGCGACTAAAGCGATGCGAGTCGAAACGTTGACGTCGGATGCGCAAATAATTGCCTTATTAAAACAATTTCTTTATGGGGAATCTTTTCATTAATTTCTTTTCTTTCAGTATAAAATAAAAACGATATAAGTAGATTTCAAAAATTACTTAAAAACAAATAATCTGAATGTATGTGATGATTAAAAAAAAAAGACTAACGAGCATTCTGTCGTTTCTGTTTTCAGGTCATATCCGTCACCGGTGCAGAACGGAGGACCAAACGGCACGACGACGATGAGTTGCACGACTTCTCAAGGTAAGAATATAGACTTTGTCGATCGGACATCGTTTAAGAGAAAGAGAGAACTACTCCTTGACAAAAAAAAAAAAAAAAGAAAAGGAAAAAACTCGGAAACAATTCTGCTAATTCAATGCGTCGCACAACGTTCGCGCGTTGCATTTAATTACTACGACCTCGCTGCCGCGCTGGAATAAAGCCACCGCGATTCGCAATAAAAGCGGACTCGCGAGAGCGAGAGAGAGAGAGAGAGAGAGAGAGAGAGCGAGAGCGAGAGCGGCATTCCGGCACGCTCATTAATTAGCGGGGGGTCCGAAAAAATTTCCCGGCAAAATTTTCTTCCGATTAAATTAGCGTTGCATTAAATTTATTGGCTGAATTCTCTTTTATAAACTGGCGCGAGCGAGCACGCGCAAAAAGAGCCGGTCGGTGATATGTCGAGTCGGTCTCTCGCGCGTGCACGTATATAATTTGCAAATATCAAACGTCGGCGGATATTTGAAAATATTGACTCTGGTATTTTAGCGGAGCCGCGGCGCGGCCGACAGCCTCTCTTCGGTACCGAGGGAAAAAAATTACCCGCCTCATGACGATTCAATATCGCGCGATTATCGCGGCAAAAGGTTTCTAGGGAAAGAGAGGGGGGGGAAGCTACGCGAGAGAGCGGACCAGATACAATATTAATTTTATATTTTTCGCCATCGTGTGACAAAGCGAGCGCGTGCGACGAACGTGCGGTCGCCGCGAATCATATATATATGTATATACGACTCGTACATATATAGGTGCGTGCGCGTATATATATATATATATATATATATATATATATATATATATATCTATACATGCCGTATTGCAAAAAGCTTGTCCTCGCGTTTATTCGCGATTGCGAGCGAGCCATTAAACAGATTCGCATGGAATTTCACGACGAAAAAGGATCAGCGAGCGCGTTTCGCTCGCCCACTCGGAAATTGCGCGGAACGCGCAATCAATGAAAAAGCTTCATTTCAACACGAGCTTATTACGAAATTAATTTTCATTATAACGGGATTCTCGCAAGTACCATGCGCCTTTCTGTATCGTGATCCATTTGTAATACGCGTGTGCTTGCCAATATTGCGCTGCATCGCAGGAAAAAAAACATATATGCATATTGCGTTCTTTCGCGCGGGCTCTGCTCCATGTAATTCGAATTTTTGCCAAAATTTCTGTCAATGTCGCAATAAGATAGAAATTCGTAAATTTTATCGATACTCGCGAAGAAGGGCCGAATCTAATACTACAAGGGCGAAAACGCACCGCCGCGACGTCGCGAAAACTATATCGGCGATATATCGTCCTCGGCGCAATTGGCGCAAAATTGTAAAAAAAAATATTTCCCGAGAGCGAGACCGATCCGGCATCGCCGATGCGTGTATATATGGTGGGCGCGCGACAATCGTGCGCCGAAATATATACAAACGCACACGCACGCAAGCACCGGGGCCAAAATCCGAGGCCAATTACAAACACACGTCGTCTCACCGAGCTGTCAGTCATCAATCCGCGGAATATTTTTCTCTGGGTCAATTGAACAATTCTACGCGTCGTCGGACATCGAGTGAACCGTGCGCGGATGGGCTGGGTATTTGCTGTTACCGGGGCTTTCAACGGCTAACCGGTAAATCTTCTGACGAGCGATTAACTCGTTTCTCTCGGTACTCCTCAGCTATTAAATTACCATCGACGATACCGCCGGCAATAAAACTTGTTCGGGGTTGATACTAAACCGAGCGAAAGGTTACAGCCAGGGTCCCGTGGATTATACAATAATCTCTTAAATCACTTAAATGCCTCGTTTATTTATTCGTCATCATTTATTGGCACTATACTTTGAGCTTTATGATCGCGGCATATTGAATTGATTGACAATTTAATTAATGTACATTTCATTTCTTAAGTATATCAACTGCTACCTTTTATATTTAATGATGAAAAAAACAAAAGATTCATTTTTATTATATTTAATAATTATTCTTCATACATAAGTATTGTATATGTGTATTGTATATATCTTGTTATAACGAAATTAAATTAAATGTAGAAGCAAAACTTTTGATTGTCTACAAAAGTTATTATTTCGTACAATTTTTTACAGAATTATTTTTAATCTCGATATTATGTAGGAGTAAATTTTGTCTCGATAGAGAACCGTAGAGGAGAAAGTTACAACTTATCGAGTTTTCCCTGATTTAAAAAGCCGTAGAAAAGATAAATTCGATCTCTCCTCTGAAAAAGTTTGCGAACAAATATCGAAAGTTCGAAGCGCACTTTGATTCCGGGCAAATCGCCCGGCAACTATGTTTAAACTGGGCTGAAAATTCAACTGGTGCCCGTTTACCTGTAGCTGTCTGGGATTAGAGTTAGACTGCGCCCGATGAGTCACTTGACTCACTCTCTCAGTTTCGCGGCGGAAGTATTTCACAATACAACGAGGACGAGAGATGAGTGACAGGAGTTCCCGCGCGAATTAATAGCGCGATAATTCCAGCTAGTTAGCTTGTGTACATACAGAGAGAGGAGGAAAATAGAAGAAACTTGGGAAATGATTAACGAGCCGTGTCACGAGAGTGTCTGACGTCTACGTGCGACGTCGGGACAGTAAAATTAGAAAGGAATTTTGTCTTCTTTCTCGCGTTTCTTCATCGCGAGGCATAAATATATTATTAAGGTAAACAATACACGATTCGATACGTAAAGTTCGCTTCGACTTCGCGTCTCTTCCGGTGATCTTCTGACGTAACCGAAGACAAGGTGGGGGAATTTATTATCGCGCGAAATTTGTTCGCTCCACGACGCTTTCTAGCAGCCTCTCCAGATGTTATACATATATAACCTGATGTTACATACAGGGTTTCTATAAAGTCTGTTGTCACCCTTATATTTCGCAAACGGCTCAAAATTATGAAAAACCGCGAAATACGCGAAATACGTACCCCTTGGGGGGACATCCCCTCAAACTTTCTTAAAAGAATAGCCCCTCGAAACGTTCGTAGACGTATTTCGCGGTTTTTCATAATTTTGAGTAGTTTATAGAAACCCTGTATTATAAAGCGAACGCGCGAACGAAAGATAAGCGAGAGCGCCGAAAATCTAAAAGGGCGTCGCCTTGTCCTTGTCTCTGCGCGCAGGGGTGATGGTGAAGCAGGAGGCGAGGGACGACGGTTACGAGACGAGTCCGGACCTCGAGATGAGGAGCACCGGCGGTGACAGCAGTCAGCAGTATCACACGCCGCTGACACCACACACGCCGCACACACCGCACACGCCGCACACGCCCCTCACGCCGATATCGGCGACAGCGCATCAACCCCAGCAGCCGGGCTCGACCGCCTCCACCCTCGGACAGGTGAGTTTTTCATATTCGCCTACCCTGCCCGACGACCGACCCTCTCCCCCTCTTCACCCCCTTTCCCCAGGTTCGCCCCCTCACCCCCATGTGCATCCCATGCTTCACCCTCGAGCTATTTACGTATCCGCAACGACCGACGAGCCGACGCGATTTTATATATATCTTGTTTCTTAAAAATAGATCGAAATTACAATGGAATATTGTCGAAGGAAAGTATGTCTCATCTGTCTTTCCTTTGCCGAAAATCGTAATATTTGCGAAGGGTATGTATATAATCGGGATGTTTTATTGCTTACGGTTTACGATGTTTAAACGTCGGGAATAATACACCGCTTGCGGAATTGTCGGGGTGATATATGCGCGTGATTGCTGTAATTATACCAGCAGGTAACCGCGGCTGTACAATATATATTCTCGATCGATCTTACGTCAGAATTTTGGATTAAACAAATTTGCGCTACCTGATACGACAATCTGAAAATTAATACATTCCGTATTCTCTCCCTCTGATTTAAGCGTACATTAGAAAGTTTACTGAAATCTTATTTAATATGATTTTAAATACGCTCTCTCCTTTATATACATGATAAAATGTAACGCAACAGTAATAACATTCATTTTATTGTCCCGTACGCGATACGATTATATTATTTCGAAATTCCGCGAAGCGCGATAAAAAAAATGCGATTTTAAATCCGCAGATCGGAGTGGATCGTGTTTCAATAAAGAAATGCACGATAGATGTCAATCAAATTACAAAACACGCGGCGATCGCGTGTCAATATCAAGTGGACCACGGGACTTCGCGATCGAGTATCGCGGAGTATCGCCGCGTAATCGGCGGAGAAAATATGCTGGTTATTATAGAACAAAGAAAAAAAAAAAAAAAAAAAAAAAAAGAAGCCGCGCGCGCGTAAAACGCCAAAATTATTGCGCAATAAAAAGCGCAGACGGTTCTCTCATTAGGATCCGGCGTATCGGCCGTATCTGGCACCTCGCAATCAAAGTTACGAGCAATAAATTGCAATAAAGACGCGCGCAATCGCCACTCCGGGTTTTTCGCAATGCCGCGCGCGACGATTTGCATTTTCATGTTAGCTTTACGATCTACTTACGCAACGTTACCTCTGTCGCCTGAACAATGAAAGCCGCGGATGGATCGCCACGTAGGGTTACTTATTTTTTTTTTTCGCTTTACGCCTGAACGAAGAATCTCTCTAAACGCGCCGTCCTACGATCGTTTACGTCTTGCGTAATTCCTTTTCGACTGATACGAGCGCGAAATGCATGATAAAATTGCATTAATACAGATAAAGCAATAATTTTATAGCATTTTAAAGTCTACACGATAAATTCCTTTTTTTTCTAAATTACTATCGATAACTTCCTTCATTGATAAAATGAAAATGCAAATACATTTATTAGATAATACAGTAATTTTTTGATATTTATTTATATATCTACAGTATCAAGAAGAATAGCAAAATAATATACAAATATAATGAAATAAATGCAAAAAATCCTTCCATTTCTAGGGAACTATTGCAAACGAAATTTGGCATTTTCACTTTACACAAATCGGAGCAATAAAAGCTTTTTGCAAGAACGATTCGGATGAATGTTTCGACGATAGTAATTTTCAGCGACTTCAATCAGAACGCGCATTTTACGCTCATGAATTAATTGCAGGTTGCGCAGCTCCCCAATTTGGCTATCGGCGCTATCGCGCACGAATTACAGAAATTTCATCCGATATTAAATTGCCATTATCCGCAAAGTTGTTATCCGCTGTCAGGATCAATAATCTTTTTCTCGAAAATTATTGCGTGACGTGACTACCGATCGATCTCGATTTTGCTATAGCTTCTCGTTTTAACGAATGAATGGTCGACGAGCGGAGCAAATTTCCCTTGATCGAATTGTTAACCGTGAACAAACCTCTCTGATTTATCGAGTTCATATCTTTTCCCTCTCCTCCTTTGCATTATCGCGCACCTCTTTTTTAAATCCCAATTTTATTATTAATAAATTATTAATAATCATTAATAACATTATTATTTTACTTAATTCTTCTCTAGATCTTTGCCTAATCATTTCAGCGTAAAAGTGCTGATGGATTTTAAGTTACGAATAATTTTTTCCAAAATAAAAATTGAAGGTCGAAAGAGAGAATATGCCAATTATGTTAATTTTCCAAACAATTTATGTCATATTCTGCAGAAAAAAAATTATCTCAACAAAGTCGAAATATTTTCAATAAATTCTTTTTTTTAGAATATCATTTATATTAATTTGGTGTCTTATACACATGTGAAACACATGTGAAAGCAGAGTCGAATAAGCGAAGGTTTAATATCCGAACAACGCGCTTTATTTATCCCAATATTTTCTCGAAATATATAAATTAATAGCTATACAAATCGATAAACGTTCCTTGCGCGATCAGCGGTTCGCAATAAAGATTTTCTCTATTTACCCGTTTATAACGCAAATATTATACTCTAATATTGTCAGATAAAATAAATCGTTCTGCTGTTGGGACGACGTTATATACGCTCGCTATGGTCTTTTTACAGGTAAATAATAACAATACGGTACGCATGACGATATGAATACGTTCTTATCGCGTGTAATATTGTTGGTGACCTTAGGCCGAGGCTCGGAAAAAGGACAAACGGTGGGGATAACTACCAGTCAGTACGGTCCTTATCTTTGCGGGATTTCGACCTCGATTTCACGAGGTTATCACGGGTCAAGAGCGTGAGTGTGTCGGCTGGAAAGGCCATAGTCGAGACGGGGATGAGACCAGGTCGAAAATTGCAAGCGAGGGAATGTTTACGCGTCGCGATAAAAAAAATCGATAATCCCCGAAGTCTCGGCAGATTCGCGTTATCTCTAAGCGACGTCCTTCCACGCCGTCCTTCCACGCCTGGCGCATTAATAAACACGACAAATTGGCTGCAAAAAAATTGCTATTTTAAAAAATTTCTATTTTTCTTACTCGAATTTTAAGCCGAGAATACAACGCGAAGAGGTAAACGTTGCTCGAAATATTCTACATCCGTATCATTCCATTAAACGAACGATAGCGAGATCATTTAAAATTAAGAGCGTGGATATCGATACGCTAAATTATCGCAACTATTGACAGCCTTCAGAATACAATAACGGCCTGTTGAATAATTTCTGATTTTATTCGGCGGGATAGCGCTTGAAGCATTTATTTTAGTTCACGATATCGGATTTTTGTGCGGCCGTCGAGAAGAGTCGGGCAGCGAAACGTCACTCAGATACCTGTCGCGTTAATCGTCTAATAGCATCTCGTTAATATATCGTCACGACAAAACTCGATCAAGAGACACAAGAAAGCTGCAAATAATTTGACCCTCTTCGTATTTTATTATATAGAACCGATAATTTCTGCATGTTGTTAGATATCCATTTAACCTTTTTGAATTTGTCACTTGAGAAGCAATCAACCTTTTGGAGATACGTTAAAAAATCATATGTTATTATTCCTCGTCATCTATACGTCTATATATTCAAAGACGAAAAATCGCGTGAATTTTAGTCGTGTCTAATGCAAAAAACCAGACGATATGAAAAGTGCAACAGGAGATGCCTGATAGTCGTCATTGTGCGCTACGCGCAATTTATAGTAACGAAAAAAAAAAAAAAAAAAAAAAAAAAACAAGAGACAGCTGCACGTTTTACAACCGCGAACGGTCGATACGTTGTACGTGGCTGTATATTTTCGGTCCACGGGCGGCAATTGCGCTATTACTATTTCCCCCCAAGGCATCGAGAGGTACATACATACAGTGTCGGTTACATACGTTTTATGATCGTCCCTGTACGTGTCCATGATCGTCGGTACATGTTTTACGTCGAGATTGTACGTGCTCAGGAGAAATTTCATTTTTCCGCAACCGGCCGAAACTTGCGGACGCAACGAAAAATTTCCGCGATACAATTTCGCGGCGGAATTAAATCAGTCGTCAGATACATCAGCCGTCATCGAGATATCACAAGGTATAATTCGCCGCGACCCGTGTTCTCCAACATTTTCCATCCCTTCGCCGATATATGTATTATTCAAAGGAACACGAGAGAAATTCGGTCAGTAAATATACGGTGATATGTCTGCCCTTAATATTGTAATATAGAGAAACGACGGGCCGAAATTTATCGCGAAACATTCATGGAGTCGCATCTCGATGACATATTATCTTTCGTATTATGGATTACCTTTCATGAATTTTTAATTTGACGTGCTCTCTCCACGAAACTTATCTCACTTCGAGAACAAGAAAATAAAGACTCAGAGATAAAAGAATAGCTTTCCCAGTTTTCCTATCGATCCTAAAATGATACGATCCTAAAACAAACGCGTACATCTGCTCATTTCGACGGCACCGAAAATGACAGCGCGCGATCAGCCGCAACGTCTGCTGACACAACGCTCTTTTCCAGGTCGCGATAAAATGCGAGACGCCGGTGGACCCGTACTCGTTCGTAGACGAGGAGATGTCGATGGGCGGCATAAGGACGGCGAGCAGTCCAGGCGGCGGCGGAGGCGGCAATCCCGAGAACATGACGTGTCCGGGCGGTGCCCAACCTGGGCTGGGTACACCCACGTCGACACCGCCCGGGGCGCCGCCCGGGCCACAACATCATCAGATGAATCTCGTGATGAACGGCGCCGCCGGCGTCAATCCCCAGCTGGCGCATCAGCCGAAGAAGCGGGGCCGCAAAAAAAAGTCGGAGATGATACTCACCCCCGAGGAGTAAGAGTCGTATATAAATATATATACTTAATCAATTATTACGTCAAAGATCGATTTTGCGATTTCATTTAAAATTAAATGCAACTTTCGAGAATATATAACGCGTGTGTCTTTTTCTCGTCTAATAAAAATTGTTCAAAATTTATAACCCAAGATAAAAATCGTTGTTGTTATTAATAAACGCGTTAACGAATCTCCGAAGAGAAACGAAGCTGAAAAAGGACCATGAACCGGCCACGAAGCTGCGACTCGATATAACCGGAGTTAGTTATATATTTGCGCACACATAGCTATGGTTAAAAATATCCGCTCTGCTAACAATGTCCGTCTGACCGGGCACCATGTTGCCGATTCGATAGGATCTTCAGTTACGCTTATTTTTATGTATGAAGTCGGCCAAAAAAAAAACTTAAAAATAGAAAAATCTCGCATATTAAGAACGTAACGCGATCAGATTCGCGCTGCCATTATAGAGATGTACGTTACGTAATAAGACGTTCGTTAACAAGTTAATTAAAGGCCATAAAAGGAAATCATTCGTACTTTCTTGTGACACGTTGTATACGTCATCATGTCCATTTAATTTAATGTATCGTAGCGATTAAACAAAGGCCATTATATACCGATGTAAATATTCTGCTTCGTCGGCATTTTTTTTTCAAGACTGCTCGTTGTGCTAGCAAGTTTATTATGTAATATTAAAAAAACAGCGTGTGCAAATACGTTAATTAATGTAATCTATGTTCTGCTGCAGAATTATGTTAATTCAACGCGTTTCATCCATAACATCTTAATTCGCATTAAAATACGCGTTTATTTGGTATATTAAAAGAATCGGTTCTGTGTATTATTTCACCGCTCGAGTCTATTTCTTTTACCTCTCTTTTAAAGACGTAACACAATCATAAATCATATCTATGGTCTCGCGAGAGATACGGGCTTATTCATCCGTGTATTATTCGCGTATTCACAATACGAATTCTCGGTCGGATACAAAACGTAACATTGCGTTACGGTGTCACGAATCGAAACATTGTAGTTGAGTCCGAGGCCGCCGCGTCGGCTCGACAAAAAGCAGACATATGGAAAAAGTCCCCTGCCGATCGAGAAAAATAGTTGCACGCCTTTCGCGCTGAATCGTATGACGCAACATAAAGGAATCCAGCCGTATTATTAAGGCCCTCTATGTATTCGTTCTCTATTTTTTTTCTCAGAGCGGAGCTTGCGGAGGCCAAGAAACGCGCGAAGACGTACAAAGAGAGGAAGAAGCACGACAGGTTCGACGGTATGCCGGAAGAGGAAGTGAGCAAGCGCGTTCTACCGGATCATCTCGCCAACAACCTTGACATTATTATAGTAAGTCTGTATAATTATTCCATAATTATTCCGTGTTAGTATTCGGCAAATAAGCACTACGATCTTGAAGTTTTATATATACTCTCGCTTTTATTTATCATATTTCAATATTGCATCATCGCGTCGTGCAAATTTCCGGGAACATTATGTATAACCGCGGCTATAACTTTACGTCAAAAGGTGCTTCAGGCAGCGAGAGAGTAAACAATAATCGCGCGCAGAAAATATGAGAATAGTGTCACTTGCGATAGAAATAGATCATCCCTCTAATGTCGATAAATTAAAATATACCCGTAGCGTCCTTGCGAAAAGTGTTCCGCGTGGATAATAAACGAGAATTTACTCGCCCGATGATCGACTCGCGAAATATAGACGACATTTCAATTCCGCGACTCGTCCGCCATGAACAATTCATTAATACACGCGTCGTATACATATATATATATATAACTGCTAACAACAATAAAAGCGTCAATTTCGCATGGGGCGCGTGTACACGCGCGACGCGCGTAATTTATAGCCCCCCGCGCATATATCGCGGACCGGCGTGCGTGTCATTTGTAATACCGCATTACCAATGTGCCGCGACGTCGTTCTTGATCGAATGACGGCAATTAATCAGACGTGCGCGTGCGGCCCGGTTCGCGAATCCATCTTGAAGCCGAAAATGCGAGGATTCTCTGCACGCGGCAACGACAAATGGCAATCGCCGCCTCCGCAACAGCCGGCCTATAATCGCTTTAATGATCCGTGCGCGATTCGGTTATCACGCGAAACGCCGGTCATTCCGTTTCGTGAGTCGAGGAAGAGAGAAACTAGTGGACCAGAGTGGGCCAGTTTCACAGATGTCGGTTAACTTGATCGAGTCTTTTGTAGAATTGAAACTAAAAGGAAGAATGGAAAGAGAGAGAGAAAACTTGGGTGTTAAACTTTTAATTGAATAGTTGGTGAAATCAATAATGAGTTGGCTACTAATGATCTAATGATATATTGTACTTTCAGGAGAGGAAAATGATGGTAAGAGTTTACTTTTGTAAAATGAAAAATATTGTCGCGATTAAAACAAGTTGAAATCTTAACAAATCTGCTGGATTCGTTTCGCTGAAAGTCGTTCGACACTGAAAGCGGACTGGAATCCAAAAACAATTTCGGACGATTCCACGCTATATATATATGTCATTTTCGTCAACGCGCGTCATCTTTATTGAATGCAAACGAGAGAATGGGAATTACGTTCTCGTTACAAACGCGACGACCCGCCACGCGTTGATCGATCACCCGATATCGGTGTAAACGGGTATAAACAGTTTAACGGGTGAGCATCACAGTCATTACGAGTGATTGTTATAATCCGATATATGGTCGTCGTTATCAAAATTGGGGTGACTTAAATGAGAACGGAACCGAGAGGCTCGTGACGATTTCGGTATTTTAATCGCGCGTGGAAACGTCCCGCCAACGCGGCTTGATTTATATTCCCCCTCGGTCCTTTTTAAGATAATGGAATTATCTTATTTTTGGGTAACGCGCGCACCATTATATAGTATTACACTGACTAAAAGCACCATTAAGGTAATTTATCAATTAATTTACAACACAAACGCGCCGCTAAAAATTAAATTTTTACAATGGAAATATATGTGTGTTGTACATTTACACAGTCATACAGCACAAAACGCATAAATTCCAAAGCTTGCACTAAAAATCCTTATTAATTCCTCGAGTTAATTCGTTATTTCGTTACAAGTATACAATATAAATTCACATTCTCGAGATTTCCATCGTTCCACGAAACTTTGCCAAGAAGAGGCAAGAAAAAAAACCCCCTGACACACACAAAAGTCACTTTCGCACTCTCTTTCCGCGCGAAGAAAGTCTCGACTTTCGCGAGGGCGCGTTATTTATCGCAAAATAAGGCACGAACGCCGTCGGCCATTTTCATCGGGGGAGTCTGTTAACGCTCTCTCCACGGTCCATATTCATATATTACCCGAAACGAGTTGTCACCGTGGTCGATCATCCGTCAAGCGGTGTAAACGCTTTAACGGGCCGTGGGCAATTCGGTTATTACGCCCGACGTTGTAATCGAACGCAGCGGGACACTGTTCGCTGCTCCCCATAGAATGCACCCCCTGGTGCACCCCCAGCGCGACCACCCCCCTGCCTGCTTTTGCCTCGTCCCCTCAATTCTCTATCCGTCTCTCCCCTTCCCGCCCCTCTTTCCGCATTTCCCCGGCACCGTTCCTACGTGAGCGACGCGCGTTGTTTTCAATCGGTGACAATTCCACACCCTTCCTCACGTTCAACCACCACCTCGTGGCCACCCCCGCCCGTCATTTTATCCTCGTTTATCCCGGCCGCCATTCGGTGCCGGCCGAGCGGCTAACGCATTGGCGTTAACGCGCTAATGCGATACGTACTTTATGTCGACGGTGGGCTACGGGGGATGGGGATGGAGGGACACGTACACATACGCGGCGGTGTGCAGCAGGAGGAAGAGGAAGAGGAGGAGGAGGATTCGCTCATATGCGACTAACAATATAACGCGATTTTGACGACGCGATATACGTCGGTCGTGTGTCGTTGCTTTCTCTCTATCTCTCTCTCTCTCTCTCTCTCTCTCTCTCTCTCTCTCTCTCGCTTATTTGGAATCGAAGGTGCGATCGAGAAATGCATTATCCGAATCGCAGAGATACGCGGAGATTCCTCAATAGGCGCGTAAAGCATTCGCGCCTCATGCTTCAGAGAGAGATCTCTATTAAACAGCTGAAAAACAAGTCATTTAGCTCTCGAATTTTTTACGAAAGGATAAAATTTACATTCATAAAAATTGGACATCATTTCCTATTTCTCGCCGCATTATTAATGCATTATTATAACGTGTGTGTGTGTGTGTGTGTGTGTGTGTCGATTATCTCAATTAATTAATAATTTTCGTAGAGAGAGAAACCGCGAAATAAGACGGAAAGACGGGATTCTCAAAATTCCCAGGTACTACGAATTTAGAATGAAGAAATTCTCGCAATATTCTCATCATTTCGATCTTCATTCAACTACCTTTAACAAGCGTGCTGTTTCACAAGGTATTATTCATAACGACATCCCCCGGGGGCCGCGCATTTTCAATGCAACGCTAAAACGGAGGCGAGAGAATACAGGAGAGCCGCCGAAGAATTCAAACTAATCAGGCGCCGATCCCTTCTCGTACACTTCGCGGACGCGTCGCGGTTTCTTAATGGAACCCACACAAATGCGCACGAACGCACGCTTCTATATACGTCCTACGGAACGTGCACTTTGTCATGCAATTATCTCGACGAGTGTACGGGGCCGTTTCGTTGCACGGTGAATGTTAATCCCTATTTACGCGAGGACGTCTACGCTAGGACGAGACGTGGCTTAGGCGCGAGAGATAAACGTCGATAAGTTACGACACGAGATTCTTCTCACCCTGTCCCCTTCTCCCTCCCCCCGCGCGCACCTTGCACTTGCGAAAAGGTCAGTTGCGAGAGTGCATCGGAGACGAGGAGGAACAAGAGGAGGCTTTAATAGCGAGCGAGATGCGCGTCTAATGGTGCTCGCGCGACCGCGCGCATAACGTATCCTTGGACTTTGTCGTTATTAATTACCTAACCGGCGGAGCGAGGAGCGAAGATAATGCGGTTGTGCAACAGGTACCAACGCCGCACCTGCGCCTCCTCCTCCATCTCTTTCTCTTCTCCTCCTTCCCTCCCCCTTCCCGCTTCGCCGTTGCATAATCGCGAGTAAGAAGCGCGCACGTAAAGTCGCGAAACGGGGAAAGAAATCGATCCTCTCTCTCTTTTTTCTTTCTTTTCTTTCTCTCGCTCTCTCTCTCGATTTAACAATATAGCGCGAGGAAGTGCAGCGTACCATCGCGCACGTGATTAGGTTTAATTAATGGTTTTCGCGAAAAATGTGAAAGACGATACTCGTTTACTCGAAAAAAAAATGTAAATTAGCTAAGCATAAACGAGGAGAGGAGGATTAGTAAGTAAAGCGACTACTAATATTATTATTTAACAAAATCACAAGCAGAGAGAGAGAGAGAGTATATAATCAAAATAAAAAAGGCAATATAATTTTCTAGTTATATTATTAGTTATTATAAAATCATGTTAAAAAGAGATGAAATATTCATTATGTATTCAGAGAATCCGTTGAAAAATAAAAATTGTTAATTTCAACATCGAAAAATCATCGCGCTGTTCCATTTAACCAAGGGTTTCAATTATCCCATTTTTGATTTTGAAAAAGCACTCATTGTTCCAATGCAATCTGCTGATGCGGCTACATTCATAGGAAATCGAGTAAAATTGAAAAAAAGATTGAAAGTGCACACAGAGAGAGACGTTAGACGAGCTCTCTCTCTTAAAGCGAAATTGAACGGGAGGCGAAAATTTTATTTAATCCTGGCCATTGTCATTCATTATTCGATGAATGAGAAGCGCGCATTAGAAATATGTTAGTTTAATTACGTTTAATATTTTTGCACAATTTTCAATGTGAGAAACGCCAAAGCATCCGACAGCGGCTCGAAGCTCTCGCGAAACAGGACTTGTTTTGACAATTTGCAATTTCGCATTTTGCAGATTAAAAATGTTGCATTGAAGTACGCATTGCTCTCGTAATAACGGAATTAATTTCGTCGTATATGATATGGATACATGCAATTTCTCGTCGAGCGTATCTTTTTAGGAAGCTTTTGGAGTTAAATTAAACATTATGCACATATCGCGAACGTTCAAACTATATATATGTATTTCCATAATATATGTTTCATTTAATTGTTATACATTTATATATTTATGATTACGATATGATCGAACGCAAACTCGAGTCGAGTTAAAAATATCTCTTTTCAAAGAAGAATGCGTCTGAACTTTGTAAACTTTTGCTCATCAAAATTCCTTCGTCAATTTCAAGCTATCCGTGCATAATTTTTATATTATATTTATAAATGGTTAGTCATGTTTATGTGTAGTTAATTACGATACGGTCTGCCTTAATTAAAACATACGGATTTTACAATCGATTCCCCGTTTACACGTGCCTCTTTTATCGCGTGCTAGACAAGAAAAATATCGAAAAATAAAGTGAATGCTTTTCTCTCTAAAGTCTCGACTTAGCTTTTATAATCGGTAGAAAGCGAAATTAATTACATCGACAGCGACGCGTGACGTGAATGACTCGTCTCTCCCGGACGAGGTTTTTTTCTCTCCAGAGTCTAGAAAAACTCGATGAAAACTCGAGGATGCAGAGACAATAACTTTGCCGTTTCGAAGTACGGAAATAAGTCTGGGAATAAAAGTAATAATTTCTAAGAGATCGACACGAAGAGTTTTCAGAGAAAGAAGAACAAAGTGATGTGGACTTAAGAATACCTTTCTACATTTTTTGTATCACGATTATGGCTAATTAAAATAACGATGATTTAATCATGCCTGTGCTAATGCAAACATATTCGCGATTTGATTAGATAATATTTCAATTGCGAATTATGTAAGATAAAAATCTAGAACACACAAATAAAAATTTCTAATAAATTTCTCGTTTTATTTTACAGATTGGTATCAACCCCGGATTATTCGCGGCATATAAGGGACATCACTACGCTGGACCTGGCAATCATTTCTGTGAGTAATATATGTTTATCTACATATTAGCTTTTATATTTACATGCCCATTTTCAAAAATCAAAAAGTTAAATCGTGATAATAAAATAAAAAATTACCTTAAATGGTGATAATAATATTAATTAATAAAATAGTTAAAAATATTAAAAAAGTTCTACATTTTATTAATATTATTAATATTTTTGAGAATTTATTATTATAACTAATTTACCTAATTTAATTATCAAGCTCACACTTCGAATGAGCAGCAAAATAAACTAAAGAAAATTAAAGAAAGAAAGTGCTTCGCGATGAAAATTATGAGCTGTGAAGTCATAATAATAAGTGAAAGGCAAGCGTATAAAAGAAAGAGTCTCTCGTAGCCATTGATAGTAACCACCACTTGGGCGTAAATTCGCAATTCGAATTCCGAACATCTGTATAAACGAGCGATCAATGTGTTCGACAATCATGGCGCTAACGATCCCACACCATTACCATAGCCTTGCAAGCGAGCCTCGCCTTTGCGTCTCGAAGTTTCCGCATAAAATTGCATAACGTTATACTCGCTCGGAGAAAATCAAGTGCGCTTCGCGCGCGCGCGCCTCGTCTTAGACGCGTTTCGTAAAGAGTAATTATCAAGTCAACGAGAAAATCAGAGTCAGTGAGGAAAAAAGGGTGAGATACAAGGGAGAAGACTGCCGCAGGAACGATTATCATTCACGTAAAGAGCTCCGAAAAAGAACTGGGACGAATTAATTTTCTATGAGAAGAAATATGTCATCGATGCATCGACTTCGGATAGTTGATTTTTACGTTGATTAAAAAAATGCACAATCTGAATTTTGATAAATGTTAACCTAGGATTCGTAGTTAAAACTAAAACGCGCCCCCGACGAGTACGGTGGAAAATTCGCGGATCCGGGAAAAACCCTCCCGTCGAGAGTCTCTCGCGACCCCTATGATCCGTTCCAGCCCTCATCTCGCGCTTTTTTTCTGCACCGGGAAACACCCGGGATCTGAAATCGCGAAGCCTGCATCGATGAGCACACAACGAGAGCCGCTGCAACGCGCATAAATCACTCGCACGGCATGGACTGTAAAATCTACAGTTTTAATACAGCACAACCCTCACGTATACATATACCGTGTATTTATTTTCTTTTTGCGCTGCTTGTAACATCGATTAATACATTTTAATTTGATTTATATGCGGCGTGTATAATAGACATTATAAAAATCTTCATCAATTTCAGATTAAAAACTCGCCCCCGGGAGAAATATGCCGAAATAATTGCGTCCTTTGTGTTGCATCCCTTCGCATGGCTTAACAATTTTTCTATCAAAAATAGGGGAAAACTAATTCGACATATATATAAAAGAAAAATTTATATTTATAAAAAATTCAGAAAATAAATCTTAATATAAATGATGTATCAATAGAAACTTGTGTGTTTAACATATGTCGGTATATATAAAATAGAAAGGTAATAATTGACTCGTTAATCAAAGGAATAATTATTTCTCGCGAGAAATATCGCGCTCCGGATAAAATGCGGTTTCTGCGCGTTTCTTGGATTCGTGCTCGGCTTGACGAACCGGACAACGGAATAACGATTACGCCCGGTTATCTTGGATGCAACTGCCGAAGCGCACGCACGGCAAGCACGTGCGTATTAATGCGCCCCCATGCACCGGCGACGTATCGCTGCCGGTAGTCCTCCCTCACCCGCCCCCGATTTACGTGTATCCGCACGAGTTCGCGCGCTTATCAGCGGTGGGTGCGCTGTACGCATACAACATGCTTAATGTAATGTAGCGTAATATATAATACAAACCCGCGGCTACCTGCAGGTTTACGCGCCCGATTATTGCACTGCCGTAATAGCCGTAAGCGTTTACTTTCGTCCGCGAGTGTATCGCGATCAAATATTTGCATCCGTACCAACGTAATGACAATATATATAAGATATCGGGCACGCACGTGTAAGTGAATGTACGTAAGGCATGGTTTAACTATTAACGCGTTATTAATCGCAAGTGTAATAACTATAACCAGACGCTGTATTATTTATGACGGCAAAGAAGAAACACCAGAAGAACGTAAATAGAGATGGTCCTTACATTATGTATGTCGCGCAACGCACTACTATAAAATCTCTACCTCTAATTCGAAGGTTTACGAAACTATGTACTGTGTGGCTCGAGTCAACTTCGTTACCTTTTAACGCTTCAAACACGCTAATAATATCAAGGCATTTTTTTTTAAATCCCATCTCTTTCGTCAAAGCGGCGCAAAATTGTGCCGACCTTCCTAAATAGATTCCCCCCGAAATTGTTTTGATTTTCCCGGCGTGTTTCGCGATTTTACCAGATTTCCTCGGACTTTTTTAACAACGCCCAGAAATGAAATAAACGCGCATGCGATTGCTTCGACTCGCACGGCATATATATTCACGCGCGTTTACGTCCGCCATCCTTATGCACGCAATTTCCAATGCGTGCACCGACGCGGCGCACGCGCGACCATCCCCGTGCGGGCTTTAAATAAACAATTTTCGCGCTAACGTCCTGGCCGATGCCTATTACCACCTACGCATGCCTCCTGCGGCAGCTGTATTATGAAACATTGCATATAGGATGTTCGAAAACTAACGCTGTTTCCCTCCATCTAAGAAACTCCCGTCTATTCGAAGCAGATGTTTTTCTCGAAAATTTTTACGGAAAAAAATCATTTATTTTTTCATAATTTTATATTAAAGTCATATTAAATTATTTCTATATAAAATTAACCAAATAATTCATTGCATTTTCGACTCATGATTATGATGAATAATTTACGCATCTATATATTTGATGAGGAAAGTTTCTTCCTTCACCTTGCAAGTTGATCATAGATCCCCCTAACGAAAAAAAGCGGTTTCGAGACACCCGGTAGATACACACAACCTCTGCTTGCAAGTGTCATGGATACATACGCGAGCGACATATATACATGTATATATATATATATATATATATATATGTATATATATATATATACACACACACACACACACACACACACACACACACACACATATGTGTACATATACGTATATACACACATACGCTACGGTGAAGTTAGGTGCACGCCGCTGGATTTTCCAGGGTTTTCCCAGGGTTGCGGTAGAGCGTTGAACCGGGTGGAGGGTGGTCGACGTGTAAGGTTGGAAGGGAGAACAGCAGCGAGTGAGTGGATGGTGGTGGGCGAGAAGGACGAGGAGATGGAGGCGGCTTGGGAAAGGAGGGATAGAGAGAGAGATAGAGGGTGAGAGATGCAGAGGGTGAGAAAGAGAGAGAAAGAGAGAGGTAGTGCGCGGCGAGGGAAGGAGAAACTATAATGAGTGGTGCGCGTGAGGGAGAACGGAATAAAAAGAAGGGTAGGAGGTGGTAGGGTTGGCAAGAAGGGCGGCTGGGCGGAACGGGGGAAAAAGCAGGGTTGGTACAGGGGTAAAAAGGTTGGAAGCTGTGGCAACTGGCGGCGGCGGCAGGGGGTGGAAGAGAGAGAGAGAGGGAGGGAGGAAACTCTCTGCTCGCTACGAACAGCGGTGGAGGGAAAGGCAGGGGTGGATCGAGCACGACGGGTCAATTTGAGTATTCGGGGGAGCATGGGGATGAGAGAGGGTGGTGGCGGACGCATGGTCCAGGGGCCTAAAGGCAGTAAACGTCGAAAAATCCGACCGCGTTCGGGCCGTTCGATGGCTCGGAAGAGGGTCGAAGCCGCGATCGACCATTATACAACGCGCGAATCGAGTATCGCGCGTCGTGCATCGGTGGTGCGCGCATTGTAACGTCGAGAGACCGCACCGGGGATATAGGGGCGAAACACACGCAGAAAGGGAGAAAGAGAGAGAGAAAGAGAGAGAGAGATACGCGGCTCTTTTCCGTAATTTCGGGGTGAGCCGGTAGGGTCGATTAACGGGGCCGTGATTCACCCGTTAGATCGGTAAGGAGGAAGTTCGTTCGTTCGTTTGCTCGCTCGCTCGCTCGCGCGTCCGAGATCTCGATCTCTGTTTTCTTATCCCCGTAGTGGAGTTCGCGAGATAAGTGTTTCATCTTGTTGATGTTCGTGGTGATTTCTCGCCGGAGAAGCTGGAAACTCTTTCTCGAGTGAAAATTTTAAAATGATTTCATCATTTCTGTGAAATCCGTCCAACAAATCGTACAACCTTCGCGGAGTGTATAATGCAATAACTCGCCACGGATGTATAACGCGATCACAAGATTTTGGAAGAAATGATAAACATGTGAGAGAGAAGTATATTTATATATATACCTGTCTTGCGCGGAAAGATATGCTTAAAATCTATCCCGTGTGACGTAAATCCGTTTAATGATAGAGAGATTGAATTACATATTTGAATGTGAAATTGGCCAAAACGGTATTGATTTATAAATTATATAATTAGTTAAATTATAATTTATACATGTATATATATGTAAAGTCTAGCAAGGTACACGTATCATAATTGTTCGTTTTAATTCTCATATATATATATATATATATGTATATAATAACGAGTTCATTCACATTTCTACTCTCACTAATTTCCGTCTTTTTTAATTTTATCATTTCTTAATACATATTCTTAATATATCACTATGATATATATTAGGCGTAAATTAGTTCTGCGGCATTCAAATTCAAATGCACTCGGCTCATTACATGGCGAACCTGTTACACGCATTTGTCCGGTTCAACAGTATGCTGTATTTTACAATGTGTTATAATCATGTTACCGCAATGTTACTGCAGATAACGCATCGTGAAATGTCCCATCCGCAGATCCATAATATTATCTACTTATAATGTATCAAATGTCTCAGGATAATAGTATTTCCTGTTCCTAATTACAGTTTCTATGATGAAATTTAGAAAATCTTTTTCTTGGCAAAAATTTGAAAGACTTGAGGCACATTAAATATGCCATTAGTTCTCGAATCAAATTTGTGTTAGGATAAAGTTTGCTTAAGGTTAAGTAAAAAGTTTTATTGTCATAAAAACTTAAGACTTTCTAATTTGCAATGTTAAATAACTTCCTTATTAGATCCTTCCTTTAAAGAGAATACGCATTCACTCTGGCTCTCTAAATTAATAAATTCGATATACTGCGCTTAAAAGCGAATTGCAATATATATTTTTCATAGATAAATCGTGTATAAAAACAAGATCGAATTTCACGCATATGTGAAAATTTCCTTTTTCATTCACTATATCTTCATTCACATTTAAGAATTAAATTAGAAACGCTAACGCGAAATTACTTGGAACATTATATTCATAGGATTTCGATTAAGATTTTGTCCCGGAATCGTGCATATTTGATTGAATGTAATCCGCGAAAGACATCCCGGCAAAGTTTCGAACTTCCCTCTCGCGAACTCGAGAACATCTGAAAACGGGTTAAGGGTCGGAAGTTTCGCGCCGCCGCTCGCCGCGCGCGCAGTTTATATCCTCCGGAATGTTGAGGGAAAAAGTTTCTCCGGCACACGGACGCAACTAGTTTGAAGATTTTCCCGCCGGCGACGACTCGATTTCGCGGAATTGCCAAACGCCTTGCGACGCCCCGGTTATCATTTTGAGAAGCTTTCCGCTGGTTGTGACACTGCGTAATCCAGAATTTTGCCTAAATTGCTTCAATTCTAGCAATAAATTAAGAGAGTTACGCGTACGATTTTTTTTCACGGTCGTGAGAGAAAGCAAACGCACAAGTCGACGAAAACATTTTAATTAACGACAATAAATTCACAATTAAATTAAATTTAAACAGATAAAAACGATGAAATTGATGAAAAAAAAAAACAATATAGTATTATTATTATAAATTCACTATTAATTAATATAAGTGATATAAATCGTGTATTAATGAAAAGATAGATTGCAATCGTAGACGAAATGAATTAAAATTTACTTTTTTTTAAGCTCAGCATCTGTATGTTATCTTGATTAATATCAAAACATATATATATTTCACGATATGTATTTCGAATTATGCTCCTCGTCCAGCTTCCCGATGCTGAATCATGACACTTGCGAGGTTGTATCTAAGATTGCGTCCCGAAAGCGCGTCGAGAAAGAGGAAAAACTTTTTCTCTCACAATCGATTGTGCGACCCAATCTAGCGGGAAACTTTTTCACACAATGCAAAATATGCACGAGTAATTTCCCGAATATCTCATCTTCGCAAACATTTTCGACGCATTGTTGATTTTTCGCGGCTTCTGCGCATGGTCGATTATTTCTGCGCGATTTATAAAAAAAAAAAAAAAAAAAAATCAGCGAATGGGAAAACCGAAACCAGACGCGTTCCGGAAGATTTCGCTTTTATCGCGCGCAAATATTTCTTCGCCGTTGACGGACGTCGAACGCACACGCGACATGCTCTCGTAGGGCAGTATATTCGGTCGATGACCCACTTCGCGCGCGAAGTTACTCGGACGGTACCAAAATTGGACTTGATTGATCGACTTTATTATTTAGCCCTGTCAACCGCATTCTGCAGCTGGAATTTAAATCGCGCTAAAATCAGAGACGACTATCGTCATCCGTGATCGCTGTTATAAATATCTTAATTTATAACGAATACACATTACAAAGTTTAAATGAATACGAGAATTAAATATTAAAAATGCATATATCAATTTCGAGCCTAACCGAGTTAACCTTCTTTAAAATAATATTATTTAGAAATTTCAATATTTTATCCACATATAATGGTTTAATAAAATTAAATTCCCAGAATATATATAATTTACTTTTCAAAAAATTGATATATAAACATAAAATTGATAATAAAAATGTGTGCTTAAATCCTTAAATTAATAATAATTTCCTTCAAATCTTGGCACGAAAAATTTTCTTATAATCTTTTATTTTAACACACATATATATATTAAACTACGTTTTTCTTTATTTAACGTCTGATAATTCTTCACTGTTATTATGCTGTAAAACGAGCTAATAATAAAACTCATCTATTATGTAATAATTATTTTTAAATCACCGAAAAACATCTCTCCAACATGCATCGTTAAATTTTTCAACAAATCGTTGTCGAAAACGGTGTCGAAAAGGAAAAGACATAATGTACCGCAAAGTACGGTTTCGTGACGAATCGCGGCAAAACTTCGTTTTGTTGGTCTATCGAAGGTTTCTCTCTCTCTCTCTCTCTCTCTCTCCGCGGAGGAAAAACTTTTTCTCGGCCAAAGAGAGGTACCTCGTCTTGTCGATCCGGGGGACAGCGGCTGTTCGCGACACGATACGGCACTCGGGGGCACTCGGTCGCCGACCTAATTCGTCGCCGTCGGCGAGAAGAAAGAGCGAGAGAGATGCTTTTTCGTACGTTGCGCGAAAGTTGAACGTGACCGGCGAAACTTTTCGTGGTCGTGCCAAGCAGAGTCTCCGCGACGCGACGCGACGTACACAAACGCGCAGCTCAGCTCCGGACCGACCGACCGACCACCCTCGATGGCGACCTCGACCCCCTGTTCAACTTGTTGTAAGAGACCCTCGGAGAGTTGGCCGTGCGCCGCGACCGACCTAACGAGGGTAACTAGCCGGCGTTATCGAGGGAAATATTGGTCGGGCGCGAATCGCCCGCGACAGCTGCGCGAAATCGCAGGGACTCTCTTCGAGGACAAAGTCGTGTCCTTATTACTTTGACGAAATTATTTCAGAGACCCCGAAATTTCCTATGTTAATTATAAATCGATACAGAGATACATAAATCTACGAAAATAGTTTCACTTTTATTAATATACAATATGTTTCTTCTAACAGATATAAGTCTGAAAAAATATTTCCCCTTCAACAAGATAATTTTTTAAATATTATATCCTCTCATTATAGAATATGATTTTTCTATAAATATATTGGATGATTGCAAAAGTTCGTGCCCGATTTGCATAGATGGTGGTAATAACTTCAAATCGGGCACGAACTTTTGCAATCATCCAATATATATATATATATATTTAAAAAATTGCTTATAAATTATTTTATATATAGAAAATTTATAAGTAATTTTTTAAATAACGCGCGAAAGTTTTCTATTATCACAAAAATATACGTTGCATAATACGTCGGAAATCATTGAATCAAATATGTGTTTAATAAAATGTTAAAACAAATGTAAAAAATAATGGCTAATTGCATAATTTGCGAGTTTTTAAATTTATTTAATTTGTATTAAATCTATATTCTAAAAAGAGAAGATAAAAACGTAATGTATTATGAATATCTCCGGAGGCGAATTATACTTGTATAGCACGTACGCACAATATATCTAAGGAAAATTGTGCACGTTTAAGCGCAAGATACGCAGAATTATATCCCTCCTGACAACGTTTATCAATGTTTCACGAATCGTACGTATCATAGCGTAGAACAACATATGGGGTGCATGGGGTGCGCATTCTCTTTCAAATCGTATTTTTATTCTTTTTTTTATAGCGATGTTTCGGGAAATAAAAGTTTCGAGTCTCGAATTCGCGTCCATATCAATTCGGGGGAGTGTTTTCACACAAATATAAAACATTTTACTTTTTTATCGCTTTCGACCGATCCAGATTGTCGTGTGGTTATTTTATAACCGCCGTGTATATATACACACACGCGGCAATCCTTTACCCACGCTGGTCGGCGCGCCGGTTCGATAGTTCACGGCACTCGGTCGAAGTTTTCTATCGGAGAAACTTTTTTCCTATAGAGAAGAGCGTTCTTAAGGGGTCATGACATCGCTCGGAGAGCTTTCGCACCGAGATTATCCTCCCCGCCGTCTATCGATAATCGATTATGCGAGCCGATGGTCGCACGTGAAAACCTTAAGGCTGATGTTACACGTGAAGCATAACGGGAAATTGTGCCCTCTTGTTGTTGTTGTTGTTGTTATGTGTTGTTTTGGAACGACATTAGATAATAACGACCCATATAATGGATGATACTTCTGCAATATCTTATTTGAGAGTTCTTCTCGCGTTTTTTTTCTTCGTTACTTTGTTTTATATTTCGATAATTATACGATAGAAAGTTTAATCGATCGATCGATTCTATTTTTTTTTCACGTGTATAATGGTATATAAGAAGGAAAACAAAAATCTAATGTTTCGTTCCAATTATGCACGATTCTTGAATCTTTTAATATTTTACACATGTCGCTTCTCGTGTTACATCAGCCACGAGATTTATTATGAGAAAGATTTTATCATATTCTGCGAATAATTCCTTCGTATCTTATCATAATCGTAATGAAATTTTCCGGATAATTCAATTCCGTTTCGCGATACGTTTCTAATCTAATTAAGGTGCATATAATGTCAAATTTTATAAGAGACAAATATAATTTACATAGATATTTTTTTCTTAATTTTGACAAACGAGATTTAATGGAGGAAGCATTATTTTGTCGAAGTAAAGATTATTATCCGAAAAATAAAATCCGCGAAGAATAAAGTTTTCGTTGCGTTACATTCACTCTGCTGCCCAAATTAACAGATAACAAGTTAGAGACAAACAAAAAGAAAACATATTCGATTCGAGGACAAGCAGTATATTTCGATAATTCAACGTTTCTAATCGATAAGTCACGTTCCACTTGCGCGAGCGTATCGAGACGCTTCGGTAATTTCAATATTCCCAAGCGCGATGATAAATCTTTCCGCGGCGCGTAATTGCCGGACAATATAAAACGTATACGCCGACGGTGAATTAAATCGTAAGTGGAAAGTAGTTAAGGTCCGCCGTCGCCCCGGCACAGACAGTGGATGAAGTGATTATTGTCGGAATGCGGTCAGGCGGGTAGGTACACGGAGAATGAGTACTCGCGGGTACACTTCGTTTCCCGTGTTTTCTTTCTCTGCGATTCGGGTAATTTATCGTCGTAACTGCAAAGAGAGAGAGGAGAGTAAACCGCGTGCGCGCCATATACCGTATATAATCCCGCTAAACGAAAGGAAACGTAATAAGCAAGCCATTGAATGGCGATCCATTGAGAGAATTTATTGATTATTTTCGTAACTTATTCAGACCAGTTGAATGCGCATATAATATTATATTCCCGAGAAGTAATAATTAGAAGGCACGCGACGCGTTAAAATTAATTATTATACATGCGATAAAGTTCAATGATATTTAAAAACAAATAGTCGATATCATCGTTTTGTACATATTGTCGCATTAATTTTAAAATGCCATATTTATTTTGATTTGAATATTATGGCGTTGTGTACGCTATGAGAGAAAAATTATGTAATATCAATATTATATATCAAACATGGAAAATTTTATATTAAAGCGTCAGATTTGTGAAAATTGTTTATATTATTCAAAATATATAATGGGGAGAATAAAATCAAATATCATAAGTTTGCTAGGCCAGACGAAATTAAAAATTAGATATCCCTTTATTTCCATATTTTTTTATTGCTGAATAACCTTTATGATATAACCCACGTAACATTAACTATCGACGTAGTCAGAGTTAAATGTAGAGAGGGATATAAGTAATGACATCGACATTTTCGCGTATCGTATTATATCGCGTATGTATGGTTAACAATGATGCAAATAATTTCTTTATTTTGAAATAATAAATTTCTATTTTTAAAATTCAACGCTATAGATTTATTATTTCAAAAGATATTATTATTATTCAAAGATATAATTATTATTCAAGATGTGCAAAATTATTGCAGCATCTTAAATGAAGAATATATATAATATATAATATTTAAAAATATTATTTTAAAGAAATCGTCAGTATATATGTGAGACCCAGATGTGAATCAGAGAATTAATATGATGCTCGATGGACAACATTTTCCGGGACATTCGCACTTTGCTCGAGAATTGCGAGTGAATATTGCTTCGAGGGCCATCACTAGACGCAAGACCGTCCTTTGGCGGTCGGTTGTCGTAGGTGGCAACGAAGGAGATGGCGAAGAAGGAGGTGGTGTAGGTCGAGGCTACAGCAGTGGTAGTAACTATAATGAGTGGCGGCTGTGTGAGTGAGCAAAAGGCAAAGAGAGAGCGAGAGAGTGAGAGAGAGAGAAAGAGAGAGACTGAGGAAGAGGAAGGCGAGGGGATGCGAGGGCGAAGAGTTAGGTCGAGCAAGGGCGAGATGGGCGAAGGGTGCCGCGATGGATGGTGAAGGGAAGAGGGTCGGGGAAGGGCGGAAAGGGCGAGTGTGGGAAAACGTGTAGCCTCAGCCTCCACCCTTTTCCACCCACCGACCACCCTGCCGCTGCTGCTCGGTCCAAGAGGGGCGCAGGAGGAGATGGTGGAGGAAGAGGAAGAGAAGGGCGGAAAGGGAGGGCAGAGGGTAGTTAGGGGGTGGCGAGCAGGAGGAAAAAGGGAACTCGGTGGGACGGTCGAGGGAGGTATGGCGAAGGGAGAGGGGTTGTCGCACGCCTATCCGCTCGATAGCAGCTTATAGTCCGTACACATTCACTACCTTCCTAGAATTTCGCGTGCCCTACGTTTCTTTTTTTTTTTATCTTCTCTCCTTTGGATATCTCGCTCGAACAAAGGTACCCTCATGACTACGCAAATGCATACAACATTGAGATTTCATCCGATCGTCGTTCGCGAACTTTATTTTCCGATTTACGGAGCATCTTTCTCTCGAGCGTCATTGAATACCGTGATCGATCCACTCAGAATCTTTTAAAGATTAAGGTCTTTTTTTTTTCATCAGCGCTCGAGTTAATTTTAATTACGAGCAAACTTTATTTTCCATAAATTTATTTATATTTTGCATGTATTTTAGCTAGATTATACAATTTAAAAAAACAAATACACGAATATTTCCAAACTAATTGTAAGCTTATTTAACTCGCTTGATTAATTGACGAACCTTATTTCCCGAACATAACAAAAGAGACAGCAATAAAGTAGGACTAAGAATTCTAAAGAATATGTTAACGGACAGTAAGTTATAGGAGTTATTTGAGAAGCTAGAATAAGGAAAGAGCGCGTTTCCGGAAGGAAAATACATACTACGTTGACTATCGAATGACGATTACACACAGTGCCTGTTTCTTAGCTTTGGCGCCTTTGTGAAACTGTATCTCATTGTGTCTCGGATAACAGAGACGTCGGCGGAATTACTGCGAGACGCGGGCGGTCCTAACACGAGAGAGCGTCGCGCCGTTGAAGATCTCCCGCTTGAATCGTCCTGGAAGGACGTTTCTCCCTATTATCTCATTTTAACAGCCGGACTCGCCGTATCGGACGGAGGAAAGTCGCTTCAAAGTTGCGCGCGAGTGACCGAATTCGCTTGACGCGGCCCAAAGGCCCCTCGGCGCGTTTTAATTAAAAAAATACCCTCGGCTGTGTGCGCGCGAACACAAAAGCTGAAATTACTCGGGACATCCGGGAGTGAGAAAAGAAGCGCCCGGCGTCTTGAGACTTCCGCGCTGGGGATATCATTAAGCACACCTGGATCTAATACGTGCTCGTTCGCAAATTGTGGCACTGAGATATACCCGCCCGCTTCTCTCTCTCTCTCTCTCTCCCCCTCCCCCTTTCGCCACACCGTCCTCCTCTCGCCATCCTCGACACAGGCAACGACGAGGGAAAAAGAGAGCAACGTTCAGAACGCTCGACCGTTTCCTAGGTCGCCGCCGACGGGTCTTCGTCCTGGAAAACCCTGAAAATTGATTTTCCAGGCGCGGTCTCCCACGTTACCCACGCACAGGTCTCTCTCGGTTGCATCGATTTTCACCTGGTTTCCCCCCTGCTTGCCACCCTCTTCTCTCTCGCCACCCATCGTGTATCCCTTCTCTCTCTCTCTCTCTCTCTCTCTCTCTCTCTCTCTCTCTCTCTCTCTCTCTCTCTCTCTCTCTCTCTCTCGCTCTCTCTCTCTCCTGCCGCCACCTCGTTGCTCGCCACCGTCGCAAACTCAAACCGAGGGTTCATTCAGAATCCGAGAGGAAAAAAAGAAGCGAAATCTGGGTCAATGGAGATTTGAGAAATTCGCGATAGTCGTCGTCATTCGTTACGACTCGCTATTCGTCCGAGCGACAAGCGAGAAATATCGTCCGTGTTGATTTCACGTTGTTTCGAAGGCGAATATACTCGTCGATCGAGAAAAAATCCGCGCGTTTTGATAAAACGCGAGACTAACAATGCTCATCGTCGGATTATTTCAGCGATAATAACTAAGATCTTCAGAGTCAGACAGACTAATATGTATATATTTTTACAAAAAATTTGTTTTATTTTATACTGTAATAACAAAAAAAAAATTGAGCGCAACTCTTCGTTTCATTATGAAAGATATCTAATCTGAAAATCTGATGAAAAGTCACGAAAGAAAGCGCTGGAGAACGAAGGTTAAAGAAAATGTGACTCTGCGATTTACTTTACTACAGTTTCACAAAGGCGCCAAAACTAAGAAACAGGCACTGTGTATAATCGTCATTCGATAGTCAACGTAGTATATATTTTCCTTCCGGAAATGCTGTTACAGAATCTTACACAATTGCGAGGAATCCACGCATATAATCGTAACGAGTTAGCGACCGTTTAGATAATAAATTGTACATTTCGCGCTAAATGATAGCCGAGATTCTCCGAGAGAGCAACTCCCTCGCGTGTCATTATCGTTGCCTGAAAATGAAGGAGGAGGGTCGGGTTCTCCCGTGCATTAGAAAAATATCAAGGACGATATTTCTTCCCGAACACCGTTGCTCGCCGCACCTCTCGTAACGAGAACGAGAGAAGAACCCCAGAGTCGAGGGAGGGAAGGGGATGAAAAATAGGAGAGAAGAAAAATGCGATACGGAAGGTCCTGTTGCGCTTTTCCTGATGTCCGGAACTCCATAAAGCGAGTTAAGTCGGACATACTACGGCAGCTTTCAAGTCTAAAAGTTTGGGAAGTTGGTGCGTCGCGAGAATCTCGGAGTTTTACTGTTGTGTCATAACACGATAGACTTTTTATCTAAATCATATTGAGCAAATACTTGTTGCGGATATATATAGATTAGAGAGACCGATTGAATTCTATTTAAGACGAATTATTATATAATGTTGCTTTTCATCAAATTAATTAAATTCTAAAAATTATTTCTTTAAAATATGTTATTTTCAATTAAATAAAACACATTTGAAATTACGTATTAATATGTGAGGCGAGATATGTAAAGATATGCGAAACTAGAGCCGCGTAGATTTGAGAAGAATTGCAGGTTGCGATTGATATTTCCTACGGTTGTCAGCGAATATCAGTTATATATGATTAATTCTTGATACTAAATGAGATTATGCTGAAATTAATTATTCGGATATTTTCATTTTGGTAGATTGGAAATATTATCTTCAGATTTCATATATCACATATTGATTATGTATTGAGTTGCACGATTCAGAGATATTCATTATTAAAAATATGGTAAAAATATATACGTAAATTATTTGTGAATACAAATGGTTCCATTACAGAAAAATATTTACATTGATTTTAATATTTATGACATATCTTCTTGTATTATATTTCTATTTTATTTCTACTTCATGATATGTCGGATGCTTAAAAAAATGTAAATATTTTTTCTGCATTATTTTACTTTCATAAATATTAAATACATCCTTTGAAAGATGCTAGTATTATTAATCGTAGCAGTCGAAAGAGCGATAAATTAACAATAACATGTCACTTAAGACATAATTTATTTTATAGAGAAATATCATTCAAAAAAAATTGTCTGTAACAGAGGTTTACGTTCTCAACATTTCTTTCCTCTCGGAGAATTCTCGAATTTCCCATAAATTACCATAATTTCCCAATCCTAAAAAAGATCGCGCCCGAGATCGCATAGGATCCTCAAGTTCCACCCCGATTACGTCCATATCAGAGACGAGTCACAATTTACGAACGACTCGACCGCCGGGAACGCGCGCATTTGCTTTCCATCGGCGTACAGGGGGAGAACACTTTTCACACCCTCGCTCGAAACACCATAAAGCAGCCGACGAGGCGGGAAGGTCGAGCGAAGTCAAGTTGGGTTAGGTTAGCGTCGTGAATGACGGAGGAGGGTCGCGTTTCGCCCCGATAAAGTTTGTTCGATCAGCCGTTAGTCTCCTTCTTATGGTCCCAATCGCCCCTTCGCGAAGGCAAGCTTTAAGCTACGTGCACATTAAACTTACGAACATTGTTCGTCAGCAGTGTGTGTATATTTCGCGCGAGAAATTCGCAAGTTTTCGGCAAAGGATATATAAGAAACGTATATATAGCTCAAAAGAAAAGTATTAAAAAGTATAAAAATTACAGAATACAAGCGCGATCGACTCTTTAGAGTTTCTATCTAATCTTTCCATCCCTACACTGATTACGTAAATTTGTTTTTATCTGACGGAGAAAAAAAATACAAATAATTCGCTTTATAAAATTCGAGACCACCGTCTTCGTAATATTACGTACACACGTGCTGCTCGTACCTTTTCCCGCGGACTTGGAGGTCGGGCACGTTATGCCGGAAAGCGTGCAACGGCCGCGGACGAGCGTTTAACTTTGTTCCAAAGTTCTCCAAGGTCGTGCCGGCGTGGCGCGGCGCGCCCGTTGTAGGTCGGTGGCACTGGAGTAAAGCAGCGAGAGAGAATTTCCCGAGGCCGCGTCATAAATCTCTATCTGCTGCCGGGGGTAAACGCTCGCGGGATAGACTTTGGCGACGACTGTAATTTCGCGCCACCGGGGTGTTGTCTCGCCCCACGTGTACGTGAACACGTGTGTGCGGGTATATCTGTGTGCGTGCCCATAACGGTGAACGGTAAAGGATTTATCTGGCCTGTTTTTCCTTTCTTCTTTTTTTTTGTTCGCGCACCAACGAAGGGAAAGGGACACGCTTATTGCTTCGCAGTGTTTCTTGTTAAATATGTTCAATGTGACACGAGAGAACGCGCACTTTCATTTCTGCGTTAATTATTCCTTTTAATATTGTCTTTGAAATATAACCGCGCGCACGCAATAATAAAAAAAAAAAATGCAATGTTCGTTTTGGATCACTTAAAAGAGAGACCTCTTTATAATATATATGCTTCGATAAAAATATTTTTAAATAGTCACGTATATTATTGTTTTCTACAGACATTATCTTTAAATGAAATTCCTATTATCTGCGTAATTTTTTCGGTAAAGAGTTTTAAGCTTCAATATCCAAGCGATTAGAATACGCGAGGCGACAAACAAGGTGTAACGCGTAAAGGGACTTACGAAGTGACTCCAGTACGTAAATAATTTATTTGTAGTCACCGAAGTAACTTCCGCAAGTGGCGAGCAATTATATCTAGCCGCACGGACGGAACAAGGCGGAGTCATAATCCAACTTTACGTGACAAAGTATAGCAAGAACCGACCACACACATATGCACACACGTCTGACCTCCAAACTGTTTAATCCTTTTACGTCGGTTCTACCTCTGTAACGTCCGCAAAGCGCGCGTCGCAGCATTCAACCGCCAAATTGCCGCGATAATACGGCAATACAATGTTATGGCAAAACGTGGAGAAACGTCGAATTACAAAACTCCCCGAGAATTACCTGGCTGACACAACCTGCCACTTACTCGCCCATCCGCACGATCGTAAAAACGATCGTTTGAATTTTCCGTGGGCATCGCCGATCTGCATAATCGCGGTGGAAAAACCGGCGCGAGAGTACCTTTTAAACGTTTCGCGTTGAACGCCGTGTTTGTTTTTGCGATACGAAATAAACGATCGCGCGCATTTGCCAAGCATTCATACGTCAATATTTAGAACGAATTGTCGTCCATACGATTTACCGATGTTTGTATACGCTATATTTATACGCGTTATTTATTATTTATACAATGGAAATTTGCGATTCATGACGCTAATTGTCGCTGTTGCAACATTCAAACACAAACATTCGCCTACCAAGTCAATCGCTAATCGTTTGTGCATCTTGCACGGGATTAATTTATATCTTATTGTTAGTAAAACGAAAATGCTCTTTCCATATTCGCGTGAAACTTTGGTGTAAGAGGAAACATTTTTAAAATATTCTAAAAATTAATCATTGTGCTTTACGTACACTTCGTGTGGAAGTTGTAAATTAATTATAAAATACCTTATTAATTTTAATCAATACTTGGGAATTGCCATTTTATCAAAACGACAATAATTAAATCAGTTGTTTGAAAAATTATAATGAATAAAAAATGAAGGAAATTTTCAGTGCTTAAATTAAAATTTGTATTCCGTCGTAGGTCATTATCAGCAAGTTATTCTCAGATAAAAATATATCTTTTAAATGTTGGAAAAAAATGATGATAAAATTCACTGATGATTTTAGTAATCCACGCAAAATGATACCAACGCGAATCATCCATCGACAATGGAAACAACAATGGTTGTCATTTCTATTACAATAGATACGCTCGCTTCTGTTCTAACAATTCCATTATCTCCGCGCGAGAGCTTCGCCGGGGGGCGAGGCTTTATTATGCCTATCAGAAAATTTAGATCGTTTATTTAATGGGATATAAATAGTCGAGCGCGGCCTATTAACAAAATACGGAGTATTTCGCGCGGAACAATAGCTTTGCGAAGTCATTTGGCCGTTCATGCGACGACTGCAATTATACGTTTCGTTATAATAATGGCCGCAAGTAAGCAATTTAATGCTTAACATTATGCAATTAAAATTAAAAATAGATTGCGTAAAATATCGAGGACATCAATTTCATTAAAAATTTTAAAAGCTGCCCGCATGTACTTTGGTGATACATGTAACATACTCGACTATGATAATAATTTCTTTTTTTCATAGTTAAAATTACTACGAAAGACGTAAAAAATATAAAGAAAATGTTTGTAAAATATAATAATTTATGAGTTATTTAATTTAAAGATTTAATATTTTTCTCTGGAAATTTTAAATCAATAAGACAAAATTGATTGCTCCGCGATGTGAAGTAATGAGGTTCATTACTGCGACCCCATTATGATCTTACAATTAATTTATATAGTTAAATAATTTTGTGTAGACAAAG
The DNA here is from genome assembly GCF_030444845.1 of Prenolepis imparis. Taxonomy (NCBI): domain Eukaryota; kingdom Metazoa; phylum Arthropoda; class Insecta; order Hymenoptera; family Formicidae; genus Prenolepis; species Prenolepis imparis. The sequence goes on along the minus strand of NW_028141166.1, from coordinate 8,146,489 downwards.
ACAAGTTATAGTAGGAATAATGTAAATGTGGATATAAAAATTACAGATATGCAAACTGGAAACCATTTATAGCCACAGGGTGCTAATTAAAAAATAAATAAAAAAATAATAAATAAAAAAACAATATAATTAAATAATTTTATATTCATTGTTTCTCTTTTCAGGGAAATGTTTGCATCTGAGTGGTCTCACACCCGAGCCATTGACAGCGGACGACGATTACAAGCTTTTGCGCCTCGGAATCGGTTTTACAAATATGGTATCACGTGCGACGAAAGGCAGTGCAGATCTCACAAGAAAGGAAATTAAAGAAGGTCAGTATGCCGAGTGTATTTCGTTTCTCCCAAATGAACGACGAGATAATTACGAAATGGTCGAAAATAATCATTGCATAAGCCGATATCACTCTGACGTAATTCGCGAGAAAATTAATCTAAATTTCATATTATATTCACGTTATATATTTCTCATAGCGCGGTTTATATTTTATCGCATATAAAAGAGAATAGTTATTAATTATTTATTTATAAATACGTAATAAATACGTAATAAATAAATAAAATTTTATTTATTAATCTATATACGAAAATTGTATTCCTTTACTTTTTTTTTCGATATAATTATACATATATTAGAAAGACTTTTAAAAATTAAAATCTACGAAATTCTTTGTAATTTGAGATTAACTTATTAAGATGTATATACAGTGTCTCAGATTTTAATTTTTAAATAATATTATTTTTAATTAATATTACGTTTTACGTTATATTAATATATACATATATACAATATACATATATTGCTCGTAATGTAAAATATGTAATATGAATTAAAAGTAATATTACTTAAAAATTAAAATTTATGAAATTACGTTGTATTTGAGATTAACACTTATCAAGATGTATATATAAAAACATTTTTGTATTACCTACAGAAATGTGAATTTTCGATGTTAGGCCTACGTTTACTAATACACGTGCTTAGCCAGGGATAAGATTTTGTCCAACAAGAACACATAATAAGGCCGTTCTAAAGGTTTACATGAGAAAATGTAAGCGATAGAAATTTGAGAGGTAAGCGACTTGACCAATCGATCTTAGGTTCTCAGGCATCCTCGCCTATGACTGGTCGATTCTACTTACTACTCAAGTTCTTGCTTACTTTTTTGTGGGTCCTATGGACCACAACGACTAGGTCGCGCCACCGGCACTCTGTAGAGAGAGTATACCTAGATTTTATATATTCTTTGGTTTCCTCCAAACTCCGAGTTACGAGTTATTAAGTACTTTTTTCACTAAGAAATAGATATGAAGTTGTGCGGGTGTAATATTACTAAAGACAGAGAGAAGTCGGCGATTAAAAATTTCCGCGATGTTTGTGAAAGATGTGTGGAATATAAAAATAAATAACAAATTTAAAAATATATTTTTAAAAATGGCAAAAAGAATAGTGTTTCGGACTTTAATTTGACAAAGATCATTAACCTCGCGCCCACGTGGCTCGATTAAATAATAACAAAATGCAAAAATCACCGGCATCAGACGTTAAACAAAGACAAATAGATTACGTAATATTAAAAAAAAAAAAAAAAAAAAAAAATGATAAAGAAAAAGTAATATTTCGGGCTATAACTCGCGAGATAAAGATAATTGTGTCCACGTGGTTCGTGTGTGATATGCATGTGTACGCAAAATTCGATAGAAATAACGATAATCGCACCGAGAATGGGACGAGTGACGCGTGGGTATAGTAAAAGCTAAACAGAAAAAAAAAAAAAAAAAAAAAAACAATAATCCGAGATTCTCAGAACTCATGCGGTACTTGACGAGAGATAAGAGGGGGGAGGGGGGGGGGGATCGGTCGCTTCTCATCGTCCCGTTCAACTTACACGTGTCGCACTTGCATGTCGTGAACATCCATAGTCGCGCGTTATCTCTCTCGTCGCCGAGTGAGCCACCGTCTTTTGTGGTAAACGCGACGTCGTGCATGTGTGTTAGTGAAGAGAATTATGTCTGCCGACTAGACGAAAGGAAACATCCGGCAACCCAACACGGATCATTCTAGTCCTTCATTCGTGAATACGCTCATAGAAGTTTTACATATATGTATATATACATGTATGTATATGTATGTGTGTGTGTGTGTGTGTGGTGTCCCAAACGAAATCATATTTTAATAACAATTTGTTGAAGAGAAATTGGTCTTTTTTTTAACGCAAATGTACTTAAAAACGTACGATTGTTTTATATTGATCGAGGTTATAAATTTATAACATGTTTTAAAAAACTTTTTTCTCAAAATTTGTAAAATAATATGTGTGCTGCTTCTCAAGTTACGTATTATGTATACTGAATGAAATAAATATATGCCGAAAGAAGATGGAATTAAAAATAAACAAATGCTCATAAAATATAAAATATAAAAAGTGAACTAAACAAGTTAGATTGAATAATATAAAATGTACTAGTCAACTCGGCTTATTTTGTAGTGCATCTTTAATTACTTCACGAGAAGATAAAAAGTTATTTAATATCCGCTCTTTCGGCGAATTTCGTGCTAAACGACATTATTCGTACAATAAACGAGAGAGATATCTCGTCAAAATATTCCACCTTAATATCTAGAAAGAAGAAAGAACGCTTGACTTTGTAATCGTAAGTGAGAAAATTATCGGCAACGCATCTCGCAGAAAAAGTTCTATCGTGCGTCGCCATTAGATACAATTCTCGTCTCTGTTACATGTATCACCGAAAACGAGCGAGAAAGATTATAGCATGGATCGTGATCGAAGGGTGCTCACCGTTTCGGCGACCGTCGGTTTTTTGGAGTAAGAGGCCGTTTTCCTCCGTCGAACCCGGGATCCAGACCGTCGTCTCCGAATGCTCGTGCCCGGGTGGAGTGTCGATCGTTCCTTCTTCCATTTCGTTGCCAAACCGGAACGTTTTTTAACGACACAATCACTCGCGACTCGCGGCCATGCGTGTACTGTGTACGCGACGCGGGAAACGCCAGTACTGCCAACTTAACCACTCACAATTAATCCTAAAGGCATATCGCAGCATGCACCGTCCTGCCGAAAGCTGTGCTGTGTATACCCCATTGCTCGAAAATGCCGCCCTGAAATTAATTTCAATTCATCTATCATTAGAAAAATGTCGCGCGTTATTTATATTAATTTATTATATTAATATATATTATTATATTATATTAATATATATTATTGTATAATATATTATAATATATATATTATAATATTATATTAATATATAATATGTTATTAATATTATATATAACATTTATATTAGATATATTTATATTTATATTTATATTTGTAAAAATCGAAAATTCGGATAATTCTGGAAAAATATGTTAATTAAATTATGCACTTAAATTAATAACGATTATATTAGAGAGTAGCAATTGATTCCAAATATCTTACAAGATAAAATAGAAGCATTAAATGCGTTCTCATTATTATTAAGTCGCTATTAAATATATTTTTAATGTTCTTGCTGACAATTGCAATTTACTCTGAAATAGTAATTTCTAATCTATGTTATATACATCTAATCTATGTATAAATTTTATTATTATATAATATATTATTATTATATAATAATGTCACACTTAAATTAATAACGATTATATTAGAGAGTAGAGCAATTGATTCCAAATATCTTACAAGATAAAATAGAAGCATTAAAGACGTTCTCATTATTATTAAGTCGTTATTAAATACATTATTTTGGATCTTCTTGTTAACAATCGCAATGTACTCCGAAATAGTAAATTCTAATCTATATATATATAAATCTAATCTCTGTATAAATTTTATTCCGGATTATTTATTACGAAGAATATTTAATAATCATTAAATTATTCACTCGCGCGCCAATTTCTCGATATCTTTATATTAAAATTGCGCTTTGCCTGTCTCACCGGAAATTCATCGATGACATTAATGCGATATCCAGAGCATCGTATAGCCAATATCTCCTCTCTCCAAAATAAAATATTCGATAAATTAATATAAAGCCAAAAGCATAAAAATGAACGGAATAACGGTGTTGGACACTTTACTCGCCGCTTGAAATGAAATTAGCGTACCGGTTGCGGTAACATTTAAGGTTTCACCGACACGCTTATTGCGTTAATTGACATGCATTTTAAGTCTCGAAAATATGAAACACGAACGAGAGATCATTATACGATACACGATTGTATTAATTGAAATGCCGAGAATAACATAGATAACAGGACAACATTTCAGATATGTAGCAAAAAGGTTTGAAATAAAAAAATATTTTTTTTATAACTCTTAATTTCTTCTTAATATCTCTATAATATTCTTCTCTATATATTTTTTTTATAATTTTTAAATTCTTAACTTCTCTATAATAATTACAATAGCATCTGTTCTTATTGATGTGATTATAC